>NC_086100.1:8312219-8613469 GCF_963921235.1 Mobula hypostoma | reverse complement strand
ATGGAAGGGCTCCAGAGGCGGGCGTTTGGACAGGAAAGGGTGCCCAGGTCTCCGTTCCGGTCCCTGTCGCTTCTTGCAGCTCTCCCGATCTGCTACGCAATTATACGTGAGTGAGATTCGGATGAAGCCTTTGGATCCGAGTAAGTGCCAGGAGGCAGCAAGAGAGGAACTGCGGCGGTGCCGGCCGAGAGAGCCCCGTCCCAGTGCTAGTCACCCCCCGCCCCCGCCCCCTCCTACCACGCTCACACAACACACCCCCACCCCCCACACACACACAGGCACGCACAAGACCGGCAGCAAAACGTCCGGGCGTTGAGACCGAATTTGCTCAGGTAGAGACTGACACACGGTTATCTTTCCGAGGGGAACCCATCTACAAACAGAAAAACCAAACGCTCCGCATTCCCCTTGCAGAGTCACGTACGCCGATATTTCGACACCAAAACAGTCGCAGATCGGAGGTACAATCGCTAAAACGCCTCCCAGTGATCCAAAAACTAAGTACGGTACTGCGGGGCGCTCAACCTCCGATGTACCGGGGGCGGACGACCCTCAGCCGGTCGGGGCAGCAGCTGAATTATTAAATCGTCCAACTGAAATGTTAACTTTCCCCCTAGCGAGGACTAACGCCAGCATTTTGAGATCCATTTTTATTCCCATTCCGACTCCCCTTTTAAAAGTACAGAGATAATTTTAATGTCAGACCTAAATTATTAGTCAAGCGTCCGACTGAGCGCTTGAAAATATCGGCCGAGTTCTATCTGTCGACAACAGCCCGCAGCGATGAACAGCGAGATGAAGTGTGTTAGTTGAGGTAGAAATCTGGGACAAGGCAGAAACTCTTATACGGGCGGGGGGGGGGGCGTGTTGAACACACGAGGGACGAGGCACCGGGAGTAGAGACTACAGACAGTAAGGTTTACGTCGCCGAGTCATCTGCACGAGTACCTAGAGTAATACAGTACGAAAACAGGTCCTTCGGCCCTACTGGTCTGTGCTGACCACACCATCTCACTTGCTAAGTCCGAACTGCCTGCGTTCGGCGCGGGTTTCCTCCGGGTGTTCCGGTTTCCTCCCACAGTCTGAAAACGTACCGGTTAGTAGGTTAATTAGTCATTGTAACTTTTCCTGTCATCAGGCTAGGGTTAAATAGGGTTGCTGGGCTAACAAATCTAGTCCCTTCTGCCTACACAATGACCATATCCTTCCAGTTTCTGCGTTCATGTGTATATCTAAACATCTCTTAAGTCCTGACAAAGGGTCTCAGCCTGAAACGTCGACTGCACCTCTTCCTAGAGATGCTGCCTGGTCTGCTGCGTTCACCAGCAACTTTTATGTGTGTTTCTTAAAAATCTCTAATGTTTTTGCCTCTACCACCAACCCAGGCAGTGTATTCCGCTCTCTCTCTAAAAAAAAACTGCCCCTCTTCTCACCTTACGCGCATGACTCTCATGTACATGTATGCACAGGTGTATAAAGTCAGTGTCATGGAGCACCTCAGCTCAGAAACAGGCCCTTCAGCCCACCTAGTTGTGCCTAGTCCACTCGACTCACACATGGACCACAACCCTCCACATCCCTCCCACACACTTACCCAAATTTCTCCTAAATATTGCAATCAAACCCAAAATCCACTGGCAGCTCAGTCTAACTCTCACCACCCTCTGAGTGAAGAAGTTCCCCGTAAACATTTGACTTTTTACCTTTCAGTCCAACATGTAATTGCATTCATTACATTATTGGCCAGAAGGGCAATTTTGTTGAAATGGAAAGATGCTTCTGCTCCCACTTTGATACAATGGTTCTCTCGGGTGATGCTATGTCTTAGTTTGGACAAAATCAGAAGTCGAACTTTTCATCCTCGATTTGATTTTGAGAAAAGGTGGGTCCATTTGCCTGCTACTATCATCTGATTCCAGTTAATTAATATGGTTTCCTTCCGATTTTTGCTTAAATGGATTTGAGTTGGTGGATTGATGTTTTTCTTTCAAAAAATATTCTTAACACTTTATTCTTTCTCATTATTGATATATTGCTTAGCTTTGTTAATCAGTTATTTGCTAATTTAATTCTTCATTGTACATATTGACATATTAACTTGATTACCTTAATGTATTTTTTGTTGATCTTTAACAATAATTAATAAAAAAGATTTTAAAAATGAAATGACTTTTCACCTTTAACCCTTGATCCTTAACCCATATTAACAGAGCAAGGGTTCCCAACCTGGGGTCCACAGACCGCTTGCTTAATGGTATTGGTCCAAGACATAGAAAAGGTTGGGAACCCCTAGAGAACTACAGCACAGAAACCGGCCCTTTGCCTAATTTAGTCCATGTCAAACAATTAATCTGCCTAGTCCCACTGACCCACACCTGGGCCATGGCCCTGCACCATCCACAAACTTCTCCTAAATGTTGAAGTCGACCCAAATCCACCACTTCTGCTGGCAGCACATTCCACACCCTCAACTCCCTGTGAGTGAAGAAGTCCTTCCTCGCATTGCCCTTAAACAATCTATGACCTCCAGTTCTAGTCTCAACCAACCTCAGTGAAGAGAGCCTGCTTGATTTGATCCTATCTGTACCCCTCATAATTATGTAAACATCTACTAATTCTCCCTTCCTCCTATGATCCAGGGAATAAGGCCCTAATCTATTCAACCTTTCCCTATAACTCAGCTTGTCGAGACCCACCAATGCAATAAAAAAAATTATTTACAGCAGCATCTCAGGCACACAGAATCAGGTAAGCAGTATTCACATAAATTAAACACAGATTTGTACTTCTGTTTTATAAGAAAGCACAATTAGAACCAAAAACATCTATTTTAATATGCGGTGTTGCTGAACTGTAGTGATAAGGGTTGTGTTGGTGTTTCAGTGATTGAATGGTTGAAGGGAAGTAGCAGGTCTTGAACCTGGTAGTATGCATTTTCAGGTTTCTGTACCTCATTTTTGGGTTTTTTTGTTCCAATATTTTTCTTTATTGTAATAATTTATATTTTTCATGTGGATGTTGTTTTTCTGAAGTGATGTGGCTGTGATGCCCCCACAAGTATGTTTTCCATTGCCAAATGGCCTCCTTTAATACTGTAACCATTCTACACTCAGTAGTCGCTTTATGAGGTACACCTGTACACCTCGTTAATGCAAGTATCTAATTGGCCAATCATGTGGCAGCAACTCAATGCATAAAAACATGCAGATAAGAGGTTCACTTGTTGTTCAGATCAAACATCGGAATAGGAGAGAAATGTGTGTGAAGTGACTTAGACTGTGGAATAATTGTTGGTGCCAGATGGGGTGGTTTGAGTATCTCAGAAACTGCTGATCTCCTGGGATTTTCATGGACAACAGTCTCTAGAGTTTACAGAGAATGATGCAAAAAAAAACCCACATCCAGTGAGCAGCAGTTCTGTGAGCAAAAACACCTTGTTAATGACAGAGGTCAGAGGAGAATAGCCAGACTGTTTCAAGCTGACAGGAAGGTGCCAGTAACTCAAATAACGACACGTTACCACAGTGGTGTGCAGAAGAGCATCTCTTGTTACGAGAATACACATAAAATTAAGATGTTTGCTGGCCTGGGCTAGCATCAGTGGCATCAGCAGTTGGTCTGCCACCTGCCCTCAGGGGAAGGAGAGATAAGGAACAATGGAGCAGCGTCTGGAGATGTGTAATGAAGGGATGTGGGAGGAAGAGCTGTCTGGAGCGGCTCCCCCCTTTGAACCCTGAACTGTTTGAAGTGATGGACAGGCGATACCCCAGCAGGGGGATAAAAAGGGACAGGTTCGCTAAGACAGACACACACGCCACCCGGGGTAACGAGACCCTGGAAGCGGTGCGCCTCTCACGAGTGGTGAGAAGTACCGGACAACGCACAGGGTGGAAAGGTACGATCAGCGGGAACCCGGTGTGTGTCCGCCCTTGCCTGGGTGCCAGGTTCACTGCAGAGGATCGACCGCATCTGGAGGAGGGGTCACAGTCGGTGACCTCAGGTGACATCACCAAGGACCTGCCCAAAAGCTGTTTGTGAGCCATCTCGCTGGTCTGTGAGCCATCCCGCTGGTCTGTGAGTGAAGCAGTGTTCTGAATGATCAGTTGTTCCTATTCTGTCTCTCTTCCCCCACCTTGTCCATCGCCATGGCAACGATTACTGCGAACTGAACTACAAACTGGACTGAACTTTGAGTCATTTTGAAATTGGTCATTTACCCCTAGACAACGATAGAGCTTGATTGATGCTGTTATCTTAATTCTGTGCACATGTGTGGTTATCATTGTTGAATTGTTGCATTTATTATCCTTTCGATTACTGTGTTGCTTGTTTCTTTAATAAAACTTTCTTAGTTCTAGTACTCCAGACTCCAACTGAGTGATCCATTTCTGCTGGTTTGGCAACCCAGTTACGGGGTACGTAACACTCTGAATGCACAACACATCAAACCATGAAGTGGATGGGCTACAGCTGGAGAAGATCACGAACGTTCACTCAGATGACAATAAACTCGACTTTAACTCAGAGACGAAAGGGTTACCCCAGAGGAGTGAGCTTATTTAGTTACACAGAAAAACAGGTAATACCCAGCTGTGCTCGCAACTGCAGCAGGATTTACAATAAAGTAGGCAAGTCCTGCTATGTATACAGACCTTGCAGTGGGAGTGAGGTCTACAGGAGCATTCCCTGTACAGACTGGGTAACCCTTTCACCTCTGAATCAAAGTCGCACTTATTGTCATCTGCACAAATATAGTAAAAATAAAACTTACTTACAGTCATACCACCGTAAGACATGGAAGCAGAATTGGGCCATTCAGCCATCGAGTCTGCTCTGCCATTCCATCATGGATAATTTATTATCTCTCTCAACCCCATTCCCCTGCCTTGTCCCCATAACTTCTGACACCCTTACTAATCAAGAATCCGTCAACCTCCTCTTTAAACATACCCAATGACTTGGCCTCCACAGCCATCTATGGCAATGAATTCCACAGGTTCCCTGCCCTCTGGCTGAAGAAATTCATCCTCATCTCCGTTCCAAAGTGACATCCCTCTACTCTGAGGCTGTGCCCTCTGGTCCTTGACTCGCCCATCACAGGAAACATCCTCTCCACACCAGTCTATCCAGGCCTTCCAAATATCAATAGGTTTCAGTGAGATCCCCCATCATCCTTCTAAACTCCAGCGAGTACAGGCCCAGAACCATCAAACGTCCTTCAGACATTAACCCTTTCATTCCTGGGATCATTCCTGAGAACCTCCTCTGGGCCCTCTCCAATGCCAGCACATCTTTTCTTAGGTACGGTGCCCAGAACTGCTCAGAAAGCTTTAATGCCACATAAAGCCTCTGCATTACATCCTTGCTTTTGTATTCTAGTCCTCTTAGACATGAATGCCAACATTGTATTTGCCTTCCACACTGCTGACTCAACCTGCAAGTTTATCTTTTAGGAAATGCCAGCGCATGCAGGCCCGGAGCCATCAAACACTCCTTATCACAGTCACATCACAGCAGGAACACAACGTTCACAAGAAAATCATGAACTATCGCAAACACCAGAGATTCTGTAAGTGCTGGAAATCCAGTGTAAAACACACACACACACAATGCTGGAGGTAAGTTGCAGATCAGAGAGCATCCAAACTGATACAAGAAAAAACTTTTCCATGGACGGCTTCCAGACCGTTCAGGCTGACCGGAAGTGCACTGAGAGCGGTAAGTGTAAAGGAGTTGGGGGCTTACTGTTCTGGTTAACAACAGATGGTGCAATCCGGGTCATATTACGATCGAGGAACACATTTGTAGACCAGATATTGAACTTTTTACTGTTGGACTTTGGCCATATTCCACCAAGATACAACACTGGGCAGCACGGGAGGTCGTTCCTGCCTGTGGCCATCGAACGTGCAGCTCCTCCCGTGGAGGGTCAGACACCCTGAGCCAATAGACTGGTCCTGGACTTATTTTCCATCTGGCATAGTTTGCTTTTTGTTGTTTGATTGTTTGTGGTTTTTGTAGTGCTATATTTATGCTCTATTCTTGGTTGGTGTGGCTGTAACAAAACCCAGTTTCCCTCGGGATCAATAAAGTATATCTATCTATCTATCTATCTATCTATCTAACCCAAATAAACCCACTGCCCAATTCCAGATTTAATCACCACGGAAGCAAGCGAGCTAAACCAGCCCACGCACAAAGACATGAGACGATGGGTACAGGGTACAAGGTACAAGGCAGAGAAAGCAGTGGACGCTCCCATTGATCCCCAGGGGAGGAGATGGCAGAGTTATCCAGAGAGACTTCTGCCTCACTCCCGCATCCACTACTTCCTCTGGCAGCTCATTCCACACTCTCACCACCCTCTGAGTGAAGGAGTTTCCCCTCATGCTCCCCTAAGCATTTCACCTTTCACCCTTAACCCATGACCTCTGGTTGTAGTCTCACCCAACCTCAGTGAGAAAAGCCTGCTTGTATATTATCATCGTCATCATTATATGCCGAGTCATCTGACATCATCATTGTGCGCCATGTCGTATGGTGTGGGCGATGATGATCTAGGACCATGATTATTCTTGGCAAATATTTCCACAGAAGTAGTTTGCCATCACCTTCCTCTGGGCAGTGTCTTTACAAGACGGGGGACCCCAGCCATTATCAATATTCTTCAGAGATTGTCTGCCTGGTGTCAGTGGACGCATAACCAGGACTTGTAATATTCACCAGCTGCTCATACGACCATCCCCCACCTGCTCCCATGGCTTCACATGACCCTGATCGGGGGGCTATGCAAGTGCTACCTCTTGCCCAAGGGTGACCTGCAGGTAAGTGGAAAAAAAAAGGAACGTCTTACACCTCTGTTGGTAGAGACGTACCTCCACCCTGCTACCCCGCTTGCGTTTACCCTATCGATACCCCTCAGGTTTGTTACCTGAGCACTCGAGTGGGCAGGGAATGGAGAGATATGGAGCACGTGCAGGCAGGAGAGTCTAGTGTCGATTGGTATTGTGGTCTGCAGAGGCGTAGTGGACAGAAGGGTCTGTTCCTGAATGGGAACAGGGAACAGATCCGAAGGGCATCTCATTTTCAACCTAGGGATTTGAACCTTTCCCGTTAACGTTGCAACCCCCAAGTCCCGAAGTACCTAGTACAGAGAACTTTACGATGCTGTGCTGACCTTTTACCCTACTCTAAGATTAATCTAACCCTCCCTTCCCACTTAGCCCTCCATTTTTCTATCATCTATGTCCCTATCTAGGAATCTTTTCAATGTCCCTATTGTATGTGCCTCTCCCACCACCCCTGGCAGGGGGGTTCCATGTACCCATTACTCTCTGTGTGAAAAAACTACCTCTGACATTCTCCCACACCCTACACATTCCTCCAATCGCCATACAATTATGCCCCCCCCCCCCCCCCGGTTAGCCATTTCCACCCTGGGGAAAATGTCTCTGACAGCCAGATGATCTGTGCCTCTTATCTGGTACACCTCTATCAAGTCACCTCTCATCCTCCTTCGCTCCAGACAGACGCCTGAAAGAATATTTCTGCTGCTGTGAGAAGACAATAAGACCATAAGACATAGGAGCAGAATTAAGCTAATTAGCCTGACGAGCCTATTCCGTCACTCCATCAAGGCCAAATTATTGTCATTCTCAACCTCATTCTCCCATCTTCTCCCGTAAACTTTGACGCCCTAACTAATTTAGATCCAGAGGCTGGAGTAGCCTTTCCAGACAGTGTTGATACAAATACATGGCTCCTCCGCAGAGAGAGTGAAGTGCAGCATATTCCAGGGAGTTCACGTCGCAGGTGATCTCACCTGGTCCCTTAATATCACCCCCCTGAACAAGAAGGCACAGCAGCACCTCCTCTTCCTAAGAAGATTGAGGCAAGCCAGGTTCACTGCCCCCCTTCTCCATCTTTCCGGCATTTTACAGGAGAACCACTGAGAGCATCCTGACAAGTTGCATCTCCATCCGGGAGCAGTCGAGCACCAGACCAGCAGTCCCTACAAAGGACTGTGAGAACAGCTGAGAGGATCATAGGGGTCTCCCTACCATCCATCGGGGACATTGATCAGGAGCGCTGCGTACGCAGGGCCATTATTATCAAGCATCCCACCCATCCACCCAGCATCCTCTTCGACTTTCTACCATCAGACAGGGGACTACGATGCAAAAAACAAGAGTGGTCAGGATGAGAAACAGTTCCTTCCCCCAGGCCATTGGGCTTCTGAACACCCGGCCACATCGTATTAAAAGTGTCACTGGTTAATCTGTTCCGTACCTTACAATATTTAATATGAACTCTCTTTAGTTTGTTATTTATGTTTGATTCATCTGCAGATTTTATCCTTGCCTTCATAAGTTTTACACCCTGGTTCAAAGAAACATCTTGTTTCTATATGTTAAATACATGTATATAGTTAAATGACAATAAACTTGACTTCACTATAGTCGATTTTAACCATGCCCATGTCTGAAAACCAGATCTAAAAATATCAAGACTTTGAGGCCAGGGTGAAGGACATACCAGTGTTTCTCGCACTACCCCACGAGGTTTACTCATCTCAGCTCTGTACTGAATCTGCGTCCATCGGAATTCACCTCAGCACTGAACTGGCTCCGTGGCTGTGGCCTGCATCCATCGGAATTCACCTCAGCGCCGAACTGGCTCTGTGGCTGTGGCCTCACATTCGGAGACTCTGCAATTCATGTTCTGTGCGTTGTTCATTTACCTTTTTATTGTTTGCACGATTTGTTCCTTTATCGCACACTGGATGTTTGACGGTCTTTGTGGTGTGGGGTTTTCAGTGATTTCTACTGTGTTTCTTTGTTTTGTGGCCATTTGCAAGGAGACAAATCTCAAGGCTGTATATGGTATATATACTCCGATAATAAACATACTATGAAATGTTGATGACACTTAAGAAGATGACCTTCCCTCTTTTCACCAAATAATTAACTGTGCTACAGAGAAGGTAACGTTGCAGCAGCCTGATTACATGGTTTCTCTCTCCACAGACGTGACTGACCTGAACTCAGCAGTTATTGCCTTCTACAGTGCTCAGCTCGAATATTTACCTCCCTGTCCCCTCTCTTCCCATTCCCCTTTCCCTGTTTACACCCTCAGGTGAAATTAGGCCATTCAGCCCATCGAGTCTGCTCTGCCATTTATTATCCCCCTCAACCCCACTCTCCTGCCTTCTCCCCATAACCTTTGGCACCCGGACGAATCAAGAACTCTGCTTTAAATGTACCCAGTTACTTACCTCCAGACATCTGTGGCAATGAATTCCACAGATTCACCACCGTTTGGCTCTAAAAAGTCCTTTGTTCTAAATAGGAATCCTTCTATTCTGAGGCTGTCCCCGCTGGCCTGAACTCCCCCACTGTAGGAAATATCCTCTCCTTATCCACTCTTAGGGCTTTCAATATACAGCAGGCTTCAATGAGATCGTCCCTTCACTCTCGTAAACTCCTGTGAGTACAGGCCCGGAGCCATCAAATGCTCTGCATACGTTAACACCAGGACAGATCGACTGCAATGACTAAACCTTCACCGCACCCAGGTAGGTCGGCATGAAGTAGTTGGACAGAATGGCTTGTTTCCCTATAACTGTGGCTCTCCAACTGCGACACTCCGTCAGCTGGTATTAAAAAAAAAGGTAAATTAGCTCATCAAACACAAGAGAAAACCTGCAGATGCTAAAATCAAAGCAACACACACAAAATGCTGGAGGAACAACAGGCCTGCTGAGTTCCAACAGCACTTAGTGTGCGTAAATTAGTTCATTGTCAGCTGTACTGAGGTCCAGTGAAAAACTATGTTTTGCATGCCATCAATACCAATCATTGTACCTCAGCATACTGAGGTAACACAAGGGAAAGGTAATAAGAACGTAGAATCAAGTGTTATAATTGCAAAGGATGGAGAGCCACTTATCATTGATACACCCTTCATCCTCACCCACGTCTCACCTTTCCTACAACGTGAAACATACTGTTCTCCAGGTCTTGCCACAGCCACTGCTGCTAATGCACAGGATTGTGGCCAAGAGATGTAATTCTCTCAGTACCTCCTGTACCTAATAAAGCGAGCACTGAGTGTATGTTCATGGCCTTCTCCTGCTCTAGCCCATCCACTTCAAGGTTCGATGTGTCCTGTGTTTAAAGATTCTCTTCTGCACACCACTGTGGTGACATGTGGTTATTTGAGTTACTGTCGCCTTCTTGTTAGCTTGAACCAGTCTGGCTGTTCTCCTCTGACCGCCCTCATTAAATTATTTATTTTATACAACAGTACACACAGGAACAGGCCCCTCGGCCCACAATATTCTGCCGATTCAATTAAATTAGTCACCAAATGGCCAACCAAACTAATCTCTTCTGTCTACACAATGTCCATATCCTTTCATTTTCCTCACATTCATGTGGCTATCTAAACGTCTCTTAAAAGTCTCTGATGTTTCTGCCTCTACCATCACCCCAGGGAGTGTATTCCAGATACCCACCACTGTGTGTGAAAAACTTGCTCTTCACATCTCCTTTGAAATGACCCCTTCTCACCTTAAACGCACGTCCTCTGGTGTTAGACAGTTCAACCCTGGGAGAAAGGCACTGTCTGTCTACTGTATCTGTGCCTCTCACAATCTGATAAAGCCTCTCTCAGACCAGCCTCAGCCTCCGCTACTCCAGAGAAAGCAATCCAGGTTTGTCCAACCTCTCGTTATAAACATGCCGTTTAATCCTGGCAGCAGCTGGTAAACGACTTCTGCACCCTCTCCAAAGTCTCAATATCCTTCTTATAATGAGGTGACTAGAACTGTATGCAATACTTGAGTTTTATAAAACTGCATCATAACTTCCTGAAATTTGAACTCGGTGCCTTAACTATTAAAGGGAAGCGTGCCATATGCTTTCCTAGCCACCCTGTCAAACTTTGTAGCCATTATCAGGGAGCTCCGAAGTTGGACCCCAAAATCCCTCTGCTTGCCATCACTATTAAGGATTCTACTCTTAACAGTCTACTATTTCTCTACATTTGACCTACTAAGGTGCAACGCTCAACATCTGGCAGGGTTAAACTGCATCTGCCATCTCTCTGCCCATATTGGTATCTATATTGCACTGTATCCTTTGCCAATCTTCTATGTTATCTACAACACCACCAATCTTTGTACACCATTGCTGTAATGTGTGGTTGAGTTACTGACACTTTTCCACCAGCTTGAACAAGTCTGGCCATTCTCCTTTGACCTCATTAATGAGGCATTTTTTTGCCCACAAAACTGCTGCTCACTGGTTTTTTTTTTTTTTGCTTTTCACACCATTCTCTGTAAACTCTAGAGACAGTTGTGTATGAAAATCCCAAGAGATGAGTAGTTACTGAGATACTCAAACCACCCCATCTGGCACCAACAATCATTCCATTGCCACAGCCACTTAGAACACACTTCTTCCCCATTCTGATGTTTGGTCTGAACAACAACTGAACCTCTTGACCATGTCTGTATGTTTTTATGCATTGAGTTGGCTGGTTAGATATTTGCATTAACAAGCAGGTGTACCTAACAAAGTGGCCACTGGGTATAGGTCAGCCATGACTGAATTGTGGAGCAGACACGATGGGCTAATTGACCGAATTCTGCTCCAGTGTCTTATGGTCTATCAGAAGAGGCTGCAGAGGGTTGTAAACTCAGTCAGCTCCATCACGGGCACACCCTCCTCACCATCGAGGGTGTCCTCAAGAAATGGCACCAAAGGTGCATCCATTACTAAGGACCCTCACCACCCAGGACATGCCCTCCTCGTACAGGAGCCTGAACACCCACACTCAACATTTTAGAAACAGCTTCTTCCCCTCCGTCATCAGATTTCTGAATGGACCATGAACTCCATTTGTTATTTTATTTTTGCAAGATTTATTTTTGTAATTCATCGAAGTTCATGTCTTGGCACTGTACTGCTACCGCAAAACAACAAATTAGTCATCTAATTCAGTGATAATACATCTCATCTGATTTGGATTCCAGTCAGTGACCTGAAACATTAACTTCCTTTTTCTCTGCCACAGTTGCCTGACCTTCTGAATCTCTCTAATATTACTTGACATTGTTCATGTCAGGAGATCCATAACTAACACTATATTACAGACACTGTAATGGTTATTGAGAAAGCAGGACATTCGTTCTGGCAACTGCGACTGCAAGAAAATATTTCTAGCGATGGCGAGACCCCGTCGGGCAGTGGAATACTGCAAGTCTGGTTCGCTAACGAGACTGATGGCGGGGGAGCTGTGTGGCCTCCGTTGTTGCACGGACCTGCCCCCCACCACCCGGCGCACAGTCATCTGTTGCAGCCACCCGGGGAAGGGGATGGGGGAAGCAGTATGGGAGAGAGCTGGAGTCTGTGCTTGTTTGGCGGGGGAGGGGTGGCTGCCCTCCTGTCAGTGCTGCCCTCCAGTATTCGCTCCGAGGAACACGCCTTCATTTGCGGCTGCACCAGTGTAGGACAAGGACCGCTTGGGTCTTGGGACTGTATGTTTTTCTGCGATTTTAACTCTATGTGCTGGGTACTGTGTGTTGAAGAAGGGTTCCGGCCCGAAACGTCGACCGATCTTTTCCACAGATGCTGCCTGACCTGCTGAGTTCCTTCAGCGTGTTGTGAGTGTTGCTTTGACCCCAGCATCTGCAGATTATTTTGTGCTTACTGCGTGCTTTGCACCTTGACCCTGGATGAACTCTACTTCCTTTGGCCTTATACATGTGTCCGGTTGAAGAACTCTTAAACTTGAAACAGCCGCTATTGTCCGATGATGAACCGCAGTATACAGCACAGGAACAGGCCCTTCAGCCCGCAATGTCGTGCTGAACCAATCAGTAATCAAATGGCCAACTAAACTCATCCCTTCTGCCTGCACAATGTCCATATTCTTCCACTTTCCTCACATTCATGAGCCTATCTAAATGTCTATTTGTCCCTAATGTTCCTGCCTCTACCACCACCCCAGGCAGCACATTCCAGACACCCACCACTCTCTGTGTAAAAAGAAACTTGCTCCTCAGATCTCCTTTGAACTTACCCCCCACCCTCACCCTTCACCTTAAATGCATGCCCTCAGGTATTAGACATTACAATCATGGGAAACGACACTGTCTGTCTGCTCTATTTATGCCTCTCATAATCTTATAAACCTCGATCTGATCTCCCATCAGCATCCGCTACTGCAGAGAAAACAGGGGAAATGTGTACTTCTGACAGTGGAAGATGCGCCTGCTTTCCTTGGGGCAAAGAGTGTTAAGAGGATGTTTAATAGATTTAGACTGGCCTGCACCGAACAAATAGAGAAAGTGCATCTACTAACTGATACCTGCGTGGTCACACACTTCGGTAGAAGGAATAAAACCATAGTCTATTTTCTAAATGGGGAGAAAGTTCAGAAGCCGGAGGTGCAAAGGAACGAGTGAGTCTTTGTGCAGGATTCCCTAGAGGCCAAATTGCAGGTTGTGTTAGTGGTGAGGATGGCAGATGTGATGTTAGCATTCATTTCAAGGGGGCTAGAATATAAAAGCTGTACGAGGCATTGGTCAGATTGGTCATTGGTCGTTCGAGTATTGTGACCAGTTTTGTGCCTCCTTTCTAGGAAAAGATGAGCTGGTTTTGAGGAGGGTCTAGAGGAGGTTCACAAGGATGAATCTGGGAATGAAAGAGTTAGTATATGAGGAGCATATAGTGTTGTATATAGTATATAGTGTTGGCGCATGGCCAAGTGGTTAAAGCGTCGGTCTAGTGATCTGAAGGTCGTGAGTTCGAGCCCCAGCCGAGGGAACGTGTTGTGTCCTTGAGCAAGGTACTTAATCACACATTGCTCTGCGACGACATTGGTGCCAAACTGTATGGGTCCTAATGCCCTTCCCTTGGACAACATTGGTGTCGTGGAGAGGGGAGACTTGCAGCATGGGCAACTGCCGGTCTTCCATACAACCTTGCCCAGGCCTGCACCCTGGAGACCTTCCAAGGCGCAAATCCATGGTCTCACAAGACTAACGGATGCCTATATAAAAAAAATGAGGAGCATTAGATGGCTCTGGGCCTGTACTTGCTGGAGTTTAGAAGAATGAGGAGAGATCTCATTGAAACCTATCGAATATTAAAAGGCCTAGTGAATGTGGGGAGGATATTTCCTATAGTGGGAGAGTTTAGGACCAGAGGATAGAAGAACGTCTCGTTACAACGGAGATGAGGAGATATTTATTTAGCCAGAGGAGGTGAATCTGCGGAATTTATTGCCTTGGATGACTGTGGAGATCAAGCCATTGGGTATATTACAATGGAGGTTGATAGGTTCTTGATTAGTAAGGGTGTCAAAGGTTACGAGAAGGCGGCAGGAGGTTGGGGATGAGAGGGGTAATAAATCAGCCATGATGGAACGGTGGAGTCAAATGGCTAATTATGCTGCTCCATCTTATGATCTAGAAAGGACACGTACAGAGTGAGGAGGAAAAGTCATAGTTTGGGGGAAAAGTGCTTTTTAAGAAGCAGTGGGGAATTATAATTGGGAAGTTAATGCCTGTAGTGATGAGTACCGTCGAAAGGGAAATGGGCAGCTATCAGAGAGGATGTGACTTAAAGACGCACAACAATAAAGTCTGAGAAATTGAACTGAATAATTTGTTTTAATAAGAGCCTGCAGGAACTGAACCAGCCACATAGATACCCTGTGCTGTAATAATTCTGTTATGTAAAGAAACCAAACTCCAAGAGGACCACAACCTTGCTGCATGCCTCAATGACCCGGAGAGCTACGCTGGCTGGAGTCAGGGTTTATACTTTGGCTCTTAGTAGGGTCACCCATGCCAAACAGGTCAAAGGGTAGGGGCCAGGCTAAGAGTGGTTCACCTGTCCTATAGGTTCAGGGGTTCAGCTCAGGGCTAACAACCCCGACTGGTAAAACAGAATTTGTTATGGAAACAGCAATGACGAATTGTTCTACATCTGAGTGTGACGGTGCTCCTGAGTTTCCGATCAGGACTTGCATGACTGCCAATAGTAAAGACCAAGAGGAAGTTCTGAACACCGCCAGAGATGGACCTTCATTGCTGCCCTGAATGCCAACGGCGTAATCGGCATTAAGTAACGAAAAGAAACCAAAGCCATGATTAAATCAAATCAACATTTGATGTTGATATTTAATGCCAGCTGATCAACGTTAAGGTCAAACCAGTGGCAAGTGCTCATAGGCTAGCTCAGAGGGACTCTACAATTAAGACCACAAGACATAGAAGCAGAATCAGGCCATTCGGCCCATTGAGTCTGCTCCAAATTTTGATCATGGCTGATTTATTTTCCACCTTAGCCCCATTCTTCTGCCTTCTCCCCATAATGTTTGACACCCTTAGTCATCAAAAACCTATCAGCCTCTGCTTTAAATATACTCAGGGCCTTGGCCTCCACAGCCATCTGTGGCAATGAATTCCACAGATTCACCACCCTCTGGATAAAGAAAAGCAGTATCCTTCACCATCTGGGACATGCCCTCTTCTCATGACTACCCTTGAGAAGGAGCTACATCCATCTCTTCTGAGGCTGTGCCCTCTGGTTCTAGACACTCCCATTAGAGGAAGGACAGAGACGAGGAGGAATTTCTTTAGCTAGAGTGTGATGAATCAGCAGAATTCATTACCACAGACTGCTGTGGAGGCCAAGTCATTGGATATATTTAAAGCAGAGGTTGACAGATTCTTGATTAGTATCAAAGGTTTGGGAAGAAGGCAGAAGTGTGAGGTTGAGAGGGGTGATGGAATGGTGGCGCAGACTGGATGGGCCGAATTGCCTGATTCTGCTCTGCGTCTTATGGTGTTGTGGTACAGGAGCCTGCAGCACCCTCAATATCTCACAAACAGCTTCTACTCCTGCACCCGCCATCGGATTTCCGAACGGTCCATGAAGCCATGAACACTACCTCAATATTCCTGTTAGTGCATGTACATTTTAGTTATTTTGGAATGTATAGTAATTTTGTCATTTCACTGTATTGCTGCCACAAAATAAGAAATTTCATATCATACTGTATAAGTCAGTGATAATAAAGCTGATCCTGATTCTGCCAACCTCCTACAATCTCCACAATCCTCTCACTGGCTGTCATAAGCCTTGAGTTTCCACCACTCTGTAACGGCAGTGATCCAGATGCAGGGTCAGCCTGAAACACTGACTGTCCATTTCTCTTCATGGATGCTGCCCGACCCGCAGAGTTCCTCCAGCAGATT
The DNA here is from genome assembly GCF_963921235.1 of Mobula hypostoma. NCBI lineage: Eukaryota > Metazoa > Chordata > Chondrichthyes > Myliobatiformes > Myliobatidae > Mobula > Mobula hypostoma. Next base: position 8,597,196 of record NC_086100.1, on the reverse strand, counting down.
TCATTTAGTCAGTTCGAGATAAAACAAAGAACAGGCCCTTCGGCTCAACAACAGCAAACCCACCTGTTTAACCGCAGCCTAACCACAGGACAATTTACAATGACTAATTAACCTACTACTCAGTAGCATTTTGGACTGTGCGAGGAAACCAGAAACTCACGTGGTTCACAGGAGAACATATAAACTCCTTACAGATGTCGCTAGAATTGAACTCTGAGCTCCCGAATGCCTGAGCATCATGCTAGCCGCCATATTACTGTGGTGCCAGCCTCTGTGCGGGCAATGCTGCCAACTACCCTGGTCGCCAGCTCGGAAATTCCTTCTCTCTCCTTCGTCAAGGTACACTTGCATCTCGAATCTTTTGGCTTTTCACATCCAAGCCATCTCATTGCTGTCTTGCTGGTGTTCCTGTGATGTTCATAACTGATAGTACACGGTTCAGGAACTGCAGTGATATATGAATTTAGCAATGCTAAGGATTGCTCCCAATTGTCCACAATCCCTTGAATCCCATAGTCCACAATCCCCTACCATCAGGCAGCAGGTACCATAGTATTAGATCAAGATCTGTTAGGATGGGAAACAGGTGCTACCCCATACCATGAGACCACTGAACTCCCTGCCTCCACCCAGGTCTCATCATGTGTGAAGTGTCAATGGCATCATACTGGTTACTTTTAACTTGTGTTGTATGTGCACCTTATTATTTGTTAATTTTTGTGGTAATATTACTTAACGCGCTCCAATTTCCTCTGACATTCTAGAGGCGTGCAGGTTAGGATTAGAGAGTTGTGGGGAATGTTCCCTCTCATCTTTTGCTACAAGCACACAAAGGAGATTAAACTGCACACAACAGGCTGTCACCCTCTTCCTAGTCGGCATGTTAAGTATATTTCATGATCGCCAGCAATCACATTTCCTTTTCCTGTTTCTGATGTGGAGAGTGCTGACAACGTGGGGTTTGCGATGACCTGTCTGCAGATTTTAAAACGAGCTTATTGATGCTGTTTCTATTGAATACATTATTCAGTGCACACAAGTTGTTATCACTGGGCAAAAAATTGCTCAGCACAAGAATTTTGTGCACACTGGTCATTACAAATTAGAGGGAACACTGGTTGTGGGCGTGCAATGTTGGCACCAGAAAGCATGGGAACACATGCAGGCTGCCAACTGTATGCTTTAAAACTTGTGTTGTAAATGCACCTTCTATGAAATGTCAATCTTCTGGAGTATGTTTTATTATCTCTTAATTTATTTGTAGTAATATTACTTTGTGTGTTGTGTGTAAGCTCTGTGTGAGCTGTTGCATGCCTCGGTCCAGAGGAACATTGTTTTGTTTGGTGGTATACATGTGTATGTTGGATGACAATAACCTTGGACTTGAACTTGTCGGTATGCAGAACATGTTGATGGTACTGAAGCTTAGCACACGTGATAATAAAAAGCCAGTATATCCATTTACTATACCACCCTTTACCCTAATAGATGCTCAGTGGACAAATTGAGGTTATGCCTCAGCAGTTAACCTGACCCAGATTAGTTCTCCTCCAGTGGCAGCGCAAATACTTAAGATTTTTGAAATTGTACTGAAAAGATCCATCAGATTAAATTCTCAGTCTGAAACATGTTAATAATCGTCAGTCCATGGTCTCCTCTACTGCCAAGATAAGGCAACACTCAGGCTGGAGGAGCAATACTTCATATTCTGACGGGTAACCTCCGCCTGATGGCCTGAACTTCAATTTTATTAACCTTCAGTAATTACTTTCCCCTTCCTCTCTGCCATTCTGATTCCCCTCTAACTCCCTCCCTTCTCCTCCCCTGCCCATCATCTCCCTCTGGTGCCCCTCTTCCTTCCCTTTCTCCCACAGTCCACTCTCCTCTCCTATCGGATTCCTTCTTCTTCAGCCCTTTACTTCTTCCACCTATCACCTCTCAGCTTCTTACTTCATTCCCTCACCCCCACCCACCCTCTCTCCCATCACCTGGTTTCACCCGTCACCTTCTGGCATGTGCGCCTTCCCCTCCCGCCATCTTCTTATTCTGCCTTCTTCCTCCTCCCTCTACAGTCCTGATGAAGGGTCTTGTCCGGAAACATCGACCTGTTATCCCCCTCCATAGATGCTGCCTGACCTGCTGAGTTCTGCTCCCCTGCTGTGCAAATGGATCCATGTTCCAAGGGCCTTTCTTGCCGGGATTAACTGCACTCTACCTGTAAACTGGGGTATGTGGAGCGTAGCTCCTCTGGGGAAGGGACTCGTCATGTCCAATCTGGAGTAGTTTATTCACTCTTGGGCTCCACTGGACACCCAGCTCTCACCTGTGGCTCCAAATAGCTGTTTGCATGCGACAGCGACCACACTCACTATACCATTTCGAAAGGCGGGATAAAGCAGGCGAGAGTAACCAACGGGCCTCGTACCCCGGTGCGATGGGGACATACCTGTCTAGCATACTGGGGGGATGAGATCTACAGTGAGATCCAACGGCCAGGAAGACGGTTCTGTAACGCTCCGTGGAGAGCGAAGGGCATGACAAGGCACAGAAGATGTCATGGTCATCCATTGCAACCGAGGAAGACCTCAGTGCTGATGACTACTCAACCCAGATGTTGAGGTCGAGAGAGTGGAACTACCCGTCATGGACCCTTCAGACCAGCAGGGGGCAGCAGGTCTCAACACAGCTGAATCTCATCAAGGAATAAATCAAGGAAGGTAGTGCACCCGTGGCTGACAAGGGAAATTAGGGATAGTATCAATTCCAAAGAAGTAGCATACAAATTAGCCAGAGAAAGTGGCTCACCTGAGGACTGGGAGAAATTCAGAGTTCAGCAGAGGAGGACAAAGGGCTTAATTAGGAAGGGGAAAAAAGATTATGAGAGAAAACTGGCAGGGAACATAAAAACGGACTGTAAAAGCTTTTATAGATATGTAAAAAGGAAAAGACTGGTAAAGACAAATGTAGGTCCCCTGCAGACAGAAACAGGTGAATTGATTATGGGGAGCAAGGACATGGCAGACCAATTGAATAATTACTTTGGTTCTGTGTTCACTAAGGAGGACATAAATAATCTTCCAGAAATAGTAAGGGACAGAGGGTCCAGTGAGATGGAGGAACTGAGCGAAATACATGTTAGTAGGGAAGTGGTGTTAGGTAAATTGAAGGGATTGAAGGCAGATAAATCCCCAGGGCCAGATGGTCTGCATCCTAGAGTGCTTAAGGAAGTAGCCCAAGAAATAGTGGATGCATCAGTGATAATTTTTCAAAACTCGTTAGATTCTGGACTAGTTCCTGAGGATTGGAGGGTGGCTAATGTAACCCCACTTTTTAAAAAAGGAGGGAGAGAGAAACCGGGGAACTATAGACCGGTTAGCCTAACGTCGGTGGTGGGGAAACTGCTGGAGTCAGTTATCAAGGATGTGATAACAGCACATTTGGAAAGCAGTGAAATCATCGGACAAAGTCAGCATGGATTTGTGAAAGGAAAATCATGTCTGACGAATCTCATAGAATTTTTTGAGGATGTAACTAGTAGAGTGGATAGGGGAGAACCAGTGGATGTGGTATATTTGGATTTTCAAAAGGCTTTTGACAAGGTCCCACACAGGAGATTAGTGTGCAAACTTAAAGCACACGGTATTGGGGGTAAGGTATTGGTGTGGGTGGAGAATTGGTTAGCAGACAGGAAGCAAAGAGTGGGAATAAACGGGACCTTTTCAGAATGGCAGGCAGTGACTAGTGGGGTACCGCAAGGCTCAGTGCTGGGACCCCAGTTGTTTACAATATATATATTAATGACTTGGATGAGGGAATTAAATGCAGCATCTCCAAGTTTGCGGATGACACGAAGCTGGGTGGCAGTGTTAGCTGTGAGGAGGATGCTAAGAGGATGCAGAGTGACTTGGATAGGTTGGGTGAGTGGGCAAATTCATGGCAGATGCAATTTAATGTGGATAAATGTGAAGTTATCCACTTTGGTGGCAAAAATAGGAAAACAGATTATTATCTGAATGGTGGCCGATTAGGAAAAGGGGAGGTGCAACGAGACCTGGGTGTCATTATACACCAGTCATTGAAAGTGGGCATGCAGGTACAGCAGGCGGTGAAAAAGGCAAATGGTATGCTGGCATTTATAGCGAGAGGATTCGAGTACAGGAGCAGGAAGGTACTACTGCAGTTGTACAAGGCCTTGGTGAGACCACACCTGGAGTATTGTGTGCAGTTTTGGTCCCCTAATCTGAGGAAAGACATCCTTGCCATAGAGGGAGTACAAAGAAGGTTCACCAGATTGATTCCTGGGATGGCAGGACTTTCATATGAAGAAAGGCTGGATGAACTGGGCTTGTACGTTGGAATTTCGAAGATTGAGGGGGGATCTGATTGAAATGCATAAACTCCTAAAAGGATTGGACAGGCTAGATGCAGGAAGATTGTTCCCGATGTTGGGGAAGTCCAGAATGAGGGGTCACAGTTTGAGGATAAAGGGGAAGCCTTTTAGGACCGAGATTAGGAAAAACTTCTTCACACAGAGAGTGGTGAATCTGTGGAATTCTCTGCCACAGGAAACAGTTGAGGCCAGTTCATTGGCTATATTTAAGAGGGAGTTAGATATGGCCCTTGTGGCTACGGGGGTCAGGGGGTATGGAGGGAAGGCTGGGGCGGGGTTCTGAGTTGGATGATCAGCCATGATCATAATAAATGGCGGTGCAGGCTCGAAGGGCCGAATGGCCTACTCCTGCACCTATTTTCTATGTTTCTATGTTTCATTTATTTGAGTTTATTAGGCCAGTCCTGACGAAGGGTCTTGGCCTGAAACGTCGACTGTACCTCTTCCTAGAGATGCTGCCTGGCCTGCTGTGTTCACCAGCAACTTTGATGTGTGTTGCGTGTTTAATGACTACTTTTATCCTTAAGCTGTCTTTGTGATTTCATGACGCTCATTATGTGAATGAGCATGGATGGAAAGCGTGCCTGGGGAGCCGGCTGGGTTCGAACTCGGGAGCCTTCGCTCCGAAGTCCAGCACTGATGCCACTACGCCACCAGCTGGCTAACTGCTGAGTAGGTGAGCTCTTAATTTGATCATTTCTTGTAGTATTCTCCGAATAAGTCTTCATCATTAACTTCTACTATGGAGTCCGGAGTTTACTCCACACCTGGGTCCACTCGTCTGCTGATTGTTACACCCCAGTGCAGCGGCTTTTCCACTTTAAAACTCTGCCACACAGGTGTCCAGTCATCGTCTGATATGATGAATATCCAACATCCTTGCCTGGACATCACCTTAGACCTTGCCCTGCTGCAACTTTACCACACATCTGCAATAATTAGCATTCCTTACACTGGCTGAGTAACTTGATGTGTGGGTGAACTTAACTCAGTTTATTTATTTAGACATACAGTGTGGACCAGGCCCTGCTGGCCCAACCAGCCGCACTGCCCAGTAACCCACCCTGATTTAACACTGCCTAATCACAGGGGAATTTACAATGACCAACTCACCTACTAACCGGTACTAGGCAGACTGCGGGAGGGTAACGGAGGATCTGGAGGAAACTCATGCATTCATGAAGGGAAGGTACAGACTCCTTACGGACAGCGCCAGAACTGAACTCTGAACCCCGAGCCCCGAGCTGTAAAAGTGTCGCGCTAACCATTATGGTACCATGGCGCCCACAGGATTTGACAGCCCGGGAAAACATAGAAACATAGAAAACCTACAGCACAATACAGGCCGTTTGGCTCACAAAGCTGTGCTGAACATGTCCCTAGCTTAGAACTACCTAGGCTTTACCCACTGCCCTCTATTTTTCTGAGCTCCATGTAGCCATCCATCGTATCTGTCTCCACCACTGACGCCGGCAGCCCATTCCACGCACTCACCACTCTCCGCGTAAAAAAACTTACCCCTGACATCTCCTCTTAGCCCGAGATGTCAGGTGTCAGGGGAACACTGGGGTCATGTGACTGAACGAGTCATTTAAAAGTTGCTGCAGCTCCAAACTTGCTGCGGCACACGTCTCATCCAATTCATTCCCAGGAACTTTACAGCCAGTCGAAAAGAGTCAGACTGAATGCAGCACGCTGTGCTTAACTCCAGGAGAAACACTTTAGAGCAGAGAATTTAGCTTCAAAACTCTCCTCGTACACTCAATGGCCACTTTATTAGGTACTTGCTGTACCTAATAAAGTGTCCACTGAGTGTATGTTTGTGGTCTTCTGCTGCTGTAGCCCATCCACTTCAAGGTTCAACGTGCTGTGCGTTCAGAGATGCTCTTCTGCACAGCACTGTTGTAACAAACGGGATTTCCCGACACAACAATATCTGGAGTCTACAGAGAATGGTGCAAAAAACAAGAACATCCAGTGAGGGTCAGTTCTATGAGTGAAAATCCCTTGTTAGTGCGAGAGGTCAGTGGAGAATGGTCAGACTGGTTCAAACCGACAGGGAGGCGACAGTAACTCAAATATCCACACGTTACAGCAGTGGTGAGCCTCTATAGAGGTTTCTCCAAGTTTTAGGTGATGTGCCAAATCTATGCAAACTTCTAAGGAAGTTGAGGAGCTGTTGTACCTTCCTTGAGATGACACAGCAGTGCCCCTACATTGGGATTACAACTTCAGTGTTGAACGTCTCCCAAGCTATCAGACGTCACACAGCCAGTCCTGATTATATCTTGCTGTTGTAGTGCGACAGGTTCATAAATATGTTCAATTACAAGAACAAACCAGGGAGAACATTTGCCACATCCTTCTACCAGTTAAATCACAAACAAAAAAAAAATTAAGAGATCAATATCTGCTTTTCAATTATCTGACTTTTGAACAGGGTAGCACTGGGGTACAATACTGCTGGGGAGGGCTCTGATTCACTTTCAGACTGATTTATCACAAGCACTTCGAAAGGCACAGTGAAATGTGTCCTCTGTAATAACAAAACCAAATGCACCCAAGGGTAGGCCGGGGGTAGCCTTCAAGCGTCAGCACACATTCCAGTGTCAACATAGCACGTCCTCAATGTTCAGCCGACACACAAACACACAAGGGAATCTGCGGATGCTGGGAATCCAGAGCAACACACACAAAATGTCAAGCAGCAACTATGGAGAAGTATAAACAGTTAACGTTTTGGGCTAACATTCTTCCTGAGGACTGGAAAAGGAGGAAGATGACAGAATAAAAAGATGCGGGGGGAGGAAAGGAAAGGAAGACATCTAGAATGTTTGATGGTCTGGTTCTGTACTCACTGGAGTTTACAAGAATGAAGGTAGATCTCAATGAAAGGTCGAGATAGAGTGGATGTGGTGAGGATGTTTCCTATACTGGGGGAGTCTAGGACCAGAGGGCACAGATAGAGCAGATGTGGAGAGGATGTTTCCTATACTGGGGGAGTCTAGAACCACAGCCACAGAATAGAAGGACATTCATTTCGAATGGAGATGAGAAGGAATTTCTTTAGCAAGAAGGTGGTGAATCTGTTCAATTCGTTGCCTCGATGGCTGTGGAGCCCAAGTCATTGTGTATATTTAAGGCAGAGGCCGGTAGATTCTGGATAAGTCCAGGCCATATAATAACCATATAATAATTACAGCACAGAAACGGGCCATCTCAGCCCTTCTAGTCTGTGCCAAACTCTTACTCTCACCTAGTCCCACCAACCTGCACTCAGCCCATAACCCTCCATTCCTTTCCTGTCCATATAGCTGTCCAATTTAACTTTAAATGACAACATCGAACCTGCCTCAACCACTTCTGCTGGAAGCTCATTCCACACAGCTACCATTCTCTGAAAGAAGTTCCCCCTCATGTTACCCCTAAACTTTTGCCCTTTAACCCTCAACTCATGTCCTCTTGTTTGAATCTCCCCCACTCTCAATGGAAAAAGCCTATCCACGTCAACTCTATCTATCCCCCTCATAATTTTAAATACCTCTATCAAGTCCCCCCCCCGCAACCTTCTACGTTCCAAAGAATAAAGACCCAAAGGCATTAAAGATCATAGGGAAAAGGCAGGAGAATGGAGTTGCCAAAGAAATGGATTAGCTATGATGAAATAGCAAAGACTCAATGGGCCAAATAGCCTAATTTTACTCCAGTGTCTGTGGTCTAAGGAGTTACGTGAACCCAGCTGGGTGAAGGGCTGGACAGGAAGGAATCTGATAGGAAAGTAGAGTCGATCATAGGAGGAAGGGAAGGAGGAGAGGAACCGGGGGAAGTAGTAACCAGGTGAGATGATATAAGAAGCCAGAGTGGGGAACAGGAGGAGGAGAAGTCGATGTTCATGCCATCAGGTTGGAGACTAGCCAGATGGAATATAAGGTGTTGCTCCTCCACCCTGAGGGTGGACACATCTTGGCACTACAAAAAAACCAGCAGCAAAAACCGCACCTTTCCCATGCAAATATATCCACTTCAGTACCCGAGCTTTCACCAGCTCAGTGCTTAATGCACCCAGTCACCCAGCACCCATCAAACAGTCAACCCCGATCAAACCTTGCCATCGGCGACCGGCAAATTCACCAATATTTTTTATTAAATGAACAACATTTTTCACAGCGCTACCAGTTTAATCACAAACAACAAGATTTATCAAATCAATTTTGCCAATATCTGCTTCATCAGCAAAGGGGATTTTCAACTTTATAACACTGGGGTACGGTACCGGTGGGGACGGGTCTGTCACTGTGTAACACCGGGGTACGGTACCGGTGGGGACAGGTCTGTCACGGTATAACACCGGGGTACGTACTGGTGGGGATGGGTCTGTTACTGTATAACACCGGGGTACAGTACCGGTGGGGACGAGTCTGTCACTGTATAACACCGGGGTACGGTACCGGTGGGGACGGGTCTGTCACTGTATAACACCGGGGTACGGTACCGGTGGGGATGGGTCTGTCACTGTATAACACCGGGGTACGGTACGGGTGGGACGGGTCTATCACTGTGTAACACCAGGGTACGGTACCGGTGGGGACGGGTCTGTCACTGTGTAACACCGGGGTACGGTACGGGTGGGACGGGTCTATCACTGTGTAACACCAGGGTACGGTACCGGTGGGGACGGGTCTGTCACTGTGTAACACCGGGGTACGGTACGGGTGGGACGGGTCTATCACTGTGTAACACCAGGGTACGGTACCGGTGGGGACGGGTCTGTCACTGTATAACACCAGGGTACGGTACCGGTGGGGACGGGTCTGTGGCTGTGTAACACTGGGGTACAGTAGAAATGAGGACAGGTCTGTCACTGTATAACACCGGGGTACGGTACCGGTGGGGACGGGTCTGTCACTGTATAACACCAGGGTACAGTACCGGTGGGGACGGGTCTGTCATGATATAACATTGTACCTCAGTGTTATACAGTGACAGACCCATCCCCAGCAGTACTGTACCCCTGGCATTATATAGTTCAGAATCTGCTTTGCTGTCGAATTTGATTTGTTATTTGTGGCGGAGTTAGAATGGGACACCTCATTCATTATTTGCGCTGTGCATTTCACCAACAAAATAAATCCTCTGCTTCCCCCGTGTGTCCAGAACAAGAACAACAGCTCTTACACCACACTCTCAAAGGCGATACAGTCACACTGACGTCTCATTGATGTGGTCTCTCCGGAGCCCATTCATTCATAGCGCAGTGTCGGACGGACTCCCTGCCCATAACCTGTCCAGCGCCGAGCACATCTCCAAAGAGTGCCACCCATATCAACAACCCCCACCATCCAGGTCGTGCTCTCTTTGCACTGGTGCCAGCAGGCAGGACGTACGGGAGCCTGAGGTCCCACACCACCAGGCTCAGGAATGGTTATTACCTCACAACCACGAAGCTGTTGATATGGAGAACACCTCACCACTGAATGGATTCCAGAACCTGTAGACTCCCTTTCATAAACTTTACAACTCATGTTGTCTGTGTAGTTATTTATTATTATTATCAGATGGTTTTGTATTTGTACCATTTGTCATTTTCTGCACATTGGTTGTTTGTCTGTCCCTGTATAGATTTTCACTGATTTTATTGTATTTCTTTATTCTACTGTGACGGCCGCCAGCAATATCACAGATTAGCACTGTATTCGGTAACATACACTAAATCCGGTTAACAAATTCACGTTGAACTTTGACAGCAGGACGAGGAGACAATGACCGCATGTGCGCCAAGACTGGAAATCTCCTCAGCATGTCGCCTCTCGGCCCCGGCTCCTGTCGGCTGAGTTCCAGGGTTCTGTGTGCGGGTGTGTGCCGCAGTTCCGGTCAGTAAATGAATCTGAACCTGAGGTAGAGCCGCAATGCTGGAAGCAAGACCTTCCACAAGAGCGGCTGAGCTGCCGGTGCTCCCTCCGGTGGGTGTGGAGACGGGGAGAAACTCCAGGAGAAACCTCTAGAGGTGGCAACCAACTCGCACACACCCCTCAAGATGCAGAGAGGACAGTACACCAACTGGTTCCCTCATGGTCTGGTGTGGAAACACCAGTGCCCTGGGGTGGAGAGGAATTCCGAGAGTGGTGGAAACTGCCCTGTCCATCACAGGCAAAACCCTCCCCACATTGAGCACCTTCACAAGGGGTGGTGCTGCGCTCATCACCAACCACCCCCACCACGCTCTCTTCCTGCTGCTGCCATCGGGAAAGAGGTACAGGAGTCCAGGAGCTTTAGGTCGCACACCACCAGATTCAGGAATAGTTACCCTAAAACCATCAGGCTCCTGAACCGGTCTGGATAGCTTCACTCACCCCAAATCCAAACTGATTCTACGATCTACAGGCTCACTTTCAAGGCCTCTTTACACCTCATATTATCAGTACTATTTAAAAAATTTGTACAATTTGTCTTCTTTTGCACATTTGGGGTTTTGTCGGTCTATGTATAGTCTTCTAAAATTTCTTTTTCCCTTGTAAATGCACACAAGAAAATGAATCTCAAACACGAGAGATTCTGCAGAGGCTGGAAATCCAGACCAACACACACAAACTGCTGGAGGAACTCAGCAGGTCAGGCAGCATCTATGGAAGTGAATAAACAGTCGATGTTTCAGGCCTGGACCCTTCATCAGGACTGAAAACACAGAAACACAGAAAACCTACAGCACAATACAGGCCCTTTGGCCCACAATGCTGTGCCGAACATGTCCTTAGCTTAGAAATTACCTCGGGTTACCCATAGCCCTCTATTTTTCTGAGCTCCATGTACCTATCCAGGAGTCTCTTAAAAGACCCTATCGTATCCGCCTCCACCACTGTCACCGGCAGCCCATTCCACACACTCACCACTCTCTGCGTAAAAAACTTACCCCTGACATACCCTCTGTACCTACTTCCAAGCACCTTAAAACTGTGTCCTCTCATACTAGCCATTTCAACCCTGGGAAAAAGCCTCTGACTATCCACACGATCAATGCCTCCCATCATCTTATACACCTCTATCAGGTCACCTCTCATCCTCCATCACCCCAAGGAAAAAAGGCCAAGTTCACTCAACCTATTATCATAAGGCATGCTCCCCAATCCAGGCAACATCCTTGTAAATCTCCTCTGCACCCTTTCTATGGTTTCCACGTCCTTCCTATAGTGAGGTGACCAGAACTGAGCACAGTACTCCAAGTGGGGTCTGACCAGGGTCCTATATAGCTGCAACATTACCTCTTGGCTCCTAAACTCAATCCCACAATTGATGAAGGCCAATGTATCGTATGCCTTCTTAACCACAGAGTCAACCTGTGTAGCAGCTTTGAGTGTCCTATGGACTCGGACCCCAAGGTCCCTCTGATCCTCCACACTGCCAAGAGTCTAACCATTAAAACTATATTCAGTCATCATATTTGACCTACCAAAATGAACCACCTCACACTTATCTGGGTTGAACTCCATCTGCCACTTCTCAGCCCAGTTTTGCATCCTATCAATGTCCCGCTGTAAGCTCTGACAGCCCTCCCCTCTATCCACAACACCTCCAACCTTTGTGTCATCAGCAAACTTACTAATCCATCCCCCCACTTCCTCATCCAGGTCATTTATAAAACTCATGAATAGTACAGGTCCCAGAACAGATCCCTGAGGCACACCACTGGTGACTGACCTCCATGCAGAATATGACCCGTCTACAACTCTTTGCCTTCTATGGGCAAGCTAGTTCTGGATCCACAAAGCAATGTCCCCTTGGATCCCATGCCTCCTTACTTTCTCAATAAGCCTGGCATGGGGTACCTTGTCAAATGCCTTGCTGAAATCCATATACACTACATCTACTGCTCTACCTTCATCAATGTGTTTAGTCACATCCTCAAAAAATTTAATCAGGCTCGTAAGGCACGACCTGCCTTTGACAAAGCCATGCTGACTATTCCTAATCATATTATACCTCTCCAAATGTTCATAAATCCTGCCTCTCAGGATCTTCTCCATCAACTTACCAACCATTGAGGTAAGACTTACTGGTCTATAATTTCCTGGGCTATCTCTACTCCCTTTCTTGAATAAGGGAACAACATCCGCAACCCTCCAATTCTCCGGAACCTCTCCTGTTCTCATTGATGATGGAAAGATCATCACCAGAGGTTCAGCAATCTCCTCTCTCACCTCCCACAGTAGCCTGGGGTACATCTCGTCCAGTCCCAGTGACTTATCCAACTTGATGCTTTCCAAAAGCTCCTGCACAACCTCTTGGTTAATATCTACATGCTCAAGCTTTTCAGTCCGCTGTAAGTCATCACTACAATCGCCAAGATCCTTTTCTATAGTGAATACTGAAGCAAAGTACTCATTAAGTACCTCTGCTAACTCCTCTGGTTCCATACACACTTTTCCACTGTCACACTTGATTGGTCCTATTCTCTCACATCTTATCCTCTTGCTCTTCACATACTTGTAGAATACCTTGGGGTTTTCCTTAATCCTGTTCGCCAAGGCCTTCTCATGGTCCCGTCTGGCTCTCCTAATTTCTTTCTTAAGCTTCTTCCTGCTGATCTTATAATCTTCTAAATCTCTAACATTACCAGTGTTGGCGCGTGGCCAACTGGTTAAGGCGTCAGTCTAGTGATCTGAAGGTTGCTAGTTTGAGCTTCAGCTGAGGCAGCGTGCTGTCTCCTTGAGCAAGGCACTTAACCACACATTGCTCTGAGACGACACCAGTGCCAAGCTGTATCGGCCCTAGTGCCCTTCCCTTGGACAACATCAGTGGCGTGGAGAGGGGAGACTTGCAGCATGGGCAACTGCTGGTCTTCCATACAACCTTGCCCAGGCTTGTGCCCTGGAAACCTTCCAAGGCACAAGTCCATGGTCTCATGAGACTAACAGATGCCTATGCTATCATTACCTAGTTTTCTGAACCTTTCGTAAGCTCTTCTTTTCTTCTTGACTAGATTTACAACAGCCTTTGTACACCATGGTTCCTGTACCCTACCATCCTTTCCTTGTCTCATTGGAACTATGCAGAATTCCATGCAAATATCCCCTGAATGTTTGTCACATTTCCCTGAGAACATCTGTCCCCAATTTATGCTTCCAAGTTCCTGCCTGATAGCCTCATATTTCCCCTACTCCAATTTAACATTTTCCTAACTTGTCTGTTCCTATCCCTGTCCAATGTTATGGTAAAGAAGATAGAATTGTGATCACTATCTCCAAAACACACTCCCACTGAGAGATCTGACACCTGACCAGGTTCATATCCCAGTACCAGATCAAGTACAGCCTCCCGTCTTGTAGGGTTATCTACATATTGTGTCAAGAAGCCTTCTTGAACATACCTAACAAACTGCACCACATCTAAACCCCTCGCTCTAGGGAGATGCCAATCGATAAAGGAAGGGGGAAGACCCCTTCAAAGCTGGGGGGAGGGTAGAAGAGAGAGAGGCCCAGAGCTGTCATAGAGACAACGACAGGACCCGCAGGCTTCAATCTCAAGACAGTATACAGTGACGTACACGCACTTTCACAATAAATTTACTTTAAACTTTGAACACCCCAGCACAGTGCTGGGAACAAAGGGTTAATCTACAATATTATGGGTGAGAGGAAGTTTCCTGTTCCAGATGTGAAATTCCAGACCTGGAACATGAAACGTTTTTCTTTCCTCTCATTACTGCCTGACCAGTCGAGGCTTTCCAGCAATTTTTCTGCTTTCTGCTCTTTAAAAATTTCCAGTGTTTGCAGATTTTCTGATTTTCAAGGGGGGTAAAGAACTCTGTTCTGGTCACAGACCAGCAGAAGTTGTTTAACAAGAAGGGGGGGGTAATGCAAAAACCCAGTTTAGCCCCTTCAGATGGGATAAGAGCCGCTCAAATCCAACCATACAAGGTCACCGAGCAGAAGTGTTTGTGGTTTCTTTTTTAGACCAGAAGAGATGGGAACAGAATTAGGCCATTTGGCCCATCATAGCTGATTTACTATCCCTATCAAACCCATTCTCCTGACTTCTCCTCATAACCTTACTAATCAAGAACCTGCCAATCTCTGCTTTAGACACACCCAATAACTTGGCCTCCACAACCATCTGTGGCAATGAATTCCAAAGATTCACCACCCTGTGGCTATAGAAATTCTTCCTCATTTCTGTTCTAAAGGGATGTCCTTGTATTCTGAGGCTGTGCCCTCTGGTCCTAGACTCCCCCACTACAGGAAATATCCTCTGCACATCCACTCAATCTAGGCCTTTCAATGTTCAATATGTTTCAGAGACCCTCCCCTTACTTTTCTGAACTCGAGTGAGTACAGGCCCATCAAATATTCATCATATGTTAACCCTGGGATCATTCTCGTGAATCTCCTCTGGACCCTCTCCAATGCCAGTAAATCCTTCCTTAGACAAGAGGCCTAAGACTGCCCACAATACTTTGTCTGGTCTGACCAATGCCTTATAAAGCTTCAACATAACATCCTTGCTTTTATATTCTAGTCCTTGTGAAACAAATGCGAACATTGCATTTACCTTCCTTACCACTGACCGTGCAAGTTAACCTCTGGGGAATCGTGCACGAGGACTCCCAAGTCACTTTGCAGCTCTGATTTCTGAATTTCCTCTTCATTCCAAAAGTAGTCTTCACTTTCATTCCTTCTACCAAAGTGCATGACCATACACTTCTCGACACTATATTCCATCTGTCACATCTTTGCCCAAGTCTTCCTGAGACTCCCTGCTTCCTCAACTCTACCTGCCCCTCCACCTATCTTCATATCATCTGCAGACTTGGCCACAAAGCCGTCAGTTACAACATTCAAATCACTAGCATGGATACTGCCAGAGATTTTCTGTTTTTAATCCCTGCAACCATTTTGTCAGCAGGTTGGGACGAGTGACAGATGAAAACACCACTACCTTGCCAAAAACACAAAACAAGAGAGGCCCACCTGGGACGAGAGGCTGCATCGAAAGCACCTGCTCCTTCGGCAGCCCTGGCACTGGTAGCGTAGCGTCACCGTGTTCTCACAGGCTTGCAAAGCGCCCGAGAGAAATTCTGTGCTGCGGGCTGCTGGAGACGGAGGAGCCGCTGCGTTCGATGTTGGCACCACACACGCTGTAACTCCGTCTGCACAACTGCCTTTCCTCAGCGCCGATCAGCGAGCCCAACCGCCGGCCTCAGGTATAGAAACGCTTCTGAGCGTCGAGCAGGGTTGTAAACCTCTCAGAGCACAGATCAGTCACGATCAGAGTGACGTCAGGCAGCAGGTATCAAGAGACCAAATGGCCTCCTCCTGTTCCATAGGACAACACGACTCTGAAGGGAGTTTTGCAGAGGAACACACCCAAATCCCACTGGATAATCCAGCTCTTCGTCAAGCTGGCCACAGAAATCCAATTCACTGAATCATTAAATTCAAGTTTATTGTCCAAGACTTCTACACCCATGGCTTCAATGGCATGAAAGTTATGTTTTAGGAACAGCAGCCCAGCACACTACAAGTACCAGTTAACGTAGCAAACCACACACAATACATTTGCTCAACACCATCTGGGCACAGCACATGATCAGAAAAGGCTGCAGAAAGTTGTAAACTCAGTCAGCTCCATCATGGGCACCAGCCTCTCCAGCATCCTGGGCATCTTCAAAAGGCGATGCCTCAAAAAGGCAGTATCCATCATCAAGGACCCCCATCACCCAGGACACACCCTCTTCTCATTGCGACCGTCAGTGAGGTACAGGAACATGAAGAAACACGCTCCACATCTTAGGAACAGCTTCTTCCCCTCCACCATCAGATTTCTGAATGGACAATGAGCCCATCAACACTACCCCAGGATTATTTGCTCTCTTTTGGCACGGAGCCCTCCATTGGTCATGGTCGACCATGGATGTTGCTCCCCGGGCGTGTATGTGATACACAAGTCAGGGCAGTATGATATGGAGGGCAAGCTGTTGCCCATACAGCAGGCTTCCCCTCTGCACACAGCTGATCAATCCAAAGGAACAGCAGTTACTGATACAGTCTGGCATGAGCATGTCTCAGGAGTTGTCAATGTTGAACTCAACATGGGACTGCCTTAGGGACTCCCACTCCGGATATTCCCTCAGGGTTTACTCCCAAAGCCTTCCCCATGAGTGGAGGTTTCAGATCAGAGTTTTCCTTCTTCAAGATGAGCTGCCAACCACGGCTGACAAGCCCCATCTGCTTGAAGCAGCTGGTTTTAAGCCGCTAATAACCTGCCTGTCAGTAGAAATGGTTCTACTGGGCTTAGTAGCTAAGCCACATGTGAAGGCTGGGAGCTGGACTTGGTTATCAGAAGCTATTCGAGTCACACACCATTGGCTGCATTTAACAGGTCACCCTTGGGCAAGGTGTAGCCCCTGCTTATAGTACGCAGATCACGGTCACGTGAAGCCATGGGATCAGGTGGTGGATGGTCGTATGAGCAGCACATCACAAGAGTTGGTTGTGTGACCACTGACACCAGGCAGACAATCTCTGAAGAGTATCGATCATGGCTGGGGTTACCCATCTTGTAAAGCAGCACATCACAAGAGTTGGTTGTGTGACCACTGACACCAGGCAGACAATCTCTGAAGAGTATCGATCATGGCTGGGGTTACCCATCTTGCAAACCACTTCTGTAGAAAAATTTGCCAAGAGCAACCATGGTCATGGATAGAGAAAAGAATAAGCAGATTAAACATATTTTACAACATATGCCAGTTATATGAAACCTGTTTCTGATTCAGATTTAACAAAATAGACACCTGGTGGCAGTGGGGAAGAAGCTGTGGTTGAACATGGTGAATCATCGCTCCGGGAACAAACAACCCCCACCCCCCCACTCTCTGTGAGACCCTCCCTCACTGTCCGTGTCGACCTTTACCCATTTTCACTGATGCACGACAGAAAGCATCCTATCTGGGTGTATCACGGCTCAGTACGGCAACAGCTCTGCCTGTGACCACAAGAAACCACAGAGAGCTGTGGACCCGGTTCAGTACATCACAGAAACCAGCCTCCCCTCCATAGATTCTGCTCACATTACTCACAGCCTCAGTAAAGCAGCCAGCGCAATCAAAGCCTCCCATCCACCCCAGACGTTCCCTCTTCTCCCCCTCCCCGTCGAAAGCCTGAAAGCAGGTACCACTGGTCTCGAGGGCAGCTGCTGTAGAATGGTTCAACGGTTCCCTAGAACGACGAGATGGACTCGTGATCTCGCGATCTACTTGCTGTAAGCTTGTAGCTTGTGCCACCTTCTCTGTAGCTGTGAGACTTGGTGCTGCATTCTGTTATTGTTCTAGCTCAGTGCCCTGTGTAATGATCTGATCTGTATGGACAGAATGTGAAACTAGCTTTTCAGCGCATCTCTGTACACCCTGAGTGGCCACTTTATTAGGTACACCTGTACACCTGCTCGTTATTGCAAACATCTAACCAGCCAATCATGTGGCAGCAACTCAATGCATAAAAACATGCGGACATGGTCAAGAGATTCAGCTGTTGTTCAGACCAAACATCAGAACGGGGATGAAATGTGATCTGAGTGACTTTGACCTTGGAACAATTGTTGGTGGCAGACAGGGTGGTTTGAGTATCTCAGAAACTGCTGATCTCCTAGGATTTCCACACACAACAATCTCTCGAGCACATGTTCACGATCATTTTTATGCCATGGACCAATACCATTAAGCAAGGGGTCCGTCAACCCCGGGTTGGGAGCCACTGCTCTGGAGTAAAATAAAAACTAATGAAGAAGTGAAAAAAATTCGAGAGGTAGAAAGAGGTTCAAGATGGGAACTGCAGATTTCGGGCCTCATGTCCCAGTGAAGGAAAGGTTAAAATGTCTAGGGAAAGGAAGTCGGTCGACATACACAAGGACAGCAACAGGATACGCACGATCCACTCCACGTGCGAAATGTGCATCTGCCCAAGGGCCGAGTCAGCTACCTTCAGGAAAGACTCGTTGCTCCACCTTTCACTCTGGAATCCACACTCCTGTCCCCACGGGGCACGAGAATACAGTGACAACAGTCCACAGTCCTGTCCCCACGGGGCACGAGAATACAGTGACAACAGTCCACAGTCCTGTCCCACAGGGCACAAGAATACAGTGACAACAGTCCACAGTCCTGTCCCCACGGGGCAGGAGAATACCGTGACAACAGCCCACAGTCCTGTCCCCACGGGGCACGAGAATACAGTGACAACAGTCCACAGTCCTGTCCCACAGGGCACAAGAATACCGTGACAACAGCCCACAGTCCTGTCCCCACCGAGAACACAGTGACAACAGCCCATAGTCCTGTCCCCACCGAGAATACAGTGACAACAGCCCACAGTCCTGTCCCCACCGAGAATACAGTGACAATAGTCCACAGTCCTATCCCACAGGGCACACAATACAGTGACAACAGTCCACAGTCCTGTCCCACAGGGCACAAGAATACAGTGACAACAGTCCACAGTCCTGTCCCACAGGGCACAACAATACAGTGACAACAGCCCACAGTCCTGTCCCCACAGGGCACAACAATACCGTGACAACAGCCCACAGTCCTGTCCCCACGGGGCACAACAATACCGTGACAACAGCCCACAGTCCTGTCCCACAGGGCACAAGAATACAGTGACAACAGCCCACAGTCCTGTCCCACAGGGCACAACAATACAGTGACAACAGCCCACAGTCCTGTCCCCACGGGGCACAAGAATACCGTGACAACAGCCCACAGTCCTGTCCCCACGGGGCACGAGAATACAGTGACAACAGCCCACAGTCCTGTCCCACAGGGCACAAGAATACAGTGACAACAGTCCACAGTCCTGTCCCACAGGGCACAAGAATACCGTGACAACAGCCCACAGTCCTGTCCCACAGGGCACAAGAATACCGTGACAACAGCCCACAGTCCTGTCCCACAGGGCACAAGAATACAGTGACAACAGCCCACAGTCCTGTCCCACGGGGCACAAGAATACCGTGACAACAGCCCACAGTCCTGTCCCCACGGGGCACGAGAATACAGTGACAACAGCCCACAGTCCTGTCCCACAGGGCACAAGAATACAGTGACAACAGTCCACAGTCCTGTCCCACAGGGCACAAGAATACCGTGACAACAGCCCACAGTCCTGTCCCACAGGGCACAAGAATACCGTGACAACAGCCCACAGTCCTGTCCCACAGGGCACAAGAATACAGTGACAACAGCCCACAGTCCTGTCCCACGGGGCACAAGAATACCGTGACAACAGTCCACAGTCCTGTCCCCACGGGGCACGAGAATACAGTGACAACAGCCCACAGTCCTGTCCCACGGGGCACAAGAATACCGTGACCACAACAGTCCGTACACAACGGCGGCAGAGACAAGACGAGATACAGTTCATGTTCGGGGTGATAAAAGCAGTGCAGCTAACGCAAACACCTTCATCTCCATTCTTATCTATATATTAGCGTCCTGATTGAAGGTGCATTGTTCTCACCCCGGGAATCTCGCGTAGTTCTATAAATAAGTCTGCTGAAACCATCCTGTGAAACTGTTCTCACAGTTTGCACTGAAATCGTCGCTTGAATGTGGATGTCGGGATAGGACGATGCTGCCCTCTGCTGGTGTAATTTAAGCACTGCAGCCCCTATCTTCGAAGTTTAAAGGTTCAAAAAGTTTAAAGTACCTTTATTACCTTAACTATGTACAATGGATTCCGGTTAATTGGGACATATCAGAGCCAGTACATTTTGGCTTAATTAAGTGTCTGCCACGACTAGGTATTAAAAAAAACGTATTAAAAGAAAGATAAACAACTGTTTTTTTAAACGCAAACAACAGGAATTCTGCAGATGCTGGAAATTCAAGCAACATACATCAAAGTTGCTGGTGAACGCAGCAGGCCAAGCAGCATCTATAGGAAGAGGCGCAGTCGACGTTTCGGTCTCGGCCTGAAACGTCGACTGCGCCTCTTCCTATAGATGCTGCTTGGCCTGCTGCATTCACCAGCAACTTTGATATATATAAACAACTGTTTAACTGATTAATAAATTATGTATTTAAAGAAAATACAAAATAAATTAGAACACTACCAAAACTACTACAGTACTATAAATCTGTGTATTCGCTCCTAGGGGAGGAGAAGATGGTGGCGCGACACAGCGCACGCAGCCGCTCCGAATGATATCGTAATTGTGAAGTAGGATGTCGTGCACAATCCTGATTCGATGGAGACAGACGTGAAGAAGTACGGAGGAACATCTGGAGAAACTTCTGAAATGCCCGCTTCGCTGCCGCTGCTACTCTGCAAGCGAGAATCTCCCGAGGGGAAGGCCCCAAATCCTCGGCTTTGCCTATTGCCTGTGCCCGGGGTCAAAGTGCTCGGCGGAGATGATGCTCGGTGCTCGGTATCGGAGGGCTGGTCAGAGGCTCGAAGTTTTTGGACGGACTCAAGAGTCGGCTGTGGTCAGGTGCTTCCAGGATGCTGCATCGGCAAGTTTGTGGCGCTGGAAGCTCATGGCAGGGAGAGTTTTGCTTCCTTCTCCGTCTGCGTAAGATGATGGGACTTCCGAGAGACTTTGAGACTTTTTTTACCGTGCCCATGGTCTGTTCTTATCAAATTATGATATTGCTTTGCACTGTTGTAACTATATGTTATAATTATGTGGATTTGTCAATTTTTTTAGTCTCGGTTTGTCTTGTGTTTCTGTGATATATCATTCTGGGAAGAATAAATTGTATCATTTCTTAATGCATGCATTACTAAATGACAATAAAAGCGGACTGTGTGCCCTGATAATCTAATCTAATCTAATAGTTATCGATGGAGGAATTCATCTAGTGTACACTGCTGTGTTCTTTTGATTTACTGCACAGGACAGGACGAAAGTTGTAAAATTTGGAAAGGATGGATAATAAAAAAGTAAAGATAGCGTGCAGTCAGACTGTCAGGAAAGGCAGGCAGGTGATGGGACTTAGCTGCAGCCAACAGGCTGAGTATCAAATCATTAGGGGTGCAGAATTAGAAAGGACAGTGACTACAGTACTTAAGGTGTTGTATCTAAATGCGCCTAGTACAATAAAAGAAATAAGGTGAATGATCTTGTTACAATATTACAGATTGCCAGGTATGACTGAATTGAATTGACTTTATTTCTTACATCCTTCACATACATGAGGAGTAAAAATCTTTACGTTACGTCTCCATCTAAATGTACAATGTGCAATCATAGTAATTTATAATAATTTATAATAAATAGAACAGTCAATGTAACATAGAAATACACTCAAATCAGCCTGAGTTCATCAGTCTGATGGCCTGGTGGAAGAAGCTGTCCCGGAGCCTGTTGGTCCTGGCTTTTATGCTGCGGTATCACTTCCCGGGTGGAAGCAGCTGGAATAGATTGTGGTTGGGATGGCTTGGGTCCCCAATGATCCTAAAGGCCCTTTTTACACACCCATCCTTGTAACAGTCCTGAATCATGGGAAGTTCGCAACTACAGATGCGCTGGGCTGTCCGCACCACTCTCTGCAGAGTCTTGCGATTAGGGAGAGGTACAGTTCTCATACCAGGCAGTGATGCAGCCAGGCAGGATGCCCTATAGAATTTTTTTAGGATTTGGGGGCCCATACCAAACTTCCTCAACCATCTGAGGTGAAAGAGGTGCTGTTGTGCCTTCGTCACCACACAGCTGGTGTGTACAGACCACGTGAGGTCCTCAGTGATGTGGATGCCGAGGAACTTGGATCTGGGGTTGCGAGGGTAAACAGCTTCATTGATGTCAATAGGGGTTAGCCCATCTCCATTCCTCCTGTAATCCACAATCAGCTCCTTTGTTTTTGCGACATTGAGGAAGAGGTTGTTTTCTCGACACTATGTCAGGGTGATGACTTCTTCCCTGTCAGCCACCTCATTATTATTTGAGGTTAGGCCAATCAATGTAGTGTCATCGGAAAATTTAATTAGCAGATTGGAGCTGTGGGTGGCGATACAGGGAGTTGTGGCCATCGACTGAATCGTGGCTGACAGATCGTTGTAGTTGGGAGCTGAATGTCCAAGATTACTCGTTATATTGGAGGGATAGGAAGGTAGGCAGAGGGAGTGGTGTGGCTCTACTGGTAAAGAATGGCATCAAATCAGTCGAAATATGTGACTTTGGATTGGAAGATGTTGAATTAAGAAACTGCAAGGGTAAAAGGATGTCGATGGCAATTATATACAAGTTTCCCAATAGTGGCTGGGAGGTGTATCACAGGTTACAACAGGAAATAGAAAAGGCCAGTCCAAAGGGCACTCATGGGAGATTTTAACATGTGGTTGATTGGGAAAATGATGTTGGTAATGGATCTCAAGAAAGGGAGTTTGTTGAAGGCCAAAGAGATAGCTTTTTAGAGCAGTTTGTCATTGAGCCTACTAGGGGATCAGCTATACTGGATTGGGTGTTATGTAATGAACCAGAAGCCAGGTAAAAGAACCCTTAGGAACCAGTGATCACAATATGATTGAGCTCAACCTGAAATTTGATAGGGAGAAAGTAAAGTCTGATGTAGCAGTATTCAGTGGAGTAAGGGAAATTACAGTGGTATGAGAGAGGAGTTGACCAAAGTAAATTGGAAGGAGCTGCAGGCAGGGATAGAAGGCCTTTGACAAGGTGCCACCTGTGAGGCTGCTTATCAAGTAAAGAGCCCATGGTATTACAGGAAAGTTACTGGCATGGTTAGAGCATTGGCTGATTGGTAGGAAGCAGTGAGTAGGAATAAAGAGATCCTTTTCTGGTTGGCTGCCAGTGACTAGTGTCCTACAGGGGTCGGTGTTGGGACCGCTTCTTTTTATGCTGTATATAAATGATATAGATGATGGAATATAGATAATTGCCAAGTTTGCAGATGATACAAAGATTGGTGGAGGGGCAGGTAGTGTTGAGAAAACAGGTAGAATACAGAAGGACTTAGACAGATTAGGAGAATGGACAAGAACGTGACAAATGAAATACAATGTTGGAAGATGCATGGTCATGCACTTTAGTAGTAGAAATAAATGTGCAGACTATTTTCTAAACGGGGAGAAAATCCAGGAATCTGAGATGCAGAGGGACTTGGGAGTCCTTGTGTAGAACACCCTGAAGGTTAACTTGCAGGATGAGTCAGGGTTGAGGAAGGCAAATGCCATGTTAGCATTCAGTTCAAGAGGTCTAGAATACTAGAGCAAGGATGTGATTAGATTAGATTAGATTATAAGGACACGCAGTCCTCTTTTATTGTCATTTACTAATGCATGCATTAAGAAATGATACAATATTCCTCCAGTGTGATATCAGTGTGATATCAGGACAGACCCAGACTGAAAAACTGACAAAAACCATATAATTATAACATATAGTTACAACAGTGCAAGCAATACCGTAACTTGATTAAAAACAGGCCATGGGCACGGTAAAAAAAAGTTCAAAGTCTCTCGAAAGTCCCACATCTCACACAGACGGGAGAAGGAAGAAAACTCTCCCTGCCATGTCCGACCACAGTCCGACTCTGAGTCATCCGAAAACTTCGTGCCTCCGACCAGCCCTCTGACACCGAGCACCATCTCTGCCGACCGCTTCGACCCCAGCCCCAGTCGCCAGCAGCTGGCAAAGCCGAGGATTGAGGGCCTTCCCTCCGGAGATTCTCGATCGCACAGTAGCAGCAGCAGCGAACTGGGCATTTCAGAAGTTTCTCCAGATGTTCCTCTGTGCTTCTCACAGCTGTCTCCATCAAATCAAAATTGTGCATGGTACCCTATTTAGTCATAGTCATACTTTACTGATCCCGGGGGAAATTGGGTTTCGTTACAATTGCACCATAAATAATAAATAGTAATAGAACCATAAATAGTTAAATAGTAATATGTAAATTATGCCAGTAAATTATGAAATAAATCCAGGACCAGTCTATCGGCTCAGGGTGTCTGACCCTCCAAGGGAGGAGTTGTAAAGTTTGATGGCCACAGGCAGGAATGACTTCCTATGACGCTCTGTGTTGCATCTCAGTGGAATGAGTCTCTGGCTGAATGTACTCCTGTGCCCACCCAGTCCATTAACAAATACGATATCATTTCACTGGAGAGGCTGCGCGCTGCCTCGCGCCACCATCTTCTCCTCCTCCCTCTCAGGCTTTATAAGGCACTGGTGAGACCTCGCCTTGAGTATTGTGAACAGTTTTGGACTCTTCATCTTAGAACAGATGTGCTGGCATTGGACAGTGTCCAGAGGAGTTTCACAAGGATGATTCCAGGAATGAAAGGGTTATCGTACGAGGGGTATTTGGTGGCTCTGGATCTGCACTCCCTAGAATTCAGAAGGATGAGGGGGATCTCATTGAATCCTTTCGAATGTTGGAAGGCCTGGACAGAGTAGATGTGGAAAGGATGTTTCCCATGGTGGGAGAGTCTAGGACAAGAGGGCACAGCTTCAGGTTAGAGGGGCACCCTTTCAAAACAGAGATGCAGAGAAATTTCTTTAGCCAACGGATGAGAGACTGCTTCTATCACATCTGAAATCCTGTCTGCCCACTACCCTGGACCTGCATCAATTTGCCTATCGCACCAACAGGTCAACAGAAGACGCCATCTCCACGGCACTTCACTCTGCCCTGACCCACCTGGACAGTCCTAACTCTTACATCAGAATGCTATTCATTGACTTTAGTTCAGCATTCAATACTGTGATCCCCTCCAAGCTGATCGCCAAACTTCGCCAGCTTGGTATCAGCTCATCCCTCTGCAATTGGACCTTGGACTTTCTGACTAACAGAGCCCAATCAGTTAAGTTAGACAACCTCTCGTCCTCTACTCTCACCCTGAACACCGGCATGCCTCAAGGCTGTGTGCTGAGCCCTCTTCTGTACTCCCTTTTCACCTATGACTGCGTTTCTGTACATGGTTCTAACTCCATAATCAAGTTTGCAGACGACACCACGGTGGTTGGCCTGATCAGAGGGGATGACGAGACGGCCTACAGGGACGAGGTCCAGCACCTGGCCGGGTGGTGTGCCAACAACAATCTGGCCCTTAACACCCAGAAGACCAAGGAGATCATTGTGGACTTCAGGCATGCTAGGAGCCACACTCACGTCCCCATTTACATCAACGGAGCTGTAGTGGAGTGTGTATCAAGCTTCAAATTCCTTGGTGTCTACATTTCCGAGGATCTCACCTGGTCCCTGAACTCCTCCACCCTGATCAAAAAGACGCAACAGCACCTTTATTTCCTGTGGAACATCAGGAAAGCTCACCTCTGTCCCAGGATACTGACGGACTTTTACTACTGTACCATTGAGAGCATACTCACCAACTGCATCTCAGTGTGGTATGGCAATTGTTCCGTATCGGACCGCAAAGCACTCCAGCATGTGGTGAAAACTGCCCAGCGGATTATCAGCACCCAATTGCCCACCATTGAGAACATCTACCATAAACGCTGCCTGGGCAGGGCGAAAAGCATTATCAAGGATGCATCTCGCCCTAACCATGGACTTTCTACTCTCCTCCCATCCGGTAGGTGCTACAGGAGCCTCTGCTCCCACACCAGCAGGCTCAGGAAGAGCTTCTTCCCTGAGGCTGTGACCCTGCTGAACCTCACATCACAGCGCTAAGCAGTATTACACCCGTATTGTACTGTCTCAGTACTTTTATATTTGTGTGCTGTAGCACTTACTGTTTATTCGCAGTTATTTTGTAAATAACACTATTCTTTGCATTTCTGGTCAGATGCTAACTGCATTTCATTGACTTTGTATCTGTACTCGGCACAATGACAATAAAGTTGAATCTAATCTAATCTAATCTAATCCAATGTTGAATTTGTGGAATTTGTTGCTACATGCAGCTGTGGGGGCCAGGTCATTGGGTGTATTTAAGGCAGAGGTTGATAGGTTCTTGATTGGACATGGCATCAAAGGTTATGGGGAGAAGGCCGAGAACTGGGGTTGAGGAGGAGACGGAAAGAAAGGATCAGCCGTGATTGAATGGTGGAGCAGACTCGATGGGCCAGATGGCCTAATTCTGCTCCTATGTCTTATGGACTTATGGTCTAAAATTAAGTCTGCTCCATCTTGAATATTGGCCTCTGTGGTACCCAAGACATCTTCAAAGAGCTAGGTCCCAGAAAGGCAGCGTCCATTATTAAGGACCTCCAGCACCCAGGGCATGCCCTTTTCTCACTGTTACCATCAGGGAGGAGATACAGAAGCCTGGAGGCACATACTCAGTGATTCAGGAACAACTTCTTCCCCTCTGCCATCAGATTCCTAAATGGACAGTGAATCCTTGAACACTATGTCACTTTTTCTTTAAACATTATTTGTGTTTTTGCACTATTTTTAATATAAATATTTAATATGCATACAGTGGCATGCAAAGGTTTGGGCGCCCCGGTCAAAATTTATGTTGCTGTGAATAGCCAAGCGAGTAAAAGATGAACTGATTTCCAAAAGGCATAAAGTTAAAGATGACACATTTTTTTAATATTTAAGCAAGAAAACTTTTTTTATTTCCATCTTTTATAGTTTCAAAAATAACAAAAAAGGAAAAGGGACCAAAGCAAAACTTTGGGCACCCTGCATGGCAGTAACACCCCCTTTGGCAAGTATCACAGTTTGTAAATGCTAAGTCTTTCAATTCTTGTTTGGGGGATTTTCGCCCATTCTTCCTTGCAAAAAGCTTCTAGCTCTGTGAGATTCTTGGGCCGTCTTGCATGCACTGCTCTTTTGAGGTCTATCCACAGATTCTCGATGATGTTTAGGTCGGGGGACAGTGAGGGCCATGGCAAAACCTTCAGCTTGCGCCTCTTGAGGTAGTCCATTGTGGATTTTGAGGTGTGTTTAGGTTCATTATCCTGTTGTAGAAGCCATCCTCTTTTCATCTTTGGCTTTTTTTTTACACACGGTGTGATGTTTGCTTCCAGAACTTGCTGGTATTTAATTGAATTCATTCTTCCCTCTACCAGTAAATATTCCCAGTGCCACTGGCTGCAACACAAGCCCAAAGCATGATCGATCCACCCACGTGCTTAACAGTTGGAGAGGGGTTCTTTTCATGAAATTCTGCACCCTTTTTTCTCCAAACACACCTTTGCTCATTGCGGCCAAAAAGTTCTATTCAAAAGGTTCAAAGGAACATCAAAAGTTCGTCTGTTTGGCGAGGTAAGTGGGTGAGTACACTTATTTTTCCTGTAGAATTAGATAGCCTGCCTGCAGGGTTAGTGCTTTGTTCAGGGTGTCAGATGTGGGAATCCTGGGAGACCTCCAGCCTCCCTGATGGCCACATCTGCACCAGGTGCACCGAGTTGCAGCTCCTCAGAGACCGTGTTAGGGATCTGGAGCTGCAGCTTGATGACCTAGTGCTTATCAGGGAAAGTGAAGAGGTGATAGACAGGAGCTACAGGGAGGTAGTCATCCCTAGGCTACAGGGGTCAGAAAACTGGGTCACTGTCAAGAGAGGGAAGGGAAATGCCCGGATAGTGGAGAGCACCCCTGTGGCTGTCCCCCTCAGCAACAAATATCTTGTTCTGGATGCTGTTGAGGGGGATGACCTGATGGGGGACGCCCACGGTGACCGTGTCTCTGGCACTGAGCCTGGCGCTGTTGTGCAGGAGAGAAGGAGGGTGAAGAGAAATGCGGCAGTCATGGGGGATTCCATAGTCAGGGGAACAGACAGGAGATTCTGTGAGTCTGACAGAGATACCCGCATGGTGCGTTGCCTCCCAGGTGCCAGGGTACGGGATGTCTCGGATCGGGTCCTGAATATTCTGAAGGGAGAGGGTGAGCAGCCAGTTGTCTTGGTACATGTTGGTACCAATGACATAGATGGACAAAGGAGGAGGTCCTGAAGAGAGATTTCCAGGAGTTAGGAAGGAAGCTGAGAAGCAGGACCTCCAGGGTAGTAATCTCGGGATTGCTACCTGTGCCACATGCTAGCGAGGGCAAGAATAGTCGGATCAGGAAGATGAATGCCTGGTTGAGAGACTGGTGTAGGGGGCAGGGGTTCAGATTCTTGGATAATTGGGATCTCTTCTGGGGGAAGTATGACCTGTTCAAAAAGGACAGGTTACACCTGAACCCGAAGGGGACCAATATCCTGGCGGGAAAGTTTAATAGAGCTGTTAGGGAGGGTTTAAACTAATTTGGCAGGGGGATGGGAACCGGAATGATAGAGCGGAGGAAGGGGAAAACAGAAATAAATCTAAGATAGTGAGCAGTAAATATGTCAGGAAAGACAGGCAGGTGATGGGGCAAATTTGTAGCCATTGGGATGAGTTGCAGTGCAATAAAGTTGCAGTGAAATCAAAGCAGTAAGTATCAAATACTGGTCTTAAGGTGTTGTACTTAAATGCACGCAGCATAAAGAATAAGGTGGATGATCTTGTTGTACAGCTACAGATTGGCAGGTATGATATTGTGGCCATCACTGAGACCTGGCTAAAGGATGCATGTCTCTGGGAGCTGAACGTCCAAGGATACACGGTGTATCGGAAGGACAGGAAGGTAGGCAGAGGGGGAGGCGTGGCTTTATTGGTAAGAAATGATATTAAATCATTAGAAAGAGGTGATATAGGATCGGAAGGTGCAGAATCTTTATGGGTTGAGCTAAGAAATAGCAGGGGTAAAAGGACCCTGATGGCAGTTATTTATAGGCCTCCAAACAGCTGCAGGGATGTGGACTACAAATTACAACTGGAAATAGAAAAGGCTTGTCAGAAGGGCAGTGTTATGATAATTGTGGGAGATTTTAACATGCGAGTAGATTGGGAAAATCAGGTCAGCACTGGATCTCAAGAGAGAGAATTTGTAGAATGTCTGCGAGATGGCTTTTTAAAACAGCTTGTTGTTGAGCCCACTAGGGGATCGGCTGTACTGGATTGGGTATTGTGTAATGAACCGGAGGTGACTGGAGAGATTGAGGTGAAGGAACCCTTAGGAGACAGTGATCATAACATGATTGAGTTCACTGTGAAATTAGAAAAAGAGAAGCCGAAATCTGATGTGTCGGTATTTCAGTGGAGTAAAGGAAATTACAGTGGCATGAGAGAGGTACTGGCCAAAGTTGACTGGAAAGGGACACTGGCGGGAAAGACAACAGAGTAGCAGTGGCTGGAGTTTATGCGAGAAATGAGGAATGTGCAAGACAGGTATATTCCAAAAAAAGAAGAAATTTTCGAATGGCAAAAGGATGCAACCGTGGTTGACAAGAGAAGTCAAAGCCAAAGTTAAAGCAAAAGAGAGGGCATACAAGGAAGCAAAAATTAGTGGGAAGAGAGAAGATTGGGAAGTTTTTAAAACCTTACAGAAGGAAACCAAGAAGGTCATTAAGAGAGAAAAGATTAACTATGAAAGGAAGCTAGCAAATAATATCGAAGAGGATACTAAAAGCCTTTTCAAGTATATAGAGAGTAAAAGACAGGTGAGAGTAGATATAGGACCGATAGAAAATGATGCTGGAGAAATTGTAATGGGAGATGAGGAGATGGCAGAGGAACTGAACAAGTATTTTGCATCAGTCTTCACTGAGGAAGACAGCAGGATACCGGACACTCAAGGGTGGCAGGGAAGAGAAGTGTGCGCAGTCACAATTACGACAGAGAAAGTACTCAGGAAGCTGAACAGGCTAAAGGTAGATATATCTCCTGGACCAGATGGAATGCACCCTCGTGTTCTGAAGGAAGTAGCTGTGGAGATTGCGGAGGCATTAGCGATGATCTTTCAAAAGTTGATAGATTCTGGCATGGTTCCGGAGGACTGGAAGATTGCAAATGTTACTCCGCTATTTAAGAAGGGAGCAAGGAAGCAAAAAGAAAATTATAGACCTGTTAGCTTGACATCCGTGGTTGGGAAGTTGTTGGAGTTGATTGTCAAGGATGAGGTTACAGAGTACCTGGAGGCATATGACAAGATAGGCAGAACTCAGCATGGATTCCTTAAAGGAAAATCCTGCCTGACAAACCTATTACAATTGTTTGAGGAAATTACCAATAGGCTAGACAAGGGAGATGCAGTGGATGTTGTATATTTGGATTTTCAGAAGGCCTTTGACAAGGTGCCACACATGAGGCTACTTAACAAGATAAGAGCCCATGGAATTACAGGAAAGTTACATACGTGGATAGAGCGTTGGCTGAATGGCAGGAAACAGAGAGTGGGAATAAAGGGATCCTATTCTGGTTGGCTGCCGGTTACCAGTGGTGTTTCGCAGGGATCATTGTTGGGGCGGCTTCTTTTTACATTGTCCATCAACGATTTAGATTATGGAATAGATGGCTTTGTGGCTAAGTTTGCTGACGATACGAAGATAGGTGGAGGGGCCGGTAGTGCTGAGGAAACGGAGAATCTGCAGAGAGACTTGGATAGATTGGAAGAATGGGCAGAGAAGTGGCAAATGAAGTACAATGTTGGAAAGTGTATGGTTATGCACTTTGGCAGAAAAAATAAACGGGCAGACTATTATTTAAATGGGGAAAGAATTCAAAGTTCTGAGATGCAACGGGACTTGGGAGTCCTCGTACAGGATACCCTTAAAGTTAACCTCCAGGTTGAGTCGGTAGTGAAGAAGGCGAATGCAATGTTGGCATTCATTTCTAGAGGAATAGAGTATAGGAGCAGGGATGTGATGTTGAGGCCTTATAAGGCACTGGTGAGACCTCACTTAGAGTACTGTGGGCAGTTTTGGTCTCCTTATTTAAGAAAGGATGTGCTGACGTTGGAGAGGGTACAGAGAAGTTTCACTAGAATGATTCCGGGAATGAGAGGGTTAACATATGAGGAACGTTTGTCCGCTCTTGGACTGTATTCCTTGGAGTTTAGAAGAATGAAGGGAGACCTCATAGAAACATTTCGAATGTTAAAAGGCATGGACAGAGTGGACGTGGCAAAGTTATTTCCCATGTTGGGGGAGTCTAGTACGAGAGGGCATGACTTAAGGATTGAAGGGCGCCCTTTCAGAACAGAAATGCGAAGAAATTTTTTTAGTCAGAGGGTGGTGAATCTATGGAATTTGTTGCCACGGGCAGCAGTGGAGGCCAAATCATTGTGTGTATTTAAAGCAGAGATTGATAGGTATCTGAGTAGCCAGGGCATCAATGGTTATGGTGAGAAGGCGGGGCAGTGGGACTAAATAGGATAAAATGGATCAGCTCATGATAAAATGGCGGAGAACTCGATGGGCCGAATGGCCTACTTCTGCTCCTTTGTCTTATGGTCTTATCTAAACAAGCCTGATGCATTTTGGAAACAAGTCCTGTGGACTGATGAAGTTAAAATAGATTCCCAGCATCCTATTGATTATTGATTTTTTTCTTTCTATATTATCATGTGTTGCATTGGACTGCTGCTGCTAAGTTAACAAATTTCGCGACACATACTGGTGATAATAAACCCGATTCTGACTCTGAAATGAACAAAATCAGCGCTGACACCTCACGCAGTTATGGACTGCCTCATACAATGCCTTCGACGATTGTATCCTGTACATCTTCATCTTCATTGTAACTTTCAAGATGATTGTAGATACCTTTAAATTCGTCACAGTCCCTAACTTGTTGAAGTAGTGGAGGGAGGAGGAGAAGATGGCGGCGCGACGCAGCGCACGTAGCCTCTCCAGTGAAATGATACCGTATTTGTAAGTAGGATGCCGTGCACAATTCTGATTTGATGGAGACAGCTGTGAGAGCACGGAGGAACATCTGGAGAAACTTCTGAAATGCCCGGTTTGCTGCCACTGCTACTGTGCGATCGAGAATCTCCAGAGGGAAGGCCCCAAAATCCTTGGCTTTGCCTGCTGCTGGCAACCGGGGCTGGGGTCGAAGCGTTCGGCAGAGATGGTGGTCGGTGTCGGAAGGCTGGTCGGAGCTTGAAGTTTTCGGACGACTCAGAGTCGGACTGTGGTCAAGCATGGCAGGGAGAGTTTTCTTCCTTCTCCCGTCTGCGTGAGATGTGGGACTTTCAAGAGACTTTGAAATATACACAATGACTTGGTCTCCGCACCTGTCTGTGGCAATGAATTCCACAGATTCACTGCTCTCCGGCTAAAGAAATTCCTCCTCATCTCCATTGTGGGGCTGCATGGTAGCGTAGTGGTTAGCACAACACTTTACAGTACTAGTGGCCTAGGTTCATTTCCCGTTGCCGTCTGTAAGGAGTTTGCATGTTCTGTGTGGTAACGTAATTGGGAGAAATGTACATAATTCACAACCACCGACACAGAGTTGGGGTTTTGCTTTAAGAGGCTGGTCTGGCATGATGACGTTGTTACGTAAGGATTTTAGCACGTTTTTTGTATAAGTTTTGCTGTTCAATAAAATGTGTTACGGGTTTCATTATACATAAAATGCCTCACTTCGTTTTATTTACAGAAACCTACAGTTCTTCACATGACCTGTGGGTGAGTGGGTTTCCTCTGGGGCTCGTTTCCTCCCACAGTCCATAGGTTGTTCAGTTAATTGGTCATTGTAAGTTGTTCTGTGATTGGGCTACAATTAAAACTCAGGGTTGCTGGGCAGCACGGCATGAAGGACCAGAGGAGCCTTTTCTACGCGGTAACGTAATAAATAAGTAAATAAAGGGACGTCCCTCTATTCTGAGGCTGTGCGCTCTGGTCCGAGACTCCCCCACTATAGGGAACATTCTCCCCACGTCTACTTCAATTAGGCCATTGAATATTTGATAGGTTTCAAAGAAGTTGTACCTCAAAGTCAAAGCCAATGTCAAGTTCCTTGTCATCTGCGTAAGTACAGGTACGCACAGGTGTAATGAGAGATTTACGTACAGCAGCATCACTTGTACAGAGCATCAGATCATCAGTGTTCACAACAAAGGCATCAATTAAATATATATTATACACAGTTTTTTACAAACACACAATTAGAAGGAAGAAAACAAGCTCCATTTTACTGCAAAGGTATCGGAGTGATCCCACAGGTACAGGCCATTTGAGCTGAGTCACCAATATCATTACACGTGTACACCTAATTCCCTCTGCACTCAGTGGCCACTTTATTAGGTACACCTGTACAGCTGCTCGTTAATGCAAATATCTAATAAACCAATCATGTGGCAGCAACTCAATGCATAAAAGCATGCAGACATGCTCAGGAGCTTCAGTGGTTGTTCAGAACAAACATCAGGATGGGGAAGAAATGTGATCTAAGTAACCTTGACTGTGGAATGATTTCTGGTGCCAGACAGGGTGGTTTGAGTATCTCAAAAAGTGCTGATCGCCTGGGATTTTCGTGCACAGCAGTCTAGAGAGCAGAGGTTCCCCTTTTTTACGCCATGGTCCAATACTACTAAGCAAGGGGTCCATGGACTCCAGGTTGGAAGTCTCTGCTCGAGCATTTACTGAGAACGGTGCAAAATAAACAAAAAACATCCAGTCACTGGCAGTTCTGCAGGCAAAGAAAGCACCTTGTTAATGAGAGAAGTCAGAGGAGAATGGCTAGACTGGTTCAAGCTGACAGGAAGGCAACAATAACGCAAATAACGACACGTTACAACAGTGGTGTGCAGAAGAGCATCTCTGAATGCACAACACATCGAACCTGGAACTGGATGGACAACACAAGCAGAAGACCATGAACGTATAGTCAGTGGCCACTTTATTAAGTACAGGAGGCAGCTGTACAGGAGCCAAGTACAATCCTGAGAATCATTTCCTACCAAAGTTCATGACCATACACTTCCCAACACTATCCCATCTGCCACTTCTTTGCCCTTTCTCCTAATCTGTCCAAGTTCTTCTGCAGAGTCACTGCTTCCTCAACACAACCTGTTCTTCCACCATTCTTTGTATCGCCTGGAAACTTGGCCACAAAGCCATCAATTCCTTCATTCAAGTCATTGACGTACAACGTAAAAAGCAGTAGCAGTCCCAATACCAACCCCTGCTCGCTGGTAGCCAACCAGAAAAGCCGCCCTGTATTCCCGCTCTTTGCCTCCTGCCAGTCAGCCAATCGTCTATCCATGCTGGCGTCCTTCCTGCAATACCATTGGCTCTTAACTTGTCTAGTAGCCTCATGTGTGGCACTTTGAAAAAGGCCTTCTGAAAATCCAAATAAATCCAACTATTACTGTCAAATGTATTGAATTACAGTGAAAATTTTGTTTAGCCTACAGATCATTTCATCACATCAGTACATTGAGGTAACACAAGGGAAAACAATAACAGAATGCAGAACAAAATGTTACAGCTACAGAGAATTTCAGTTAATTACTCCTCCCTCCCACTCTTCCTTTTTTCCATTCCCCATTCTGGCTCCTCACTTGCCATCGCCTTCCTCTGGTTCCCTTCTCACCCATTCTCTTCTCCTCAACTGCTCATCTCCTCTCTCCGGTGCCCCTTCTCCTTCCCTTTCGCCCATGGCCCACTCTCCAGACCTATCAGGTCCCTTCTTCTTCAGCCCTTTATCTCTTCCACCTATCACTTCCCAGCTCTTACTTCATCCCAACCAACCACCTTCCTCTTCATCTGGTCTCACCTATCAGCTGCCAGTTTGTATTCTTCCCTCTCCCGCCACCTTCTCGTTCTGGCTTCTTCCCCTTTCCTACCCAGTCCTGATGAAGGGCCCTGCCCCAAAACATCAACTGTTTATTCCCCTCCATAGATGCTGCCTGACCTGCCGAGTTCCTCCAGCATTTTATGTGTGGTGCTCAAGGTTTCTGGCATCTATTTGTTTAGAGATTCAGTCAAATGAGCCACACTGCCCAGTAGCCCACCAGTCTAGACGATAAAGTCGTCAACTGGATGACACCAAGATTGGGAAGGTGGTGGACAGCGAGGAAGGCCCGTCATGGCTTGCAGAGGGATCTGGACCAGCTGGGAAAATGGGCTGAAAAATGGCAGATGGAATCTAATGCAGACAAGCGTGAGGTGCTACTCTTTGGGAGGATCAACCAGGGTAGCACTTACACAGTGAGCAGTAGGGCACTGAGGAGTGGGGTAGAACAAAGGGATCTTAGAGAACAGATTCATAATTCATTGAAAACGTCATCAGGGTCATAAACAAAGCTTTTGGCACTTTGGTTTTATAAATCAAAATGTTGAGTACAGGAGATGGGATGTTATATTGAAGTTGTATGAGATGTTAATGAGGCCTAATTTGGAATATTGTGTGCAGTTCTCATCACCTACCTACAGGAAAGATATCAATAAAATTGAAAGAGTACAGAGAAGATTTACGAGGATGCTGCCAGGACTTGAGGATCTGAGTTATAGGAAAAGGGTGAACAGGTTCGGACTTCATTCCCTGGAGTGTAGGGAATGAGGGGAGATTTGAGAGAGGTGTTCAAAATTATGAGAGGTATACATAAGGTAAATGCAAGCAGGATTTTACCACAGATGTTGGGTGAGACTAGACTTAGAGGTCATCGGCTAAGGGTGAAGGGTAAAAGTTGAAATGTTTAAGGGGAACCTGAAGGAGAACTTCACTCAGAGGGTGGTGAGAGTGTGGAATGAGTTGCCAGAGCAAGTGGCAGATTTGGGTTTGATTTCAACACTTAAGAGAAATTTGGATAGGTACATGGACAGGAGGGGTGTGGAGGGCTATGGTCCAGTGTAGTTTGATGGGAGTAGGCAGATTAATAGTTCAACATGGACTGTTTGGGCCAGCGCCCAGTGGGCCTGTTTCTGTGTTGCAATGTTCAATCACTCAGTGACTATCTAATCCTACATTAACCACCAGATAGTTTACAATGACCAATTAACCTACCTAACCAGTACATCACTGGAATGTGTGGGAGGAAACCAGGGCACCTAGAGGAAACCCACACATTCAGAGGGAGGACATGCAAATTCCTTACAGAGGACGTCGAGATTGAACTCTGAACTTCAACGCCCTGAGCTCTAATAGCGTTTTGTTAACCTCTACACTACCACGGCACCCTAAATCTGCAGAACCTCTTGAATTTACAGTTACTTTGTTTGACACCTTGCAGATATAAATCACCTGAGTCTGCATCCCAGGAAGCTTCAGAAGAGTATTATCAAATAAGATTTGATGACACTCGGACAAAGGAGGACAGGTACCCGTGACTCACTGGGTTGAAATCCTGTCTGTGAACAAGAACTTTATTCCAGAGACTCAAAGACTCAGAAGTACTGTCGAAAGCATCCTGACGTCATGGTGTAGTGCGGCAATTCAAATACGGAAGGATGTGAAGCTCCAGAGAGCAGGGAACTCTGCTCAATACAATGTCGCACATCCCTCCCCACCATCAGCGGCATCTACAGGAGCCACTGCCTCAACAAGGCAAGTCAAATTTATTTATAAAGCACATTTAAAAACAACCCACATTGACCAAAGTGCTGTACAGATCAGAGC
Organism: Mobula hypostoma; assembly: GCF_963921235.1. Lineage (NCBI taxonomy): Eukaryota > Metazoa > Chordata > Chondrichthyes > Myliobatiformes > Myliobatidae > Mobula > Mobula hypostoma. The sequence continues at coordinate 8,560,454 of NC_086100.1, read as the reverse complement.
AGATAACTAAAATCACAAATACGAGAAACACAGACATAACCAACAAGGCAAACAGCTTAACAGAGCGTTAAACAGAGAAACAACACAAGGGCCTAGGCACAAGCCAAAAATCAGCCACGTCAGGAGGATTCAAACGCTAGTGAATAAAAGTAAGTTTTGAGCCTGGATTTAAAAGAGTCGATTCACGGCACGAAACATACCTACCAACCAAGCCAATTCACCATCATCCCCCTCGTATTAGCCATTGGCAATCCACTCGATCTATGTCTCTTGACATCTTGCACATCTCTATCACCGCTATCAAGGTGACCTCTTTCACTCCAAAGAGAAAAGCTCAAGCTCATTCAACTTACCTTTGTAAGACGTGCTCTTTAATCCAGGCAGCACTCTGGTAAATCACCTCTGCGCCCTTTCCAAAGCTTCCTCATCCTTCCTATAATGAGGTGACCAGAACTGAACACAACATTGCAAGCTTGGTCTAAACCAGTGGTCCACAACCATTTTTATGCCATGGACCAACACCATTAAACAAGGGGACTGTGGACCCCAGTTTCGGAACCCCTTCTCTACACAGAGTTATGCAGAGCTTCAACATGACCTCATGGCTCTTAAAATCAATCCCCCGACTAATGAAGACCAGCACACCATACTCCTCCTTAACCATCTTATCAACTTGCACAGCAACTTTGTGGGAACTATAGACGTGGACCCCAACGTCCCTCTGTTCCTCTACACTGCTAAGAATTCTGCCATTATCATGTTTGCTGTTGTGTGCTGGGGCAACAGGCTGAGGGTAGCAGACACCAACAGAATCAACAAACTCATTCGTAAGGCCAGTGACGTTGTGGGGATGGAACTGGACTCTCTGACGGTGGTGTCTGAAAACAGGACGCTGTCCAAGTTGCATGCCATCTTGGACAATGTCTCCCATCCACTACATAATGTACTGGGTGGGCACAGGAGTACATTCAGCCAGAGACTCATTCCACCGAGATGCAGCACAGAGCATCATAGGAAGTCATTCCTGCCTGTGGCCATCAAACTTTACAACTCCTCCCTTGGAGAGTCAGACACCCTGAGCCAATAGGCTGGTCCTGGACTTATTTCCTGGCATAATTTACATATTATTATTTAACTATTTATGGTTTTATTACTATTTAATTATTTATGGTGCAACTGTAACGAAAACCAATTTCCCCCAGGATCAATAAAGTATGACTATGACGATGTCTATTAACCCTGTATTCTGCTTTTAAGTTCGAACTTCCAAAGTGTATCATGCCACACTTTTCCAGATTGAATTCCATCTGCCACTGCTCAGCCCAGCTCTACATCCTGTCAATGACCCACTGTAACCTATGACGACCTTCTATGCTGCCTACGATACCAGCAACCTTTATGACATTGGCAAACTCACTAGCCCACCCTTTATAAAATTATAGGAGGCCTAGGTAAGGTAGGGATGGCTGAAAACTCCTTCTTGTGGTAAGCATATGGGACACAAGAGGCGAGGGTTTAGTGTGCGAGGAAGGGGGTTTGAAAGGGGATCTGAGATGCATTTTTACAGATGCTCCCTGGCTCTGGATTTCCAGCATCTGTAGAGCCTCTTGTGTTGATGATCTGAGATACAGATCTATTTTTTGCACAGGGTGATTGATACCTAAAACTCACAGTCTGAGGTGTTGGAGTCAGCAGACACAAGCACAATGTATAAAAGACATTCAGAGGGACACCAAAGTGGCAAAGCATAGAAAGATGTGGACTCGGGGATGCATGGAATTGACTGACAAGTTGGCATGGACACAGTGGTCTAAATGTCCCGTTCTATGCTGTACAAGTTCAACTTTATTGTCATTCAACTATACACATGTATACTGCCATCGATCCTCCAGACCAAGGCACACAACACAGTACATATAACTCACACACAGCACATAAAGTAATATTCCCATAAATAAATTAACAAATAATAATGTGCATTTACAACACAAGTTAAAAAGTAAACAGTACAACTCCACTGGCGCTTCATACGAGTTGAGACCTGGGTGGTGGCAGGGAGTTCAGTCGTCTCATTGCCTGGGGGAAGAAGCTGTTTCCCATCCTAACAGTTCTTGTCCTAATGCTTAGAGGTTTAGAGAGATTGTGGGACGGATGGGAGGGATTACTGACGATGCTAAGGGCCCTGTGTATACAGTGCTCCTGGTAAGTTTCTTGGATGGGTGGGAGAGAGACCTTGATGATGCTCTCTGCAACTGAGTCATTGAATTAAATAAACATTTTGGTTCTGACTTCACGGAAGAAAATACAAATAACTCCTAGAAATATTGGGAAACCAACTCCAAGAAAAGAGGAAATTGAAGGAAATATCGCTGGAGAAATGAATGACAACACATAAATTCACAGGGCCTGATGATCTACATCCCAGATTACTAATGGAAGTCGGCATGGAAACAGATGGTGTGGACTTCCTGTAGGGTACCATGGTAACGTGGCGGTTAATGTGACGCTATTACAGCTCAGGCCATCTGGGTTCAGAGTTCAATCCCAGTGCTGTCCTCTGAAAGAGTTTGTTGGTTCTCCCTGTGACCACGTGAGTAATCTCCCAGTGCTCGGGTTTCCTCCCACATTCCAAAGACGTACGGGTTAGTGGTTAATTAGTCACAGTAAACTGCTCCATAATTAGGCCAGGGTTGAACAGATGGGTTGCTGGGCAGTGAGGCTTGAAGGGCCTGTTGTTTGCTGTATGTCTAAATAATTTTTTTAAAAATAGAGGTGGATCGACCCATGATTAAATGATGGAACAGACTCCATAGAAACCATAGAAAAACTACAGCATAGAAACAGGCCTTTTGGCCCTTCTTGGCTGTGCCGAACCATTTTCTGCCTAGTCCCACTGACCTGCACACGGACCATATCCCTCCATACACCTCCCATCCATGTATCTGTCCAATTTATTCTTAAATGTTAAAAAAGAACCCACATTTACCACCTCGTCTGGCAGCTCATTCCACACTCCTACCACTCTCTGTGTGAAGAAGCCCCCCCTAATGTTCCCTTTAAACTTTTCCCCCCTCACCCTTAACCCATGTCCTCTGATTTTTTTCTCCCCTTGCCTCAGTGGAAAAAGCCTGCTTGCATCCACTCTATCTATACTCATCATAATTTTATATACCTCTATCAAATCTCCCCTCATTCTTCTACGCTCCAGGGAATAAAGTCCTAACCTGTTCAACCTTTCTCTGTAACTGAGTTTCTCAAGTCCCGGCAACATCCTGGTAAACCTTCTCTGCACTCTTTCAACCTTATTAATATCCTTCCTATAATTTGGTGACCAAAACTGAACACAATACTCCAGATTCGGCCTCACCAATGCCTTATACAACCTCATCATAACATTTCAGCTCTTATACTCAATACTTTGATTAATAAAGGCCAATGTACCAAAAGCTCTCCTTACGACCCTATCTACCTGTGATGCCACTTTTAGGGAATTTTGTATCTGTATTCCCAGATCCCTCTGTTCCACTGCACTCCTCAGTGCCCTACCATTAACCCTGTATGTTCTACCTTGGTTTGTCCTTCCAAAGTGCAATACCTCACACTTGTCTGTATTAAACTCCATCTGCCATTTTTCAGCCCATTTTTCCAGCTGGTCCAAATCCCTTGGCAAGCTTTGAAAACCTTGCAGAGGGATTTGGACCGGCTGGAAAAATGGGCCAAACGGGCCTACTTCTGCTCCTTTATCTTATGGTCTTATGGTACAGGAGCCCGAAGACCTTCAAACGGTGATGCCTCAAGAAGGCAGCATCCTTCACATTGGACCTCATCACCCAGGACATGCCCGCTTCTCATTGCTACCATCAGGGAGGAGGTACAGGAGCCTGAAGGTACACACTCTATGTTTTACGACCGTTAAACACCCAATGTGCAGAAACAGAAACAAATCAAATAACATTCAGAAATGAAGTTCACAAAAGCCATTTCACAGCCCCGAAGGCAGTCACAGCCGCTCCAGGAGTTCATTAGGTGCAGGCCACATCCTCAGTTCAGCCAGCGCAGAGGCGAGTAAACCTCACGAGCAGTGTGTCGAACACTGGCCTGCCCCTCGCCTCTGGCCCCGACACCCTGACCTTCTCAATCCGGCCCAGAAAGTAAACTGGCCAAACATCAGCTCGTTCCTTGTCCTTGACCCTGAGCGAAGTTGCTTCAACACACTCTCAGGCCCAGAACCGGACACCTCAATTTGGCCTGTAGCTGACCTTTCCAATGTGGCCTGGCGCTTCAGTCCGTCAAACGTTGACTCACTCCTCGCTCTCAGTCCCGGATATGTCATCCACAGATGCTGCATGACCTGCTGAGTTCTTCTAGCATCTTGATTTTGGATTATGGCACATTTACAATGCAGACATCCCAGAATCTCTGACATCATTGTTTGTGGCAACAGTACAGGGCAATACATCCTTTCGGGCAAAATGAGGACAAACGGTGACTTGATTCAGGTGTACAAGATGATACGAAGCATTGATAGAGTGGACATCAGAGACCTTTCCCCCGGGGTGGGTAGGGATACAAGGAAGCATAACTTAAGTGTTTGGAGGGATATACAGGAAAATATCAGGAGGTAGGAACTTTACCTCAGAGAGTGGTGGGTATGTGAAACACTCTGCCAGAGCAGGTGGTAGTGGAAAATACATTAGGGACATTTCAGAGACCTTTAGAGAGGCACATGGATGACAGAAAAATGGAGGCCTACATAGGAGTTAGATTAATCTTGAATAGATTTAAAGGGCGGCACAACATTGTGGGCCGCAGAGCCTGTCCTGTGATGTTCAATGTTGTACGTTCTACTCTTTTTAGTGAAATATTTAAATTTCCTTTAAATCCCCCTCCCATTCATCTTAAATCTACGCTGTAATGTTCTATATTCTAAACCTCTATCCTGTCACTCCTTGGTTTAGGGCAGGGGGTCCTAACCCTTCGTATGCTATTAGACAAGGGGTACATGGACCCCAGCTGGGAACCACTACTTTAATTGATAAGAAGCACAGCTGACCCAAACTCTCACCAAAATTAAAGTCCTCCAATCCGGGCAACATCCAGATGGGAAAAAACATACACAACACAACACTACCTTCAACTTGCACTATTTACGCAAATAACAAAACACTGTTCTCGGCCTCCTCCATTGCCAGGGTGAGGCAAAACACAAACTGGAGAAGCCGCACACCAAATTCCACCTCCCACCCCCCAACACACACTCCCAGATAATCTACAAACAAACACTGAATTCTCCAACGACAGGTCACCTGCTCCCCACTCTGTCCCTTGTCTCTCGCTTCCTGATCTATTTCATTCTTCCTATAAACTCCAGCCATCCTCCAGATCCCCATCACCCTGTTTTCTTTCCACTCCTCCTCACCTGGATCCACCCATCACCTCCCAGCCTCAGTCACTATTCCCACTCTCCCCTCCTCCATCTGCCCCTGATCCCATCACCTGGATCCACCCATCACCTCCCAGTCTCTGTCACTATTCCTACTCTCCCCTCCTCCATCTGCCCATCACCCTCCTCACCTGGATCCACCCATCACCTCCCAGCCTCTGTCACTATTCCCACTCTCCCCTCCTCCATCTGCCCATCACCCTCCTCACCTGGGTCCACCCATCACCTCCCAGCCTGTCACTATTCCCACTCTCCCCTCCTCCATCTGCCCATCACCCTCCTCACCTGGATCCACCCATCAACTCCCAGCCTCTGTCACTATTCCCACTCTCCCCTCCTCCATCTGCCCATCACTCCCCCTCACCTGGATACATCCATCACCTCCCAGCCTCTGTCACTATTCCCACTCTCCCCTCCTCCATCTGCCCATCACCTTCCTCACCTGGATCCACCCATCACCTCCCAGCCTCTGTCACTATTCCCAGCCTTCATCTGCCTGTGATGCTGCTGTACACTTCCCATTGTATTTGTGCACATGACAGTATACTCAAGCACTCTTCACACCAACTGGCTTACTGATTCCCTTCTGTTATTCTTACTGGCCTGCTCTGTGCTCAGTGGCCACTTTACCAGCTACCTCCCGTACCTAATAAAGTGGCCACTGAGTGTATGTTTGTGGTCTTCTGCTGCTGTAGCCCGTCCACTTCAAGGTTCGACATGTTGTGTGTTCACAGATGCTCTTCTGCACACCACTGTTGTAACGTGTTGTTTGTGTTACTGTCACCTTCCTGTCAGTTTGAACCAGTCTGGCCATTCTCCTCTGACCTCTCTCATTAACAAGGTGTTTTCACCCACTGAACTGCCGCTCATTGGATGTTTTTCTTGTTTTTCCGCACCATTCTATGTAAATTCTAGAGACTGTTGTGCATGAAAATCACAGGAGATCAGCAGTTTCTGAGATACTCAGACCACCCGGTCTGGCACCAAACATTCCACGGTCAAAGTCACTTAAATCACATTTCTTCCCAAATCTGATGCATGGTTTGAATAACAACTGAACCTCTTGACCATGACTGCATGTTTTTATGCACCGAGTTGCTGCCAATGATTGGTTGGTTATATATTTGCATTAATGAGCAGGTGTACAGGTGTACCTAATGAAGTGGCCACTGAAAGTGTATGTGACACTGTACCCACAACCGTGTAGTTAACTGTTAATTGGCCCCCGAAATTGCCCCTGAACTGTCCAAAAGCAAATGCAGTAATTCAAGGCAAATGGCCTGACACACCTCAGAGATAGTCAGGGATGGGCTATAAACAACTGGCTTACCTGCAGCGCTCGGGCCCCATGAAAGATTGAAAGAAAACACAATTGTTTATCATTGAGGGTTTTTCCAAATGTTCTGGGAACAGGAGGTTGTACACACTCCACGAATACTCAGCAGGAACTCAGAGGCAGTTCCAGTCCCCAAGAGGAAAAAAAATCACATTGTTTACAACGTTTTGAGCAAAGCACTTCAGGGAGCAGTGAGAATATTTCACAGCCTGTTGGTCGCTGCGCCGCATTTCCACTGAGAATAGATGTTAATTATACCCATCCCTTCATCACTGTGAGTGATTCACTAACCTCGACCAGAGTATTCTTATTCCGGCAACTTCCCCTCCCTTTCCAGTCCTGATAAAGGATCTCAGCCCAAAACGTCAATGGTTTGTTCCTGTCCATCAATGCTGACTGACCTGATGAGCTCCTCTAGAATTTTGTGCGTGTTGAAAAAAACTACGCTTATGTGCACAATGCAATTTGCCCTACCGTTATGTTTTGTGACTGTATGTGCTACCATAACTATATGCTCTGTGATTTGCACCTTGGACCTGGAGAAACGATGTTTCATTTAGCTGTATACTCGTGCATGGCTGAATGACAATGAAACTTCAACTTGAACTTGAACAAGTTCACCTGGAGAATAAAGACCGATATGTAAGGCTCCTTTTCATTGACTACAGCTCTGCCTTTAATACCATCATTCCAGATAAACTGATTTCTAAGCTCCGGAACCTGGGCCTTAGCACTCAGATCTGCAGCTGGATCTTCAACTTCCTCACAGACAGGACCCAGGCTGTAAAAATAGGGGACAAGCTCTCCTCTACAATCACTCTGAGCACCGGTGCCCCACAAGGCTGTGTACTCAGCCCCCTGCTGTACTCACTGTACACCCATGATTGTGTAGCCAAGTTTCCATCGAACTCGGTATATAAGTTTGCCGATGACACAACAATTGTAGGCCTTATCTCGGTTAATGATGAGTTTGAGTACAGAGAGGAAATTAAGAACCAGGTGGCATGGTGCGAAGACAATAGCCTATCCCGCAACGTCAGCAAGACGAAGGAATTGGTTGTTGACTTCAGAAGGAGTAGCGGACAGCACGACCCAATTTACATCGGTGGTACGCAAGTGGAACAGGTCAAAAGCTTTAAGTTCCTCGGGGTCAATATCACAAATGACTTGGTCCAACCGAGCAGAGTCCACTGCCAAGAAGGCCCACCAGCACCTTTACTTCCTGAGAAAGCTAAAGGAAATTTGGCCTGTCCCCTAAAACCCTCACTAATTTTTATAGATGCACCGTAGAAACCATTCTTCTGGAGTGCATCACAACCTGGTATGGAAGTTGTCCTGTCCAAGACCAGAAGAAGCTGCAGAAGATCGTGAACACAGCGCAGCACATCACACAAACCAATCTTCCGTCCTTGGACTCACTTTACACCTCATGCTGTCAGAGCAGTGCTGTCAGGATAGTCAGGACACAACCCACCCAGCCAACACACTTTTCATCCCTCTTCCCTCCGGGAGAAGGCTCAGGAGCTTGAAGACTCATACGGCCAGATTTGGGAACAGCTTCTTTCCAACTGTGATAAGACTGCTGAACGGATCCTGACCTGGATCTGGGCTGTACTCTCCAAATATCCGGACCTGCCTCTCGGTTTTTTTTTTGCACTACCTTACTTTCCCTTTTCTATTTTCTACTTATGATTTATAATTTAAATTTTTAATATTTACTATCGATTTGTAATCCAGGGAGCACGATGCACAGAATCAAATATCGCTGTAATGATTGTACGCTCTAGTATCAATTGTTTGGCGACATTAAAGTAAAGTAAAGATGTCCATGCACGCATGGGGGCCAAAGAAAAACGTGCAGCAACACCGCAGGTACAGAGCATCAAATAAGCAGCATTCACAAGAAAAATATAAACTATACACAAATTTTACTAGAAACTATTCATCAGTAAGGACCCCCATCACACAGGACCTGCCCGCTTGTCAGTGCATATTCCTAAAAAAACAACAAACTTCACATTACACACTCAGTGGCCACTTTATTAGGAACATCTTGTATTAACATTTGCTCGTTAATGCAAATATCTAATCAGCCAAACATGTGGTGGCAACTCAATGCAGAAAAGCATGCAGACATGGTCAAGAGGCTCGGTTGTTGTTCAGACCATTCACCAGAATGGGGAAGAAATGTGATCTAAGTGACTAACTGTGGAATGATTGTTGGTGCCAGATGGGGTGGTTTGAGTATCTCAGAAACTGCTGATCTTCTGAGATTTTCAAGCACAACAGTCTCTAGAGTCTCTAGTGCAAAATTATAAATTAAAAATAGTGAGGTAGTGTTCATGCGTTTAACGTCCATTTAGAAATCGGATGGCAGAGGGGAAGAAGCTGTTCCTGGATCGTTGAGTGTATGATTAACCGTCCAACGAAATGGACCAGTCTCTTGTTTCCATGCTCGTTAGTAGATGGGGAAATAAACGTCTCTCCATTGTGAGAGAGCAATAACAATCACTAAAGGACTGATTCGTAGAGAGATTTAAATCACAATCTTACGGGGGGGGGGAGAGAGAGAAAGGTGCTTTTCATATTGTATTTCTCTGTACCTAGTGGAACTGCCCGCAAGAAAATGAATCTCAGGGTTGTATGTTGTTGTACATGCTGATATTCATGTACTTTGAAATTTATTTTGGGTTGAGACCCTTCATCGGGACTGGAAAGGAAGGGGGGAAAGGCAGGATAAGGTGATGAGGGAAAGGGGAGGGGTACACACTAGGTGATAGGTAAGACCAGGTGAGGTGAAATGGGTGGGATGGAAGAAGCTGGAAGGTAATGGATGGAAAAGGTAAAGAGCTGAAGAAGAAGAGGAGAGTGGACTATAGGAAAAAGGAAAGAAGTTGGGGCACCTGAAGGAGATGAGGGGAAGAGATGGGTGGGTAGGGAGCTGGAATGGGGAATAGAGAAAGAGAGAATGAAGGAGGGACGAGAAGTTACCATAAATCAGAGAAATTGACATTCTTGCCATCAGGTTGGAGGTTAACCAGATGGAACATGAGGCGTTGATCCTCCAACTTGACTGTGGCGTCATGGTGGCGGAAGAAGAGTCTATGGACTGGCATGTTGGATTGGGATTGGGAAGTTAAATTGAAATGGATGGCTACCAGGAAATCAAGCCCTCTTGACAAAGTGACCCCCCCCCGCCCCCCCGCAATCTGTGTCGGGTCTCACCAATGTAGAGGAGACTGCACTGGCTGCAGTAGATGACTGAAACAGACTCACGTGAAATGTCGCCTCACCTGTAAGGACTGTTTGGGGCCCTGTCTCTTTTGACTTTTTTGCCTCTGAGTAAGAGGTTATCCAGGTTGAATCTCACTGCTCTGAGAAGTGCTACACGAGATTATGGCAAAGCCAAACTTTGGATGGATGTAAAAGATCATCTTTATTAATCATAGACTTTTATGGATTTATAAATAGCACAAATTTCTACAGATTTACAGTAGAGAGCAATATAACTTGTTGCAATACCAGCTGGTTTGGAGGGGCCACGGCACAGGATTGGAAAAAAGCTGCTGAAAGTTGTAAACTCAGCCAGCTCCATCACGGGCACCAGCCTCTCCAGCAATGAGGACATCTACAAAAGGGTCTGTACTGAGTACTTTGGAACAACAAGATCACGATAACCAGAAAACAATGCAGATCAGAAAGCGGTCTTACAAATGTCATGAAAATTTCCACCTTGTGATGTCCTACCTTAGTCAAAGCTGACTTGCAGAATGTCTCATTCAAAGTTCAAAGCTCGAAGTAAATTTATTATCAAAGTATATACATGTCACCATATACAATCCTGAGATCCATTTTCTTCAACATTCAAAGTTGCTCAATGTCATTTCCAGTACACAAGTGTAAAAGGGAATGAAGTGATCGTTACTCCAGATCCGACGCAGCACAAAAAAAACACAATAAGATAAAGAACACAATAAACATAAGATAGCTTATATACATAGATTGACTAATTGTATGTCCATAAAGTGACACGAGACACAGGAGTGTCCGTACATAAGGTGACTGACAGGAAATGATAAAGTAGTGATGGTTGGGGGTGTGGAGGGGTGGGTTAGTGGTTGGAGGTGTTGATCAGCCTTACTGCTTGAGGGAAGTAACTGTTTTTGAGTCTGGTGGTCCTGGTGTGGGTGCTCCGTAGCCTCCTCCCTGATGGGAGTGGGACAAATAGTCCATGAGCAGGGTGGGTGGGGTGCTGCATGTCGGTACTGGCCTTTTCTGGTACCTTTCTGTATACACGTCGTTGACTGTGGGTAGGCAGTGATGCACTGCACAGTTCTAACTACGCTTTGTTATACGCTCCTGGCTGCTGCACAGCAGTTCCTTTACCAAGCAGTGATTTACAAATGTCTTGCAGGCACTGACAGGAAAATAAAAGAAATACAATAAAACTATACAGAACAAAGACCGACAAACATCCAACGTGCAAAAGACAAATCGCGCCAATCATAAAATTTAAAAGGTAAATAAATAATGCTGAGAGCATTGGTCATAGAGTCCCTGAGACCACTAGTTGTACAGTCCCAGAAAGGCAATCTGTAGGTTGTGTAGTCAGTTCAGTGTTGAGGCAAATCAAATATAGAAACATTATCAGAGTACTGCTGCTGCTCGAGTCGCCCCTAGGCGCCCCGGAAGTTAGGGAATATCATCTAGGATTCCTGGCAAATTTCTTGAATGCTCTAATTCAGGGGTCCTCCCACTGTTAGTGTACAAAGACATGGACTTGAGAGGAAACTACTGGAAATTATGGGTAGCCTCCAACCTAACAGCATGAACATCAATTTCTCTAACTTCCAGTGATGTTTTCCTTCTCAGTTCCCCATTCTCACCATTTCCACTTCCCATTCTGGCTCCCCTCTTACCCCTTCTCTTCTCACCTGTCCATCAGCTCCCGCTGGTGCCCCTCCTCCTTCCCCTTCATCCCACGGTCCACTCTCCTCTCCTATCAGATTCCTTCTTCAGCACTTTAACCTTTTCTACCTATCACCTCCCAGCTTCTTACTTCATCTCCCACCTACCCACCTACCTTCCCACTTACCTGGTCTCACCTGTCACCTGCCAGCATGTTGCTTCCCTTCCACCCATATTATCCTGGCTCCTACTCCCTTCCTTTCCAGTCTTGATGAAGGGTCTCGGCCCAAAACATTGGCTGTTTATTCACTTCAATAGATGCTGACTGACCTGTTGACTTCCTCCAGCGTTTTTTGTGTGTTGCAGAATCTCTTGTGTTTATAAAAACCTGTATTTGTATTTTCAGTCCAGAAATTAGCCTTGGCAATGAAAGGCAAGGACGTGCCTGGGGCCCCACATCCAATGGGTTAAATGTTTCTCCATCAGTTTGCCCATAATCAGCAGCAATAAAAATAACATGCATTTATACAGCCACGTTATCACAGTAAAACTCCAATCCATTTCACAGGAACTCTATGAAAACTATTCAACATCTTCCCTTACCAACAAATATTTGAGAAGCGACCACAAAGGAACGATCTTGTAAATTATTCTTTCACATAGGTGGGTTCACGGAAGAATCAGGAGAGTTGATAGGGCTCTCTATTTCACCCACCCAAGATATTTACCAACAATGCAACGTACACAGGGCACTTCGCATTGTCAACGATCCCACCATCTGTCCCACGATCTCCTTAACCCCCTACCATCAGGCCGGAGGTACTGTAGCATTAGGACAAGAACTGTTAGGATGGGAAACTACTTCTTCTCCCAGCCTGTCAGACTACTGGTTGGTGGTAGCGAATTCAGGTCTCATCAAGTATAAAGCGCCAGTAACATTATACTGTTTACTTTGTAACTTGTGTTGTAGGTGCACCTCATGCTAAATGTAAATCTTGTGGAATATATTTTATTATTTGTTAATTTATTTATGGCAATATTAATATATGTGTTATGTGTGAGCTATATGTACTATGTTGTGCACCTTGGTGCAGAGGAACGTTGTTTTGCTTGACGGTACACATGTGTATGGTTGTATGGCAATAAACTTGAACTTGGCTGAGACTGACTAAGCTATCGGGGTAAGACAAATAACGTTCAACCTAGATTTATTACCAAGGGAGGTATATGCTACCTTGAGCTCATCTACAGAGAAGCTGCCACAAGAAACCAGCATTCATCACCAAAGATCCCAAACCATCCAGGCCATGCTCTCTTCTCACTGCTGCCATCGGGAAGGAGGTAGGTACTGGAGCCTTATCTCCCATTCCACCAGGCTCAGGATCAGTTATCACCCTACAACCATCAGAACCATTGTGGATAACTTCACTCACCTCAGCACTGAACTGATTCCATGATCTATGGGCTCACTTTCAAGGATTCTACAACTTCAAGTTCATTTATTATTATTATTAGCTTTTTATTTGTATTTACATGGTTTGTCATCTTTAGCACATTGGTTGTTTGTTAGTCGTTGTGTGTAGTTCTTCATTGATTCTTTGTATTTTTTGTTCTACTGAGACTGCCTGTCAGAAAAGGTAGCTCAAGGGTCATATGGTGACATATATGTTGTAAAATTATGTATTTATATTTATTATTTCTTTAATTAGAGATACTGCATGGAAAAAGGCTTTCCAGCCTAACTTGCCAAATCACCCAACAACCCACTTATTTAACACTAGCTGAATCACAGGACGACTCACAATGACCGATCCCCGTCTAGTATAGAAACGTCACTGCGCAGGATTGGAAAAATCTGCAGAAAGTTGTGAACTCAGCCAGCTCCATCACGGGCACTGGCCTCTCCACCATCCAGGACATCTTCAAAAGGCGATGCCTCTAAAAAGCACTCCCTTCACCCAGGACATTCTCTTCTCATTGCCAACACCAAGGATCTGGTACAGGTGACTGAAGACACTGAAATGTTTTAGAAGCTGCTTCTTCCCCTCCACCATCAGATTTCTGAATATACAATGAACCCACGTAGTTTTTCCAGGTATATATACAGTATACACGTGCATGCATACATACCTAGGGTGCCTAAGACTTTTGCACAGTACTGTAGAAATTTTATGTATTGCACTATACTGCTGCCACAAAACAAAAAAATACAAATTTTGTGACATATGTGAGTGATGATAAACCTGATTCTGATATGGGTCTCTATTGTGGACTGGGAGTGGGAAGAGGACAGGGAGAGGGGAATCACGGTTGGGAAAAGGGGAAGGGAGAGGGGAGGGAGTGGGAAGCAGCACAGAGACATTCTGGTAACACGGGTCCACAACCTTTTTTTAAGCCATGGACCCCTACCATTAACCGAAGGGTCCATGGACCCCAGATTGGGAACGCCTGTTCTGTAATGATCAGTAAACTACTTGTTTGGAATTAAATGAGACCATGTGTACTACTTCACTATTACTTCTTATTGTAATTTATAGTTTTTATTTTTATGTATTGCAAAGTACTGCTGCCACAAAACAAATACGACATATGCCAGTGATATTAAACCTCATTCTGATTCTGCTTCTGTTAGAACATAGAGTAGTACAGCACATTACAGGTCCTTTGGCCCACAATGTTGTGTCGACCCTTAAACCTTGCCTCCCGTATAACCCCCCACCTTAAATTCCTCCATATACCTGTCTAGTAGTCTCTTAAACTTCACCAGTGTATCTGCCTCCACCACTGACTCAGGCAGTGCATTCCACGCACCAACTCCTCTCTGAGTAAAAAACCTTCCTCTAATATCCCCCTTGAACTTCCCACCCCTTACCTTAAAGCCATGTCCTCTTGTATTGAGCAGTGGTGCCCTGGGGAAGAGGCGCTGACTATCCACTCTACCTATTCCTCTTATTATCTTGTACACCTCTATCATGTCTCCTCTCATCCTCCTTCTCTCCAAAGAGTAAAGCCTTAATTTCTGATCATAATGCATACTCTCTAAACCAGGCAGCATCCTGGTAAATCTCTGTACCCTTTCCGATGCTTCCACATCGTTCCTGTAGTGATTGGACAAACTCTCAGTTCTCCACCGAGTTCATTTCTAAGTTCAAGGTAAATTGATTATCAAAGTACATACATGTTACCATGAACTATGAGGGGTACAGATAGGGAAAATGCAAGCAGGCTTTTTTCCACTGAGATTCGGTGGGACTAGAACTAGAGGTCATGGGTTAAGGGCGAAAGGTGAAATGCTTGAGGGGAATGTGAGAGGGAACTTCGCTCAGAGGCTGGTGAGAGTGTGGAACGAGCTGCCAGCAGTGAGTGAATGAATCAGAATCAAGTTTATTATCACCGGCATGTGCCGTGAAAATTTGTTAACTTAACAGCAGCAGTACAATACATTATAAAATAGAAAAAAATAAATAAGTATATACAGTGTATAGTTAAATTAAAAATAATGCAAAAACAGAAGTAAATCAATGAGTATATAAATATTTCAAAAAAGTGAGGTAGTGTCCAAGGGTTCAATGTCCATTTAGGAATCAGCTGGCAGAGGGAAAAGCTGTACCTGAATCACTGAGTGTGTGCCTTCAGGCTCCTGTACCTCCTTCTTGATGGTAGCAAATAAGAAGAGGGCATGCCCTGGGTGATGGAGGTGCCTAATAATGGACATCGCCTTTCTGTGGCACTGCTCCTTGGAAATGTCTTGGATACCAATATCCAAGATATAGCTAACTAATTTTATAACTTTCTGTAGCTTCTTTCGATGCTGTGTAGTAGCACCACACCCCATACCAGAGAGTGATGCAGCCTGTCTGAATGTTCTCCACAGTACATCTGTAGACGTTTGAGTGCTATAGTTGACAAACCAAATCTCTTTAAACTCCTAATGAAGTATAGCCGCTGTTTTGCCTTCTTTATGACTACATCGATATGTTGGGACCAGGTTAGATCCTCAGAGATCTTGACATCCAGGAACTTGAAGCTGCTCATTCTCTCAACTTCTGATCCCTCTATGAGGATTGGTATGTGTTCCTTCATCTTACCCTTCCTGAAGTCCACAATCAGCTCTTTCGTCTTATTGACGTTGAGCGCCAGGTTGTTGCTGTGACACCATTCCACTAGATAGTATATCTCACTCCTGTACATCCTCTTGTCTCCATCTGAGATTCTACCAACAATGGTTGTATCAGCAGCAAATTTGTAGATGTTATTTGAGCTATGCCTAGCCACACAGTCATGTGTGTATAGAGAGTAGAGCAGTGGGCTAAGCACACACCCGAGGTGCACCAGTGTTGATCATCAGTGAGGAGGAGATGTTATCACAAATCCACACAGATGCAAATTGCAATGGGTCCAGGTCCTTACTGAGGCAGGAGTTCAATCTAGTGATGACCAACCTCTCAAAGCAATTCATCACTGTAGATGTGAGTTCTACTGGGCGATAGTCATTAAGGCAGCCCACATTATTCTCCTTAGGCACTGGTAGAATTGTTGCCTTTTTGAAGCAAGTGGGAACATCTGCCCGTAGCAGTGAGAGGTTGAAAATGTCCTTGAATACTCCCGCCAGTTGGTTGGCACAGGTTTTCAGAGCCTTACCAGGTACTCATTCGGGACCTTCTGCCTTGCAAGGGTTCACTCTCTTTAAAGACAGCCTAACATCGGCTTCTGAGACGGAGATCACAGGGTCATCAGGTGCAGCAGGGATCTTCACAGCTGTAGTTATATTCTCCCTTTCAAAGCGAGCGTACAAGGCGTTGAATTCATCTAATAGTGAAGCATCGCTGCCATTTATACCACTGAGTTTCATTTTGTAGGAAGTAACGTCTTGCAAACCCTGCCAGAGTTGTTGTACATCCGATGTCGCCTCCAACCTCATTCAAAATTGTCTCTTCGCTCTGAAATAGCCCTCCGCAAGTCCTACCTGGTTTCCTTCTAACCAGGTAGCCAGGGGTCACCAGATGTAAATGCCACAGATCAGCCCCCAGCAGATGATGCACCTCCTGGTTCATCCATGGCTTTTGGTTTGGGAATGTACAGCAAATTTTCATAGACACACACTCGTCACACTTGTTTTAATAAAGTTGTAACAACTGCAGCATACTCATCCAGATTCGAAGATAAATTCCTAAATACATCGACCTGCACCTGAACCATATTAAATTTGGATAGGTACATGAATGGAAGGGGTTTGGAGGGCTATAGTCCAGATGCAGGTTCATGGTATTGTCAAGTACTCCATGACGGGTTAAAGAACCAGCAGAAATGGAAAACACTCTGGAGTCCAGTATTGCTATTAACTAATGGTATTTATTAGTAACTACACAATACAGTAATATAAACGCTGATAAATCAAACAGATCAGCAATGATTATATATAAGTAAGTACATCAGTAAGTGTGGAAGTATATGAAAACCAAGCTTCTTCAAGTCTAGGGGCAAATATGTACAGTCTTACGATGACGAGTAAAGTCAGTTCAGTTCGTGGTATTGAGTTGAGTAGTGATGAAGAGAGAGGGGGAGAGATAGAGATAGACAGACACAGAGACACAGAGACACAGAGAGACAGAGAGACAGAGATTTGAGTCTTCAGGTGAGCTGACGCCGATCTTCCCGTTGTCCTCTGAAATCCTTTAGAAGTCACCGACTGTGACCACAACAAAAGGGGACCGTTCTTCTGTGGTGGAGCTATCAACCCAGGTGAGGGTTGGATACACAAATAACTCCTCACCAGTCACGCCCTGTTCACACTGCGAGATTCACTGATCGATCCTCCAAAACCCACATTTTCTGTGGGCACAACAAAGCTCATTCAGTGTCCAAAACCATGTGTCTGAGGTCTATCATCTGACCTTCTATTTATCTCCCTGTGCTGAATACCAACTTCACTCAAACAGCTCCTCCCTTCTTGTATTTCATTTGCCACTTCCTTGCCTATTCTCCTAACCTGTCAAAGTCCTTCTGCATCCTACCTGTTTCCTTAACACTACCTGCTCAATCTTCCTATCATTTTCAAACTTGGCAACAAAGCCATCTATTTCATCATCTAAATCATTTATATACAGCATAAAAAGAAGTGGTCCCAACACCGACTCCCGCGGAACACCACTAGTCACTGGCAGATAACCAGAAAAGGATCCTTTTATCCCCACTCGCTGCCTCCTACCAATCAGGCAATGCTCTAAACATCTTAGTAACTTTCCTATAATACAATGGGCTCTTAACTTGGTAAGCAGCCCCATGTGTGGAACCTGGTCAAAGGCCTTCTGGAAGTCCAAGCATACAACATCCACTGCATCCCCTCTATCTATTCTACTTGTAACCTCCTCAAAGAATTCCAATAGGTTCATAAGGCAGAATTTTCCCTGAAGGAAACCATGCTGACTTTGTCCTATCTTGTCCCGTGTCACCAAATACTCCATCACCTAAATCAGTGGGTTGCTGGGCGATGCAGCTTGATAGGCCCGAAGGCACAATCCACTCTGTACCTCTAAATAAATAAACAGGTTTTGCCATTTTGATAACATTATCAACTGTTGTCTCTTAATTTCCTAAATTAGTTCAAACTTCCCCTGTGAAGCTTTTAATTCTTGAGATCCATTTATTGCCTGAGGTTTGACTCCTGGACAGGTACATGGAGCTCAGAAAAATAGAGGGCTGTGCTACCCTAGGTAATTTCTAAGGTAGGGACATGTCCGGCAGAGCTTTGCGGGCCGAAGGGCCTGTATTGTGCTGTAGGTTTTCTGTGTTTCTGTGATATTTATGTGTTTCCTAGTCATCGTCTATCAGTGTAACTTTAATCTGATCTCTCGTCTACTTCAGGTAACTCATCATTCATATCCAGCTTTAAGTTGAAACAAACTTAAGTGTTATCATTTCAGAGGATCTTCCCTGAGCCCTGAACATAAGTGGAATTATGAAGAAAGAATGACAGAGCCTTTACTTCCTTAGGAGATTTTGAAAATTCAGCATGGCATTTGAAACATTGACGAATTTCTATAGATTTATAGCGGAGAGTGACTGGCGACATCACACACTGGCAGGGAAACACCAAAGCCATTGAACGGAAAATCATACGAAAAGTAGTGGATATGTCACAGTCCATCACGGGTAAGGCCAACCCCCACCCTCCCCCCCCCCCGCCACCACCATGATGGCTACATCTACACAAAGCATTGTCGCTGGAAAGCAGCATCCATCATCAGGGACCTCCACCACCCAGGCCATGCTCTCCTCTTGCTACTGACATCAGAAAGAAAGTACAGGGGCCTCAGGATTCACCCCACCAGGTTCAGGAACAGTTATTATCCCTCTGTCATCAGGTTCGTGAACCAAAGGGGATAATTCACTGACCTTCACTTGCCCCATCACTGAACAGTTCCCACAATCAATGGACTCACTTTCGAGGACTTTTCATCTTATGTTCTCAATATTCAATGCTTATTGATTTGTTATTATTTCTTCCTTTTTGTATTTGAACAGTTTGTTGTCTTTTGCACACTGGTCGTCTGCCCTGTTAGTATATTCATTCACTGATTCTGTGATGGTTATTGGAATTATTGAGCATGCTGCTAGAAGATGTATCAGGGTTCTATATGGTGACATACGTGTACTTACATAATAAATTTACTTTGAACTTTGAAGTCCGGTTGCAGACTGAAATATAACATATCCGAGATCTATTCAGCCCCAATACATGATGCAATCATGAAGAAGGCAACAAACAATGCCACTTCATTCTGTGCTTGAGGAGATTTGTCAGGTCACTAACGACTCAGGCGTATTTCTACTGATGTGCAGCGGAGAGCGTCCCGACTGGCTGCGTCACAGTCTGGTACAGATGCTCCAGTGCACAGGATCGCGAGAGGCTGTACACGCAGCCAGCTCCATCATGGGCACTAACCTCCCCATCTTCAAAGGGCAGTGCCTCAAGAAGGCACCATCCATTATTAAGGGCACTTACCAACCGGGACATCCTCTCTTCTTTATCAGGGAGGAGGTACAGGAGCCTGAAGACAAACACTCAACATTTTAGGAACAGCTTCTTCCCCAGCACCATCAGATTTCTGACTGTCCACCTGGCTATTCTACTTAGCACTGTTTATATATCTTTATTGTAAGCTTCCCAGTGGCGGGGTAGGACACGGCGAAGGGGAGGGAGAAGCACTAGCTCGTCCAGGAGGAAGTGAGAGTAGCCGCGGTTGAAGAGAGACCCACCAAAGCGGAGGGCACGAAGCAGCAGGAAGCTCGGCCCAGAAGGGAGCGGGCCACGGAAAGGAGAGTGACATGGACTGATCTCTGGGGAGCAGAGCCACACCGAATCAAACTCCTTGTCCAGGTGGTGTATGCCATCTTGCCCAGTCCAGCCAATCTGCATAGATGGGGGAAGGTTGATGCCCCAAACTCTCTGCCATTTTCCAGGAGCAGAACCTGGGAACAAGTCCTGAGCTGCTGCCCAAAAGCTCTCGGAGAGAGCCGATACCGCTGGAGGCAGAACCAGATACTGAAGACACTCGCAGAAGCAATCTTCCTGAGAATCAGTAACAGCAAACGAGCTCAACCCTGCAATCACGTTTTGGAGAGCAGGAGAGCAAACAGAAGCAAGAGAAAAGTCACCCACAGGGATTCTGGCACCCGCTCACAACTGGCAGCTCATGACCGCCCAGGAGAAACAACTAAAGTTCCATCAGCACATCGTCAAGGCCACCTTGAGACCAGACATTCTGCTGGTCGCAGAGGCAGCAAAACACATCATCCTGCTGGAGCGGACAGTGCCGTGGGAGGAGGCCCATGAGAGGAAGCTAGCCAGATACGAGGAACTGCTCAGTGACTGTTGGAGGCAGGGACGGAAGGCAAAGTGCACGCCCGTCGAAGTGGGCTGCCGGGGCTTTGCTGGACAGCCTCCTCACAGAGCCCTCAGCGCACTGGGCATCGCAGGTACAAGGAGGCAGGCAGAGAGGCAGAAAACAACACATTCCACGACAGTGATAATAAACACGAGTCTGATTGTCTGATGTAAAACTCCACCATGTCACGGTTTACTAGTCCTTTATGCAACTAGATAAGACTAGTAGCCACCACTTTCCATAAGACTGTTAATTAAAACAGTGCTCATACATTTGGGTGCTGGGGTGGAGATACGTCTCTCCCAAAGGAGGTGTGAGGTGCTCCTTCCCTCCGCTAGCCTGCAGGTCACCCTTGGGCAAGGTGTAGCACCTACAAAGCCTCACCCCCGATCAGGGTCACATAAAGCCATGGGAGCAGGTAATGGATGGTCGTACGAGCAAGTCCTGGTTATGTGACCACTGACAGCAGACAGACAATCTGAAGAGTATTGACAATGGCTGGGGTCACCTGTCTCACTGCCGAGAAGGAGGGAATGACAAACCACTTCTGTAGAAAAAATAGCCAAGAACAAACATGGTCATGGAAAGACCCTGATCGCTCACATAATGACGATGATCTTCATGCTGTAAAATTGCCTGCCCTGTCTTGAATACATGAACCAGAATCAGGTTCAGTATCACAGACGTATGTTGTGAAATTTGTTGTTTTGAGGCAGCAGTACAGTGCAATATATACAAAAGCTATTAATTAGAATAAGGTATACATATTAAATTACCCAGGGGATCAAAGAGAGGGTGAGCAACTTCAAAATCTTTGGTGTTATTTCAGAGGATCTGTCCTGTGTCCAGCATGCAAGTTCCAGGCAATTCCTTCACTTTCTTAGAAGTTTGCAAAGCTTCAACATGTTATCTAAAACTCTGGCAAACTTTTATAGATGTATGGCAGGGAGTATACTGTCTGACTTTATCACAGCCTGGTATGGAAACACCAATGCTCTTGCGCAGAAAAGCCTACAAACATTAATAGTACAGCCCAGTCTGTCACAGATAAGACCCTCCCCACCACTGAGCACATCTGTACAGAGCGCGGTCACAGGGAAGCTGCATCCATCATCAGGGACCCCCATCTCCCAGGTTACACTCTCTTCCCACTGCTGCCATCAGGAAGGAGGTACAGGAGCCTCAGGACTCACACCAGCAGGTTCAGGAACAGTTATTACCTCTCAACCCTCAGGCTCTTGAACCAAAGGGGAAACTTCACTCGCCGCAACACTGAATTGTTCCACAACCTATGGATTCACCTTGAAGCACTCTTCACCTAATGTCCTCAGTATTTACTGCTTATTTATTATTATTATTTCTTTCTTCCTCTATTTTTGCATTTGTAGTTTGTTGTTTTTTTTTGGACATTGATTGTTTGCTTGTCCTGTTGGGTACAGTCTTTTTTTTAATTCTATTGTGTTTTTTGTATATATTGACTATGCCCACAAGAAAATGAATCTCAGGGTTTTATATGGTGACGTATACGTACCTTGATAATAAATTAGCTTTGTAAGTAGTGCTTAAAGGGAGATAAAAATAGTGAGGTAGTATACACGGGTACATTGTCCATTTAGAAATCTGATGACAGAGGGGAAAAAGCTGTTCCTAAAACATTAAGTGTTTGTCTCCAGGCTCCTGTACCTCCTTGATGGTAGCAGTGAGAAGAAGGCAGGTCCTATGTAAAGGGGGTCCTTAATATTGGATGCCACCTTTATGAGGCATTGCCTTTTGAAGACGTCCTCAATGGTGAGGAGGCTGGTGCCCAAGATGGAGCTGGTTGAGTTTGCAGCCCTCTGCAGCTTTTTCTGATTTTTTGCACACCAGGTGGTGATGCAGCTCTGTTAGGATGCTCTCCATGGAATACCTGTAGAAATCTGCTTGAAGTTTCTACTTGTGATTAGTATAAGGTAGTTCTACCAAGTCAATGAGAGACATGGGACAGAAATAACGGAAGAAATAATTCATAGGTCTCCTAATAATAGCTGTATTTTCAGAGTTTTCTTCAAGGATTATTTTTCAAAGGTATTGCAATAATCGTGGGAATGCATTCTATCAAAAATATAGCTATTGTCAACTGGTCCCCTATTTTTGCCCCTTAATTTTCCCTGATCCACAACCAACTAGCTGCTTAAGGGTGTTATAGCCAGGAGAGGTAATGGGGATAAGCTCCCACTACCTATTAAATGCTCCCAATGGCGTGCACCCCAAATAGCCTCTGACAACCAACTTTCATGTGTGGCTTAGCTGCTGAGCCCAGCAGAACCGTTTCTACTGACAGGAGAAGGGCAAAGGCCTTAAAACCAGTCACTTGGGCAGATGGGGCTCGTCATCGTGGTTGACAGCTCAGCTAGGAGAACCTGACCAATGGAGGCCTCCACAACAACCAAGAAGAACCAAGAATGATGAGAAATGCCAAAATTTTGACAGCTCCATAAACTTAACATTATAAAAGGACCCATAAGGTCATTAAACATGGAATCAGAATTTGGACATCCGACCCATTGAGTTTGCTCTGCCATTTTATAATGGCTGATTTATTATCCCTCTCAACCCCATTCTCCTGCCTGCTTCCGTGTACACACCATTCTTTGCAACTCCCACCATCTCCAGCGGGACCTCACCACCAGGCACATCTTCTCCTCCCCTCCTCTCTCTGCCTTCTGCAGGGATCGGTCTCTCCACAGCTCCCTTGTCGACTTGTCACTTGACCTCACTCGTTTCCCCTCCAGGTAATCACCCCTGCAGCCATGCTAACATTTGCCTCCCTCGCCACCATTCAGCTCCAGAAACAGTCCTTCCAGAATGGACAGCATTTCAGATGTCAATCCAGTGGAGTCGTTACTTGTATCCGGTGTTCCCAGTGTGGCTTCCTCTGCATCAGTGAGAACTGGCGCAGACTGAGGGATCGCTTCTATCACCTTTGCGCTGTCCACCATAACAGCCCAGACCTCCCATTCTCAGGTCAGTTCCACCTCCCATTCCGCGTTGTTTCTGCAAGCTTACCCCTCAGGGAGATTGAGAGGTTAAGATGGACTCCTGACCTCACAATCTACATCATGATGACCTTGCATCTGATTGTCTACCTGCATTGCACTTCCTTTCTAACGGTAACACTTTATTCTGTTATTGCTGTTGTTGTACGACCTGGAGGTATTGAAATAGATCATCCCATGCCTACGCTCAGTGGGCAGTTTATCAGGTACGCCTGTACGCCAGCTCATTAACACAAATGTCTAATCAGCCAATCATGTGGCAGCAACTCACTGCATAAAAGCATGCAGACGTGGTTCAGCTCTTGTTGAGACCAAACATCAGAATGGGGAAGAAATGTCATCTAAGTGACTTTGACTGTGGAATGATTGTTGGTGCCAGACTGGGTGGTTTGAGTACACATCTCAGAAACTGCGGATCTCCTGGGATTTTCACACACAACAATCTCTAGAGTTTACAGAGAATGGTGCAAGAATTTTTTTTAAAAAAGCATCCATTGAGCTGTGGTTCAGTGGGTGAAAATGCCTTGTTAATGAGACAGTCAGAGGAGAATGGCCAGACTGGTTCGAGCTGACAGGAAGGTGACAGTAACTCAAATAACGACACATTACAACAGTGGCGTGCTGAAGAGCATCTCTGAATGCACAACACATCGATCCTCGAAGTGGATGGTCACAGCAACAGAAGACCACAAACACACCCTCAGAGGCCAGTTTATTAGGTACAGATGGTACATAATGAAGTGGCAGCTGAGTGAATGTACCTTTGTACTATACGTATGCATTTATTCACTGCGATACAGCTCGCAATAGGCTCTTCAAGCCCACGCTGCCCAGCAATCCCTTGATTTAATCCTAGCCTCAGCACAGGGTAATTTACAATGACCAATTAACCTAAGAACTAGTACCTCTTTCGACTGTGGGAGGAAACATATGTGGTCATGGGGAGAACGTACAAACCCCTTACCGGCAGAGCCGAGAATTGAACCTGGGTCTCTGGTACTGTAAAGCATCGTGCTAACCACTACACTACCGTGCCACCCCAAATAAATTACGTGTGGAATGATCTGTCCGGATGGTTCTCAAAGAAAAGAGAGAAGCTTTTCACTACATCTTGGGACATGTGACAATAGTAAACCAATCACCAGCAGTTTCAGGACACTGTTATTCCATGGTCTCTATTCATAGTTCCTCTTATTCGACGCGACCCATCAATAGGGTTGCCATTAGAGAGTCCATAAACATCCTGCATGGGAAATTCCGTCTCCAATCGCCACCCACACGGATTCCACTTCCCAATCCTCCAGACCGACACTATTGACATTAGATCATCTTTTGTTTTGATGTCTATTCCCGGAAGTAAACATCAGTAATAGTGATGTTCCTGAGGATGGAGGAACAACACCTTATATTCCATCTGGGTAGCCTCCAACCTGATGGCATGAACATTGACTTCTCAAACTTCCAGTAATGCTTTCCTACTGCCCTCCTTCACCATTCCCTATTCCTATTTTCCTCACACACCTTCGCTTCTACCTGTCCATCAGCTCCCTTTGGTGGTCTACTCCCTTACCATTTTTTCTTTTTTTAAATTTTACTTTTATTTAGATAAGGTATTCACAAGTAATACACAAACTTTTTTTTAAACAAATATAACCTTTTCCATTTTTTATGTGAGTAAATCTATATTAATTTGTACATTCACAAGAGCACATTGAGATAATACAGAAAATAATTAGGCACTCAAATAGATGTTTATGTGCAATTGTAATTCCACTCCATTAAACTAAATAATGATAATAGTTGTTATAAAAATATTAATAATAGTGGTTGAATACTAATTTCCATGTATCTCTTCTGGTCCATTTCTTTCTGGTCCAAAATTTCCCCAGATCTTTTCTTTACTTGTATTAATTCCACAATTTTCCAAAAAAAAAGAACAGTAAACATTCGAGCCAAGGGTGCTTACTTTAACACTATTACTACGTTGGTGAGACAAATAGCATAAACCATTAGGAGAGTCATCTAAAGTCTGCTCGCTCTGGGGTTATAAATTCAATCCATTTATTCCAAATTTGATAAAATTTTTCCTTTTGAATTCTCAGAAAGTAGGTCATCTTTTGCATTTTAAATATTTCCAAAATGATTTCATGCCAATCTTCTAATGTAGGTGATGATGGATTTAATCACTTTCTGGTGATTGATTTCTTACTTGCTGCTACAAGGGCTTGCAGCAGCTTTATATCTATCTTCTGTTCCAAAAACAAAACATGCCCCAAGTAGAGAGTCTCAAAGTTCAGAGGTATCTGAGTCTTAAATGCCTTAACTAATGTTCTGTGAATACCTTCCCAATATAAACTTAATTTAGGGCAATCCCAAAAAATATGGAAATGATTTGCCTCCTTGGAACCACACTTTCTCCAACACGCCACATTTGTGTCTTTATATTTTTCCTGGTATGGAGTCTTGAAGTATCTTATAATATTTTTCCAACAATGTTCTCTCCAAATCAAAGAGTTATTCGAAGACCACTGGAAGCTGCATATTTTCCCCCAAGCCTCCTCTGAAAGTACCAACCCCACTTCTTTCTCCCACTTCTCCTTAACATGCAATGTGTTTTCATTTTTAGCATGAAAGAGGGCATTATATAATTGAGAAATTGATTTACTTGGTATTGAACTGTAAGCCGAATTCAGAATCTTGAAAAATTCTAATTCTGCTGTTGATAAGTCCTTACCATTTTTTCATGGTCTACTCTAGCCCTTTATCTCTTTCACCAATCAACTTCCCAGCTCTTTACTTCACCCCTCCTCCTCTTGCGGTTTCGCCCATTACATGCCACCTTGAACTTCTCCCTCTGCCCCCAACATTCTGGAAACATAGAAAACCTACAGCACAATACAGGGCCTTTGGCCTACAAAGCTGTGCAGAACATGTCCCTACCTTAGAAATTACCTAGGGTTACCCATAGCCCTCTATTTTTCTGAGCTGTCCAGGAGTCTCTTAAAACAGCGGTCCCCAACTACTGGACCACAAAGCATGTGTTACCGGGCCACGAGGAAATGATACGAGTCAGCTGCACCTTTCCTCATTCCCTGTCACGCACTGTTGAACTTGAACATAGGGTTGCCAACTGTCCCTTATTTGCCGGGACATCCCGTATATTGGGCTAAATTGGTTTGTCTCATACGGGACCACCCTTGTCCCCTATTTCCCTCGCTAAGGTACAGTGTTCCTATGAAATCTTTTGTGCCAAAATGGCGTAAAGCGAAGAAGCAATTACCATTAATTTATATGCGAAAAATTTTTGAGTGTTCCCAGACCCAAAAAATAACCTACCAAGTCACACCAAATAACACATAAAACCTAAAATAACACTAACATATAGTAAAAGCAGGAATGATATGATAAATACACAGCCTATATAAAGTAGAAATAATGCATGTACAGTGCAGTTGGGAAGATGAAGCCAAAACCGATTTGTGGAAAAAAATATCAGCACGTATGCGCATGCGCACACAGGTGCCCACGCAAGGCTTCATTGTCGTGGTAGTCTTTCTCGGGGTAAACACAAGTGTCTCGTCAACACACACAAAAAACACCGGTGAATGCAGCAGGCCAGGCAGCATCTATACAGAGGTACAGTCGCCGTTTCGGGCCGGGACCCTTCGTCAGGATTTGACTGCTACTTTTGTCCCTTATTTGGGAGTGAGAAAGTTGGAAACCCTAACTGTAAAAGACATGTTGAGCTGAGTTTAACCCTACTTGAACACCACCGCCCCCCCGCCACCGCCCCAGTCGGCTGGTCGGCAAGAATATTGTCAATATTAAACTGGTCCGCGGTGCAAAAAAGGTTGGGGATCCCTGTCTTAAAAGACCCTATCGTATCTGCCTCCACCACCATCGCCAGCAGCCCATTCCACACACTCACCATTCTTTGCAAAAAAAAACATACCCTTGACATCCCCTTTGTACCTACTTCCAAGCACCTTAAAACTGTGCCCTCTCCTGCTAGCCATTTCAGCCCTGGGAAAAAGCCTCTGACTAGCCACACGATCAATGCCTCTCATCAGGGAGATGAGGGAGCGGGAAGCGTAGAATCAAATATCACTGTGATGATTGTATGCTCTAGTATCAATTGTTTGGCGACAATAAAGTATCATCTTATACACCTCTATCAGGTCACCTCTCATTCTCTGTCGCTCCAAGGAGAAAAGGCTGAGTTCACTCAACCTATTCTCATAAGGCATGCTCCCCAATCCAGGCAACACCTGACTCCAATTCTCACTCCTTCCCACTTCCTTTCCAGTCCTGAAGAAGGGTCTCGGCCTGAAATGTTGATGGTTTACTCGTTTCCACAGATGTTGCCTGACCTGCTGAGTTTCTCCAGCATTGTATGTGTGTCACTACAGTTTGTCCTGGTCCAACCACATAGATGCCATGGCCTGGAAAGATCAGCAGCGTCTCTGCTTGATCATGGAATTTGGGAGAGTTAGAGAGACTCTTGACCGCACAGTCTACCTCATCATGACCTTGCACCCTATTGTCTGCCAACACATCACCTTCTCTGTACCTGTATCACTTTATTCTGCATTCTGTTATTGTTTTCCCTAGTGTTCCCTCAATGCACTGATGTCAAAACATGACCTGTTAAGGGTGGCACACAAAACAACGTGTTTCACTGGACCTCAGTACATCTCACCATTAAACACAGAACACACAACAGGCCCTCCAGCCCACAATCTTTTGCCAAACCAATTAAACTAAAATCGAATGGCTATTTAAACTAATCCTTTCTGCCAACACAATGTCTGTATCCATCCATTTCCTCACATTCATGTGTCTATCAAAATGTCCCTTAAAAGCCTCTAATGTTTCTGCCTCTACCACCACCCCAAGCAGCGTATTCCAGGCCCCCTCCCCCTCCTTAAAAAACTTGCCCCCTCTCACCTTAAATGCCCTCTGGTATTAGACATTTCAACCCTGGAATAAAATATACTGTTTGTCTAAAAAACAATTTACCTCCTTCAGCTCAAACCGGAAACTCTTCAATAACAGGCCGTCCTCCAGACTTTGGGAGAGAAAACTCCAAAAAGTTCACTACATCATGAAGAAAATTTTCATCAGCAGAGAGCCAAACTTCTGACCATACGCCACCCCTACCACCGAGCTACAGATGCAGATTTGTGAGATAGCGCATTGGAATTCTAGGCACATATTAATGGTTCTGCTGGAAGACAGCCTCACAATGACATTGCGCTGAAGAAGAAACAACTCTCCCTCGGTCACAGGATTGGAAAAAGCTGCCAGCTCCATCATGGGCACTAGCCTCCTGCGTCGAAGACGCCTTGAAAGGATGAAGCCTCAGGAAGGCGTCTTCCATCGCGAAGAACCTGCACCATCTGGGAACATAAGACGCAACAGCAGAATTACGGCATTTGACCCACCGAGCCTGTTCTGACATGTCCACTTCTCATTGCTGCCATCAAGGAGGAGGTGCAAGACCTGAAGCTGCACATTCAACATTTTAGGAACAGCTTCTTCCCCTCCACCATCAGATTTATGAACAGTCCATGAACTCTTCTGCACTATTCCTGCTTTGCTTTATTTATTTGTTTGTATTGTAACTTACTGAACTCAACGTCAGTAAGACCAAGCAATGGGTTGTGGACTTCTGTAAGGAGAAGAGACAATGAACCCATGAACACTTCCTTACTATTTCCGCTCTCTTTTTGCTTTACTTATTTTTTCTTTCTGTAATTTATAGTATTTTTATATATTGCACGGCACAGCTGCCACAAAGCAAAAAATTTCATGACACATGTGAATGATAATAAAACTACTTGGATGGACTGGGGCAGGTTCTTCTTCTTCAGCCCTTTATCCCTTCCACATATCCTCCTCCTGGTCTCACCTATCACTTGCCAGCTTGAACTCCTTCCACTCTCCCACCTTCTTATTCTGGTTTCTGTCCTCTTCCTTTCTAGTTCTGATGAAGGTCTCCGCCTGGAATGTCAGCTATTTAGTTCCATCCTTAGATGCTGCCTGACCAGCTGAGTTTCTCCAGCATTTTGTGTGTCTGGCTCTGGATTTCCAGCCTCTGCAGAATCTCTTGTGTTTCATTGGGAATATTTAAAGTGGAGGTTCATAGGCTTAGAGAGAGCGGATGTGGAGAGGATGCTTCCGATATTGGTGGAGTCTAAGACCAGAGGCCACAGCCTCAGAATTGAAGGATTTTCCCTTAGAACAGAGATGAGGAAAAATACCTTCAGCCAGAGGCTGGTAAAACCATGGAATTCATTGCCGCAGATGGCAATGGAGTTCAAATCATTGGGTATATTTAAAGTGGAGATTGATCAGGGTGTCAAAGGTTATCAGAAAAAAAAGCAGAAGAATGGTGTTGAATGGGAAAATAAATCAGCCATGATGGAATGGCAGAGCAGACTCGATGGACCGATTGGCCCCATTCTGCTCCCATGTCATCAAGGGTGCTCTGTTATTGCAAACATTACTTTACTGTGCCATATATTGTACACAACGCTCAACATACACTCAGTAGCCACTTTATTAGGTATCTCCAGTACTAAATAATGTGGGCACTGAGTGTATATTCATGGTCTTCTGCTGTTGTAGCCTATCCACTTCCGAGGTTTGATGCATTCAGAGATGCTCTTCTGCACACCACTGTTGTAATATGTGGTTATTTGAGTTACTAGATGGTTGCTATACACGAATGCTCCGGATGGCTCTTGATGTGAGTTGGCAACAGCACATGACGAACATCGAGCTCTACAACAACCTACCGATGCTCACCACTAAAATCGAGGTGAGAAGACTGCAACTAGCGGGGCACTGTCTACGCCACCCCGAGCTACCTGCCAGCCTAGTCATCATATGGGAGCCCAAGCACGGGAGGATGAACCCTGGGCGCCCTCCCAAGACTATGGTCAACAAGCTCCTAGAAGACAGCAGCACCGCTAATGCAGATGAACTGAACACACTGATGAGGGAGACGGAGAAGTGGAGAGTCTGTCATCGTGCCCGACGCCGGTCCCCTAGGCCTGAGTCAACGTAGTAGTAGTGAGTTACTGTCACCTTCCTGTCATATTGATCCAGGTAGACCATTGTCGAGTTCATGTTCAAGTTCAGTTTTATTGTTGTTTAACTGCACACATGAATACTGCCAAATGAAGCAACATTCCTCTGGACCAAGGTGCTCAACACAGTACATATAACTCACAAACACACGCAAAGTAATATTGCCACAAATCAGTTAACCAATAATAAGGTGAATTTACAACACAAGTTAAAAAGTAAACAGTATAATGCTCCCTGTGCTTCATGTGTGATGTGGTGGCAGAGAGTTCAGTAGTCTCACAGACTGGGGGAAGAAGCTGTCAACATTAATGGATGTTCCTTTATTTCGAAATACAGTGTGGAACAGGCCTTTCTGGCCCAATTAGTTGTGCTGCCCAGCAACTTAATACCAGCCCAGGAGTTCCCAACCAAGGGGTCCACCTAATGGCAGGGGTCCATGGCATAAAAAAGGTTGGAGACCCCTGCATTAGCCTAATCACAGGACAATTTATAATGACTAATTAAATGCCTAACCGGTACGTCTTTGGACTGTGGGAGGAAACTGGAGCACCCAAAGCAAACCCACATGGTTCACGGGGAGAGCGTAACAATGTCACGCTAACTGCTACGCTATCGTGGCACCCCTTAAAGTGACTGAAGTGATCCAGAGCGTATAAAGTGTCATGGAGGGGATGAAGGTGGATGGGACTAAACGAAGGAGGACAAGATGGAGCTGAAGTTTGTGAACATGAGTTGAGAAGGGCAGGAGCAGGCAGAAACAATGAAACAAACTTTGTCAGTGTATTACACTGCACAGATTGACAACCACGTGCAAGTCTGTCAGGGTTATCTACTGTATCCGGTGCTCCTGGTGCGGCCTTCTCTACATCAGTGAGACCTGACGTAGACGTGGAGACCGCTTTATGAACACCTTTGCTCCATTTGCAACCAGCAGAATTTCTCAGTGGCCAACCATCTTAATTCCATTCCCCATTCCAACCTGTTGGTCCGTGGTCTCTTCTAATGCTTCAGTGAGGCTACGCTCAGGTTGGAGGAGATTTCCCAAACTTCGGGTAATTTCTCCACCTCCCCCTCCTCTCTTTGCCTCCTTACCCCCTTCTCTCCTCACCAGCCCAACACCTTACTATGATGCTCCTCCACCTTCCCCTTCTGCCATGAGTTCCTCTCCTCTCCTATCAGATTCCTTCTTCTTCAGCCCTTCACCTTTTCCACCTATCACCTTCCAGTTTCTCAACATCCCCCTCCCCCTTCACGTGGTCTCATCTATCACCTTCTGGTATGTACTCCTCCCTCTCCCCCTTATCCCCTTTCTTTCCAGTACTGATGAAGGGATTCAGACCAAAACATCAACCGTTTATTCCTCTCCATAGATGCTGCCTGCCCTGCCAAGTTCCTCCAGCAATTTGTGTGTGTTACTACTGGTGGAAAAGACACCATAAAACCTGAGGAGTTTTTACCTTTCTCCTCATTGTCTTTCCAACAGGTCTCCTCCAGCCTGTCAACAATTGCCCAGCCAAACCCCCTCAGCATCTTAACGTAACCAGTAGACAGGGTCGCAAATAGACCATAGGACATAGGAGCAGAACTGGGCCATTCAGCCCATCGAGTCTGCTCCACCATTCCATCATGGCTGACCCATCATCCCTCTCAACCCCATTCTCCTGCCTTTCCACATAACCTTCGATAACCTGATTAATCGAAAACTATCAACTTTCACCTTAAGTATACCTGATGACTTGGCCTCCACTGCCATCTGTGGCAATGAATTCCACAAATTCACCACCCTCCGGCCAGAGACATTTTTCCTCATCTCTGTTCTAAATGGACATCTCTCAATTCTGCAAACACAAGGAAATCTGCAGATGCTGGAATTTCAAGCAACACACATAAAAGTTGCTGGTGAACACAGCAGGCCAGGCAGCATCTCTAGGAAGAGGTACTATTGACGCTTCGGGCTGAGACTCTTCATCAGGGCCAAGTGAAAGAAGAGCTAGTAAGAGATTTGAAAGTGGGAGGGGGAGGGGGAGATCTGAAATGATAGGAGAAGACAGGAGGAGGAGGTGGAAAAACTCCTACTCCT
Organism: Mobula hypostoma; assembly: GCF_963921235.1. Lineage (NCBI taxonomy): Eukaryota > Metazoa > Chordata > Chondrichthyes > Myliobatiformes > Myliobatidae > Mobula > Mobula hypostoma. Next base: position 8,527,669 of record NC_086100.1, on the reverse strand, counting down.
CGGTCTAAACACACCACTGTACACCTGGGTGTGGAACATCCTAACCATCAGACCTCAGAGAGTCAGGATGCACAACCACTCCTCCCTCCCCATCATCCTCAACACGGGTGTCCCCCAGGGTGATGTGCTGAGCCCATCGCTGTACACCTGCTCACACGTGGCTGCACGTTTAAATAACCAAGTAATCACATTGTCAAGTTCACCGATGATATGACAGGGGTGGGGCTCATCACCAACAATGAGACAGCCTACAGGGATGAGGTGGAAGACCTCAAGACCTGGTGCCAGGCAAATAAACCTTCCTCAATGTCAACAAGACAAAGGAGATGGTCATTGTTTTCAGGAGAACTCACACCCCTCTTTACATCAGCGGCACAGCAGTGGAAACTGCGAGCAGTATCAAACTCCTGGGAGCACACATCTCACAAAATCTCTCATGGTCCCGGAACACATTCTACACAATCAGGAAAGATCCTACTTTCTGAGGAGGTCAAACAGAGCTGGACTTTGTGCATCTATACTTCTGTCATTCTACAGAAGCTCAGTAGAGAACATCCTAACAAGCCGTATCACTGCACGGTACGGAAACTGCACTGTGGTAGACTGGAAGGCTCTTCAACGGGTAGTCAAAACTGCCCAATGCATCCCTGGCAACAGCTTACCCACCGTGAAGGACAGGTATACAGAGAGGTGCCCAGAAAGGGCCAGAAACATCATGAAGGATCCTCTCCACCCTGCTCATGGACTGTTCGTCCCACTCCCATCAGGGAGGAGGCTACGTAGCATCCACATCAAGACCATTAGATTCAAAAACTGTTACTTTCCCCAAGCAGTAAAGCTGATCAACACTTCCACCCACTAACCCACCCCTCCACACCCCCAACCACCACTACTTGATCATTTCCTGTCAGAGTCACCTTATGTACAGACACTCCTGTGCCTAGTCTCACTCTATGGACATACAATCAATCTATTTATAAAAGCTATCTTATGTATTTATATTTGTAACTCTCACTTCAGCTAGCAGCTTAATATAGGAGATGATATTCTCTGGCCCGGACAAAGTTAAGAAATCTGCGCTATGTGTCCCCTGTTACAAGTCAGTATCATGAAATAACAAATGGTACAAAATATGCGATTAAATGATTGAGCTTTATAATTCTTAATTTGACTATATGGTTAGTAAAGAAAATAAAAGAAAAAGGGCCCATTCTCATGGAACAGTCTAAGGCACAACATTGGAGCTCACTGATAAGGCCATTTGTCCACCATCGAGCTCCTCCAATTGTCGCTGACCTTCCAACCCTCGCTCCAAGTCCACTCCGTCCGGGGCCTACCAACTCTCTCCATTCGCATCTTCTCTCATCTCTCCCTGGCAAAAGACCGCAAATTCCCAGCTCCCAGACACACAAGAAAGGACAACATCCCACTCATTGGCCACCATGCCCCGTTATCTCCAGTCATAACCCAAACATTGCTGCTACAGAGAAACCATTACCTCAGCAGTGAAACATTACAGAGAGGCCATTACATTAGCAATGAAACGTTACAGTGTGTTACACATGGATTGTGTTTTCTTAATTATCGTGTGCTTTACTTTATTCTGTTCTTTTTTGTGCTGCAATGGATCTGGAGAACAATTATTTCATTCCTTTACACTTGTATACTGGAAATGATATTAAATAATCTTGAATCAGTGGAAAATTTGGAGAATTATGTGAAGGTCTGATCACCTACCCACAGAAAAGGTAATCAATAAGATTGAAAGAGTACAGAGATAATTTACAAGAAATTGTAAATTCCACGACTTGAGGACCAGAGCTATAGAGAAAGGTTGAATAATTTAGGACTTCATCCCCCAGAGCACAAGAGAATGAGGGGAGGTTTGATAGAGCCACACAGAATTATGAGGGGTACAGATAGGGTAAATGCAGGCAGGCTTTTTCCACTGAGGTTGGGTGAGACTAGAACTAGAGGTCATGGATTAAGGGTGAAAGGTGAATTATTTAAGGGGACACTGAAGGGGAATCTCTTCACTCAGAGGGTAGTGAGAGTGGGAAATGAGCAACCAGCGGAAATGGTGGTGGTGGATTTGATTGCAATGTTTGGGAGAGGTTTGGGTAGAGACATGGATGAAAGGGGTATGGAGGGATGGGACTAGACAGCAGATCAGGTCAGCTTGGAATAGATGGGCCTCAAGTCCTCTTTCTGTCTTGTCATACTCTATGATTATCTTAAAGAAATCATCTAAGTTCCTAAAATTAAGACTCAACACCTCCATTTACAGATGGATTCATGTCTTCCTGACCAACAGACCACAGTCAGTAGGGACCTGCTAGACTTCCTGACCAACAGATTGCAGTCAGTAAGGACAGACTAGACTTCCTGACCAACAGACCACATTCAATAACGACCAGCTAGATTTCCTGAGCAACAAATTGTAGTCAGTAAGGATAACCTAAACTTTCTGGCCAACAAACCACAGTCAGTAAGGACACACTGATCTTCCTGAGCAAAAGACCCCAGTCAGTAAGTACCAGCTAGACTTTCTGACCAACAGACTGCACTCAGAAAATACAGGCTAGACTTCCTGACCAACAGACTGTAGTCAGAAAATACAGGCTAGACTTCCTGACCAGATTGTAGTCAGAAAATACAGGCTAGACTTCCTGACCAACAGACTGTAGTCAGAAAATACAGGCTAGACTTCCTGAGCAACAGAACAGAGTCAGTAGGAACCAGCTAGACTATCTGACCAACATATCGCAGTCAATAAGGACAAGATGGACTTCCTGACCAACAGACCCAGTCAGTAAGGACAGACTAGACTTCCTGACCAACAGGAGCAAGGTAGACTTCCTGATCAACAGACCCAGTCAGTAATGATAGACCGAACTTCATGACCAACAGACCCCAGTCAGTAAGGACAGACTAGACTTCCTGACCAACAGACCCCATGATGAGTCCATGGCCAAATCAGCCATAATCTAATTGAATGGCACAGCAGGCCTTGATGAGCCAGACGGCCTACTCCTGCTCCTATTTCTTATGCCCTATGTTCTTATTAAGTGTAGACAGACTGGACTTCCTGACAGACAGAATACAGTCAGTAAGAACTGGCTGGGCTACCAGACCAACAGATCCGAGTCAGTAGGGATCAGCTAAACCTCCTCACCAACAGACCGTAGTCAGTAAAGGAGGACTGGACTTCCTGACCACCAGATGACAGTCTGTAGAGACAGGCTAGACTTCCTGACCAGCAGACTGCAGTCAGAAAGGACAGGCTAGACTTCCTGACCAATAGACCACAGCCTGTCAAGACTGGCTAGATTTCCTCACCAACAGACCACAGTCAATATGGACTGGCTAGACTACCAGAAAAACAGACTGCAGTCAGTAGAACTGGCTAGATTTCCTGACTAATAGACCAAGGTCAATAGGTACCAGCTAGACTTCCTGAGCAAAAGACCCCACTTGGTAAGTACCAGCTAGCCTTCCTGACCAACAGACCCCTGTCAGCATGGACAGACTAGACTTCCTGACCAACAGACTGTGGTCAGAAAATACAGGTTAGACTTCCTGAGCAACAGAACAGAGTCAGTAGCAACTGGCTAGACTATCTAACCAACAGCTCGCAGTCAATAAGGACAAGATAGGCTTCCTGACCAACAGACCACAGTCTGTCAGGACCGGCTAGGCTTCCTCACCAACAGACCATAGTCAGTAAAGACAGACTAGGCTTCCTGACCAACAAGCCCCTGTCAATAAGGACCAGCTAGATTTCCTGACCAACAAATCACAGTCAGTAATGACTTCCTAGACTTCCTGAGCACCAGACTTGACATCACAGAAACATAGAAAATAGGTGCAGGAGTAGGCCATTCGGCCCTTCGAGCCTGCACCGCCATTCAGTATGATCATGGCTGATCATCCAACTCAGAACCCTGTACCTGCCTTCTCTCCATACCCCCTGATCCCTTTAGCCACAAGGGCCACATCTAACTCCCTCTTAAATATAGCCAATGAACTGGCCTCAACTGTTTCATGTGGCAGAGAATTCCACAGATTCACCACTCTCCGTGTGAAGAAGTTTTTCCTCATCTCAGTCCTAAAAGGCTTCCCCTTTATCCTCAAACTGTGACCCCTCATTCTGGACTTCCCCAACATCGGGAACAATCTTCCTGCATCTAGCCTGTCCAATCCCTTTAGAATTTTATACGTTTCAATAAGATCCTCCCTCAATCTTCTAAATTCCAGTGAGTATAAGCCTAGTCGATCCAGTCTTTCATCAGTAGTTAATAAGTACAAGATGGACTTCCTGACCAGCAGACCGCAGTCAGAAAGCACCGGCTCGACTTCCTGACCAATAGATCACCGGCAGTAAGGACAGACTGGATTTCCTGACCAACAGACCCCAGTCAGTAAGTACTGGCTAGGCTTTCTGATCAACAGACCACAGCCAGTGAAGACAGAATAGACTTCCTGACCAACAGGCCCCTGTCAGTTAGGACAGGCAGCAACACTTCCACCATGATTACTCTAAACACTGGTGCACCACAAGATTCTAGATTGTTTAATATCATTTCTTGTACACAAGTGTAAAGAGAATGAAATAATTGTTACTCCAGATCCGATGCATCACAAAAAAAAACACAATAGGGTAAAGAACAGAATAATAATAGTAATAATAGAAAATGAAATGCTAAATATACATTTAAATACACCTATAATCTATGCCTTGTCTATCATCTACAGTATAGTCTATATGCATACTATATATATATATATAGATAGTGAACTAGGTATAGTTTATAGATATATACATTTTATGTACATACATAGAGAGGGTTGTTTCGCAGCCCCTACTCTGCTCCCTGTACACTCATGGCTGTGTTGCCAGATTCTGCTTTAGCTCCATCCAATTTAGCAGACGATGCCACCAGAGTGGGCCATATTTATTTGCTTGTTTGTTTATTTATTTATTTCGAGGTGCAGCGTGGAACAAGCCCTCCCGGCCCAACGAGCCACTCCGCCAGACACCCATCTATTTAACCCCAGCCTAATCACACGTCAATTTACAATGACCAATTCACCTACTAACCAGTACATCCCTAGACTGTGGGCGGATGCTGGTGCGCTGAGAGGAAACCCACACATTCCACGGTGAGGAGGCAGAAGTTCTTTACCGACGGCACTGGAATTGAACTCCACACTCCGGAGCTCCCCATCTGTAACAGCGCCGTGCTGAACACTACACTACCGTATCTCAAAGAAAAACGAGTCAGCATGCAGGAAGGAGACAGGGAGTCTGGAGACATGGTGTCATGATAACTGCTTCTCCTTCAATGTCAGCAAAACAAAAGAGCTGGTCACAGGTCCGGGAAAGGAGCAGGGCACACGATCCTGTCAACATCAATGGTGCGGAGGCTGAGAACTTCATATCCCAATAGCCTGTCTTGGTCCACGGCCAAGAAAACTCACAGGGTGCAACACACATCAAAGTTGCTGGTGAACGCAGCAGGCCAGGCAGCATCTCTAGGAAGAGGTACAGTCGACATTTCGGGCCGAGACCCTTCGTCAGGACTAACTGAAAGAAGAGCTAGTAAGAGATTTGAAAGTGGGAGGGGGAAGGGGGAGATCCAAAATGATAGGAGAAGACAGGAGGGGGAGGGATGGAGTCCCATTTTGCTTTCTGCTATTGTTTAACTTTGTACTACCTCAATGTACCGATGTGATGAAACAATCTGTACAGATGGCATGCTAAACAAAGCTTTTTAGCAGACCTCGGTACAGCTGACAATAATCCAATTCACCTTTGTCTAAATTCTAAGAAGGGATGTGTGACTCCTTTCAGTTGGTGCAGCAATTTGTCTGGTTAATTCTGATAACAACACTCCCACATGCTAAATAGTTACGCATTCTACCGAAGGGTGCAGGCTGACAGGACTAGGCAGATTAATAGATTATCATGGACTAGATGGGCCGAAGGGCCTGTTTCTGTACTGTGCTCTAATCACAGCTCAATCTTTGTTACATTTACCAGGGGTGTTGTATAGGAAGGGCTCGAAGCATTGTTGAGGATCCCTACCCACTACCATCAGGAAGGAGGTACAGGAACATCAGGACTAGGACTGTCAGACTGGGGAACAGCTTCTTCCCTCGGGCTGTGAGGCTAATGAATACCCTGTCACCACTAGGGTCTCATCACTAGGGCAGTGCACGACATACACTTCGAATTACATTTTATTAATTTATTTATGGTAATATTTTGGTTTAAATGCTGTGTGTGATATATGTCTCGTGGGTGCATTGTGGTCCGGAGGAACGTTGTTACGTTTCGTTGTATATACAGTATATGTAAAGTCGGATGACAATAGACCCGAACTTCTCCTCTCCACATGGGACAACACATTTCAGCAAATTGGTGTTGGAATGAATTTTGTGCAATGTTTCGTTTGAAACTGGAGTCTAAAACAATAAACAGACACGCAAATATGCTTTCACATACATCAGCAGGGCTTCCACGATCAAAACCATATTCCAATTCTTGCAAAAAATTACGGAACACACCTTTCCACTTCTAATTTATTTGCTAAAAGGCAGATTTACTCCCTTAACTTTGTATACAAAGTCATTCAGAACATTTTCGCGCAGAATCTTTTTTTTTGCACGGGTGGGTCTCACACGGGGGGAGGGGGTCACACAGAAAGGAGGGGTGTCGCACAGAGGAAAATCGCTCGGAGCGGCGACGGCACGCAGCCCCGGTGCAGCCCCGGCTCTCTCGCCCTCTCACTCACTCACCGCGGCGACTGGTGCTCGGCTTCCGGGGCTTCCCACAGAGACACTGCAGCATAAGCGCTCCCTTCCCCAGGATTAAACTCCTCGCAATCCTCATTGGAGTCGGTTTGGGACGGGGGGGAGAGGGTTTAAAGGGGGCGAAGGTGGAGGCGCTGATCGATCACCGCCGGGATCGAACCTGCCGCCCCGCTGTCCCGCTGCGCCGGCGCTCGGCTCCGCTCGGAGGCGCTCACCTCCGGCCTCGGGAGGGGGGCGGGGGCGCAAATCATGGGAGAATTGGGCAGAGTTAACACAGATATAATGGCGAAATTCATGTTTGACTAAGTTGTTAGCTTTTGAAGCCCGCAACTCGCAGAACAAGATTAAGTGAAATCCAATGACGTGTACCTGGACAGAGGAGACCTTTGATATGGTATCAGGTAAGAGATTATTTAGCATTCAAGATTGTTTAATATTATTTCTAATACCCCAGTGTATAGCAGAACGAAATGATTGTTACTCCGGATCCGATGCAGCACCAGAAAAAAACACAAAATATAAAGAAAGCGATAGTAAAAAGCAACAAAATAAATATAAAAACATAGAGGCGCTAGGCGCAGGAGTGTCCGTCCAAAAGGCGACTCTGACAGGACGTGATAAAGAAGTGGTGGGGTGGTGTACAGGGGGGGGGGGGTAAGCATATTGGCGTGGATTGTGAAGAGGTTATGAACCATGCGCGCACACAAGGTTATGGGGATAAGGCAGGAACTGGATACTGATAGTGAATGATCAGCCATGATCACAGTGAATGGCGGTGCTGGCTCGAAGGGCCGAAGGGCCAACTCCTGCACCAATTGTCTATTGTCTACAACATCAGCAAAACCAAAAAGCTGATTATCGGCTACAGGAGGAAGAAGCCATTGGTCTGTAAGCCAGTTCTCACCAGGAGAACAGAGGAGGAGAGGATCAGTAACTTTAAATTCCTGGCGTCAACAGATCACGGGACCTGTCCTGGGACGAGCACACACGTGTCATTATAAAGAAGGCACGACAGCCCCCCTGCAGCTCGGCAGTCAATACTCTCATGTTCTCAAAACTCATCGATAGTCTCAAAACTTTGCGCCATTGGATCCTCGAGTTCTTCACTTGCAAACCCCAGTCAGTTTGGATTGGTACCAACATCTCCTGACCACCTCAATCGGCACAGGTGCACCACAGGGCGGTGGGCTTACCCACTGTTCTACTCGCTTTACACTTCCGACAGAGAGACTCAGCACCGCTCGGACACCATATTGACACCACTGTCGTTGGCCAAATTATAGATGGTGACGGTTCAGCATATCGGAGGGAGATTTACAATCCGCCTGGACAGTGCCACAACAACCACCTCTCACTCCACGCCAGCAAAGAGAGCAAGGGGCTGATTATTGAACTCAGCAGGAGAAAATCAGAGGTCCAGGAGGCAGTCCTAATCAGGGATCAGAGGTGGAGAGGGTCAGAAGCTTTAAATTCCTGGGTGTTATCACATTGGAATGCCAGTCCTGGGCCCAGCAGTTACGAAGAAAGCTTCTACATCCTTCCAAGTTTGCAAGGATTCGACATGCCATCTAAAACTGCGACATATATGTACTTTGATAATAAATTTACTTTCAATTTTTGAGTTTGAGTTACTTCCTTAGAAATTTGCATAGATTCTGCACATCACCAAAATATTTGACAAATTTCTATAGATGTGTGGTGGAGAGTATACTGACTGGCTGCATCACAGCCTGGTATGGAAACACCAATGCCCTTGAATGGAAAATCCTGCAGAAAGTAGTGGATATGGCCCAGTCCATCGTAGGTAAAGCCCTCCCCACTACTGAGCTCAACCACGTGGAGCTCCATTGCAGGAAAGCAGCATCCTCATCAGGAAACATCATCACCCAGGCCACGCTCTCTTCTCACCGCTGCCATCGGGAAGGAGATACAGGAACCTGAGGACTCAGACCACCAGGTTCAGAACAATTATTACCCTCAACCATCAGGCTCTTGAACCAGAGGGGATAACTTCACTAACCCCATCACTGAACTATTCCCACGATCTACGGCCTCACTTTCAAGGACTCTTCATCTCACGTTCTTGATATTTATTTTTTTTTTGTATTTGCATGTTCTATTGCGTTTCTTAGATTTACTGAGAAGGCCTACAATAAAATGAACCTTAGGATTGTATATGGAGACGTACTGTATGTGTACTTTCATAATACATTTACTTTTGAGTTTTTGAGTTTAAATTATTTTCTCAGAAATTTGCATAGATTCAGCATGTCACCGAAAACTCTGACAAACTTCTGTAGTTGCACAGTGGAGAGTATCCTGACTGGTTGCATCATGACAGGAATGGGCAAGGCTACAGAAAGTAGTGGATACAGCCCAGTCCATCAAGGGTAAAGCCCTCCCCACCATTGAGTACCTTTACAAGGAGCGCTGTCACAGAAAAGCAGCATCCATCATTAAAGACCCCCACCATCCAGACCATGCTCACCTCACTGCCGCTATCGGGCAGGAGGTCCCACACCACCAGGTCCAGGAACAGTTATTACCCTACAACCATCAAGCTCCCGAATCTTTGTGGACAACTTCACTCCCCTCAACGATGAACAGATTCTATAATCCGCAGATTCACTTTCGAAGACTCTTTGCAATACATGTTCTCACTGAGTTTTTATGTCTTCTTGGACGTGTTGGTTTGTCTGCATGCTTATTTATATAATTAGCGTGGAACAGGCCCTTCCGGCCCAGCAAGCCGTAAGGAAACCCACACAGTGACAGGGAGAGTACACAAACTCCTTACAGACGGAGCAGGAACTGAACTCTCAAAGCTGAAGCTCTGATCTGTAATAGTGTTGCTTGTCCGCTGCCATAAAACTCTATTGTACTTCTTTTTACCTGTAAATGCCTGCAAGAAAATGAATCTCGAGGTAGTATATGATAACTCTGGTTATATATAACTATATTTTATATGGTTACATTGATAATAAATTTATTTTGAACTTTTAACAACCTTGGTGACATACTCTGGAAGCAGAGACTACCTCCTGCCCCATCTGAGATTACGTCTTATGAGGAAAGATTGAGAAATCAAGGGCTTTCCATATTTTTCCTCCTCAGTCCTCTGTTATGACACTCAGTGGCCATTTTATTAGGTACACCTGTACACCTGCTTGTTAATGTAAATATCTAATCAGCCAGTCATGTGGCAGCAACTCAATGCATAAAAGCATGCGGACACAGTCAAGAGGATCAGTTATTGTTCGGGCCAAACATCAGAATGGAGAAGAAATGTGATTGAAGTGAATTTGACTGAGCTGCCAGACGGGGTGGTTTAAGTATCTCAGAAGCTGCTGATCTTCTGAGATTTTTTTGCACAACTGTCTCTAGAGTTTACGGAGAATGGGGCAAAAAAAAACCAAAAAAAAATCCAGTGAGTGGCATTTCTGTGGATGAAGACATCTTGTTAAAGAGATATGTCAGAGTAGAATCACCAGACTACTTCAAGCTGACAGTAACTCAGATAACATCACGTTACAACAGTGGTGTGCAGAAGAGCATCTCTGAACGCACAGCACGTTAAACCTTGAAGTGGATGGGCTACTTCAGAAGGCCACGAACATACACCCAGTGACAACTGTATTAGGTACAGGAGCAGCCGATAGAGTGACCCTTGAGTGAGGTCCTGCACAGTCCATGACACCTGCATCCCTCCACTCCCATTCTCAGTTTCTCAGTAGCCCCAAGGGACTGCCTGCAACACAAGCACCAGTCATGTGACACTTGCTACCCTGGAGAAGGGTATCTGTCCCCCTAACTATACTATCCCATATTACCACCACACTTCTCTTTGTTCCCACAACCCCTTGTTACCATGGTGGGTCTCCAAACAGATAGAACATAGAAATAGAACAGTACATGGCAGGCTCTTTGGCCCACGGTGTCAACCTTTCAACCTACTCCAAGTTCAATCTAAACTTTGTTTCCACATAACCTCCATTTTTCTATCATCCATCTACCTATCTAAGAGTTACTTTAATATATCTGCCTCTACCACCAGCCTCACATATCCACTATTCCCTGTGTAAAACAAACCTCACCTCTGACAACCCCTCTACATGCTTTCCTCTCATCAGCATAATATTATGCCTCCTCATATTAACCATTTCCACCCTGGGCGAAAGTCGGGGGGGGGGTAATCTCAGAGGAGATGGGAGGGGCAAGTTTTTTTACGCAGCAAGTGGAGGGTGCCTGGACCGTCCTCCCTGGGGTGGTGGTAGAGGCAGATGCATTAGAGATTTTAAGTGACATTTAGATAGACACATGAACGTGAGGGAAATGGAAGGATATGTAGGAAGAAGGGATTAGTTCAGCTGGCCATTTGATTACTAATTTATTTGGTACAGCACAACATTGTGGGCCGAAGGGCCTGTTCCTGTGTGTACTGGTCTATGTTCTAGATGGAGTGAAAGAACTGATAGAAGAGTACAAGATGATAAAAGGCCTATATTGAATGGACTAGAGACTCTTTCACGGGCTGTAAATGGCTAATAAAAAGGGGCATCATTTTAAGGTGACTGGTGAAAAGTACAGGGGGGATGTCCTTTACCCAGTGATGTCCTGCCATGATGGTGGCATAGTCCAAACAGAGAGCAAAACAGTGAAGTAGTTCTCATGGTCCATTCAGAAATCTGAGTGGAGAGAAGGAAGCTGTTCCTGAATCATTGAATGTGTGTCTTCAGGCTCCTGTACCTCCTCCCTGATGGTAATAATGAGAACAGGGCAGGTCCTGGGTGGTGAGGGTTTTCAATGATGAATGCCATCTTTTTGAGGTACAATCTTTTGCAGTTGCCCTCAGTGTTGGGGAGACTGGTGCCCGTGATGGAGCTGGCTGAGTTTACAACTTCCTGCAGCTTTTTTCAATCCTGTGCGGTGGCCCCCCCCCAGACCAGACGGTGATGCAACCAGTTAGAATGCTCCCCATGGTACATCTTTTAAAACTTGCAGATCTCCTCAAACTCCTAATGAAGTATAGCCCCTGGCATGCCTTCTTTGTAATTGCATCGATATGTTTGGGCCAGGATAGGTCTTCTGAGGAGTTGACGTCAGGGAATTTGCTCACTCTTTTCACTCCTAACCCCTCGATGATGACTGGTGTGTGTTCCTCCGACTTCCCCTTCCTGAACTCCACAGTCTTAGTGATGTTGAGTCCACGACTGGAATTGCAACACCACTTAGCCAGCTGATCCATCTTCCACCTGTTTGCCTCCTCGTCACCATCTGCGATCCTGCCATCGGCAAATTCATTGATGGTGTTTGAGCTGAGCCGAGCTACAAAGTTAAGTGTGTAGAGAGAGTAGAGCCATGGGCCAAGCACACATCCTTAAGGCATTGTCAGCGAGGAGGAGATATTATTTACAGTTTAAGTTATAATGTAGTCATTCAGAATGCAAAGAAACCCACGCAGCACCCCCTGGTCCCGGTGAGTTGGCACAGTAGCACATCGGTTAGCTTAATCCTTTCCAGTGTCAGCGATCTGGGTTTAGTTGCCACCGCGGTCTGTAAGGAGTTTGTATGTTCTCCCTCTGACCGCATGGGTTTCCCCAGATGTTCTGGTTTCCTCCCCACAGTCCAAAGGTTAAACATTTTCGTCTTTAAGTTCCCCATTATACCTGTCAATACTGAATGCTCCTTCTGCAGGGATACATGAAGTGAATGTAGCCCCAGAAGAGGGGTAAACAATCAGCTTGATATGGCTTGGTGACTCGTGACATGGTATGGTGAGTACAGGGATTGCGTAAATTTGGGTAGGTTGCTAGAGGTGACATGACCCAGATTCATAGCTTGGTCAGCATCACAACGTCCTGCCTTGCCCTGATAATTCCTTGTTAAAGTTACTTGTACATCAAAACACACACTGAACTGTATCATTTGCATCAACAGCCAACACAATCCTAGCATGTGCTGAAGGGGGCAAGACAGTCGGCCCACAGCTTCCAGTACGTCTTTGGAATGTGGGAGGAAACCAGAGCACCCGGGGGACACCCGCGGAGTCACAGAAACTGCTGACAGACAGCAGCAAGAAACGGAGAGTGATCAAGTGATCGAGAAGGCCAACAATAAATACCCTCTTGTTTCATTAGTTTACAGTTAAATGCATTTTTTGTGATAAGGGCAGTTACAGTAGCATGCAAAAGTTTGGGCACCCCGGTCAAAATTTCTGTTACTGTGAATAGCTACGTGAGTAAAAGATGACCTGATTTCCAAAAGGCTTAAAATTAAAGATGACACTTTACTTTAATATTTTAAGCAAGATTACTTTTTTATTTCCATCTTTTACAGTTTCAAAATAACAAAAAATGAAAAGGCCCTGAAGCAAATTTTGGGCACCCTGCATGGTCAGTACTTAGTAACACTCCCTTTGGCAAGTATCACAGCTTGTAAACGCTTTCTGTAGCCAGCTAAAAGTCTTTCAATTCCTGTTTGGGGGATTTTCGCCCATTCTTCCTTGCAAAAGGCTTCTAGTTCTGTGAGATTCTTGGGCCGTCTTGCATGCACTGCTCTTTTGAGATCTATCCACAGATTCTCGATGATGTTTAGGTCGGGGGACTGTGAGGGCCATGGCAAAACCTTCAGCTTGCGTCTCCTGAGGTAGTCCATTGTGGATTTTGAGGTGTGTTTAGGGTTATTATCCTGTTGTAGAAGCCATCCTCGTTGTGATGTTTGTTTCCAGAATTTGCTGGTATTTAATTGAATTCATTCTTCCCTCTACCAGTGAAATGTTCCCCATGCCACTGGCTGCAACACAAGCCCAAAGCATGATCGATCCACCCCCATGCTTAACAGTTGGAGAGGGGTTCTTTTCATGAAATTCTGCACCCGTTTTTCTCCAAACACACCTTTGCTCATTGCAGCCAAAAAGTTCTATTTTGACTTCATCAGTCCACAAGACTTGTTTCCAAAATGCCATCAGGCTTGTTTAGATGTTCCTTTGCAAATTTCTGATGCTGTATTTTGTGGTGAGGATGCAGGAAAGGTTTTCTTCTGATGACTCTTCCATGAAGGTCATATTTGTGCAGGTATCGCTGCACAGTAGAACAGTGCACCACCACTCCAGAGTCTGCTAAATCTTCCTGAAGGTCTTTTGCAGTCAAACAAGGGTTTTGATTTATCTTTCTAGCAATCCTACGAGCAGTTCTCTCACAAAGTTTTCTTGGTCTTCCAGACCTCAACTTGACCTTCATTGTTCCTGTTAACTGCCATTTCTTAATTATGTTACGAACTGAGGAAACGGCTACCTGAAAAAGCTTTGCTATCTTCTTATAGCCTTCTCCTGCTTTGTGGGCATCATTTATTTTAATTCTCAGAGTGCTAGGTAGCTGCTTAGAGGAACCCATGGCTGCTGATTGTTGGGACAAGGTTTGAGGAGTCAGGGTATTTATAAAGCTTTGAAATTTGCATCACCTGGCCTTTCCTAATGATGACTGTGAACAAGCCATAGCCCTAACAAGCTAATTAAGGTCTGAGACCTTGGTAAAAGTTATCTGAGAGCTCAAATCTCTTGGAGTGCCCAAACGTTTGCCTGGTGCTCCTTTCCTTTTTTTCCACTCTAAAATTGTACAAGACAAAAATAATACGCTAATCTTGCTTAAAATGTTGAAAAGAATGTTTCATCTTTAACTTTATGACTTTTGGAGATCAGTTCATCTTCTACTCACTTAACTATTCACAGTAACAGAAATTTTGACCAGGGAGCCCAAACTTTTGCATGCCACTGTATATTAGAAACTTAAATACTACGTAGCTCTGGAAGGGTAGGATTAATTTGAGTAATTCAGCCTATACAATGAGCATTTGTTTGAAGTGCTGGTTCGATTTGGATTAACTGATGGTTGGTGCTGTAAAGTGTTAAGTTAGCCGTTCCGCCCACATCCAAGTTGGACCTTCCCTAGCAAATCAATTAGATCGAAGACACCCTCTTGCCACGCTATCCCGCCCTCTCCCATAACCTTTGACACGCCTACTGATCAAGAACCTGTCAACCACCTCTTTAAATACACCCAGTGACCTGGCCTCCACAGCACCTGTGGCAATGAATTCCACAGATTCACTACCCTCTGGCTAAAGAAATTCCTCCTCATCTCTGTTCTAAAGGGATGCCCTTCAATTCTGAGGCTGTGCCCTCTGGTCCTAGACTCCCCTACTACAGGAAACATCCCCTCTACGTCCACTTTCTCTAGGCCTCAGGTTTCAATGAGATCCCCTCTCATTTTACTAAACTCCAGTGAGTACAGGCCCAGAGCCATCAAACACTGCTCATAATATTAACTCTTTCATTCCTGGGATCATTCTCATGAACTTCCTCTGGACCCCCTCCAATTCTAGCACATCCTAAAGGACCCAAGACTGATCACTGTACTCTTAAATGCCTTATAAAGCCCCAGGTTAGGCTTATAATAATCCCATTTTTTTTAGATTTTTTGTTAATTGTCTGTCCAATGTGTTTCAAAAATTAAGTAAAGCATTGTTTTAATGTTTTAATTTTTCCCTGTATTTTTTTGTCTGTAGCAGACCGTGGAGATTACCCCAGTGTTCATAAAAAATTGAATCTTGGAGACTCCTGGACCACAGAAATTTGCTCAACGTGAAATTCAAAGCTAAGATTCTGAGCCTGCTGCTGATAGATGTGGTTCCTGACACCACTGAGATCAGGAGAAAAGTCTTGTTGTTCATTCCTGTTGCCTGTATAACAATCTCCCACTCCCAAAGCCCATGAGGGCAAGGAGTACGAGAATGGTACTGACTTTGACACTGCCTCTGCATCCTGAGACTTGATATACAGTATGTGGGTTCAGTCCAAGGAGAATAGGTACATTCGTGATCTGAATTATATATTATGTATTTGCAGGCATAGATATGTTTATTCATGGGTCAGCCTTTGAAATTAATTGAAATATTAACAAAGCAAGTGATCTCAGTTTGATAACTCTTCAGTTCATTCAAACCAAGTGATCACTTCAAATCAATATTGACTGCACATACTGAATTACTCAACTTCAGAATCAAAATCAAGTTTAATCTGACTGGCATATGTTGTGAAAATTGTTGTTTTGTGGCAGCAGTACTGTGCAATACTGGGGGTGTGGCCACCGTCGCGTGCAAACAGCTACTTGGAGCCACAGGTGAGAGCTGAGGGTCCGGTGGGGGACGAAGGTGAGTGGGCTTCCCCTGTGAGAGTAGCCAGTGGCCCCCAAACCCCAGCAAGACAGGGACATGTCTGTCCTCGCATGTGAAGTCACCCCTGGCAGACTGAGATTCAGCAGCCAGGAATTCGGTCCTACAACACTCTGTGGAGAGCAAAGGGCATGACAAGGCACGGAAGACATCGTGGTCAGCCACCACAAGCAAGGGTACCCCAGTTTGTGTTGCTTGTTCATAGCACTGAACCTGGACCTACAAGGTCGAGATAGTGGAACTGTTCCAATGCAGTGGCTTCCAGTTTAAAAACTCCTGTATGGGTTTCCTGTCATCATCGAGTACAACGGACTACCACCACAATGCAATGCATAATAATAAAACTATAAACTACAAGAAATAAATTAAATAAGTAACGCAACGAAAAGAAAATATGGTGGAGAGGAAGGAGCTGATCCTAAAACATTGAGTGTGTTGCTTCTGGCTCGGCTCATCCCATCCCATCCTTCCCTTATTGCAAAAAAAAACAAACACAATTAACTCTATAAACTACTAATGAAACCAGACAGTATAGTTGGCCTTAATCATTGATCACTATTGTTTTCTGTTTCTCACCTTTTCTACCTTATTCCCAACAACACTGATTTAATTGGGTCTCCAAGGGTTACCCATCAGGTAGCGAGTTCTCTCGCTTGCTCCCTGCCCTGGTAAGTGGCACAGGTGTTTATCTTAGAGCAACACACACCAACTGCTGGAGCAACTCAGCAGCTCAGGCTGCATCCGTGAGGGGAATAAACAGTCAACGTTTCCAACCGAGACCCTTCATTCGGACTGTGAAGGACAAGGGAAGATGCCAGATTAAAAAGGCTGCGGGAGAGGGGAAGGAGGGCCAGCTAGAAGGTGAAGCCGGGAGAGCCGGTGAAGTGAGAAGCTGGGGGTGTTTATCTGAGGTGTTTTGGCACAGAGCCTGGAACTGGTACCTCTGACACACCCGGCTGAAGATGCTTTTTAATGCCTTCCTCTCCATGACAAGTTCATTCCCTGCCTCCTCTTAACGACTAGTGAAAGGTTTTAGTTTAAATTTATTTATTCCTGTGATGTGGAAGATTTATATTCTATTCCCACCTGCCTTTGTTATTCATAGAGCCATACAACATGGAAAAAGACCCTGTAGGTCAACTTGTCCAATCCAACTGCATTGCCCATTGAGCAAGACCCTTCTGCCTGTGTTTGGTCCACAGACCTCAAAACCTCTCATATCCATCCCTTTATCCAGATAGCCTTTAAATCTAGCCATTGTGCCCGCCTTGAACACTACTCTGGCAGCTCACTGGTATGCACCAATCTTTGTTTGAGCAAGTTACCCAGAAGAGGGTGAAGTTTTGTAGAACTAAGGAGAATGGAACCAGGTCTCCTCATCACCACCATGGTCTTGGCATTTGAACGAGTAAGTGTGATGAACTGGTTAAACTTCTCTGTGGTAGAATTAACGTCAAAGTGGAGTTTGTTGCCACAGGTGAAATGAAAAACATACTTGCAGCACATAGCACCTTACATTTGTAGCACGCTGTAAGGTTTCACTGCTAATGTAATGGTTTCTCTGTAGCAGCAATGTTTGGGTTATGACCAGAGATAATGGAGCTTTGGAATGCGTGCTATCCAACGAGAGGCATGTTGTTCTTTCTTGTTGGTCTGGGAGCCGGGATTTCATGGTCTTTTGTTGGCGAGAGATGGAGAGAGAGAAGACATGAATGGAGAGAGTTGGCAGACCGCCAGATGGAGTGGACTTGGAGCGAGGGTCCGAGGGTGGGCGATGGGAAACAAATGGACGGAACTGTTCCATACAAAAGGGCCCTTTTCCTTTTCTGTTTCTTTACTAACCCTATAGTCAAATTAAGAATTATAAAGGTCAATCGTTTAATTGCATATTGTGTACTGTTTGTTATTTCATAGTACTGATTTGTAACAAGGGAACATGTCACACAGCACCCACCCAAACAAGGTTTCTCCAGTTTGGCCGGGCGGAGGCTGTCATCCCCTAGATTAAGCCGCTATCCAAGCCCGAGGGTCACACATTTTAAATATGGTTTCAGATGGGGTACGGCCTTCACACAGCCCTGACCTCAACATCATCGAGGCAGTCTGGGATTATCTGCAGAGACAGAAACAAGCGAGACAGCCAAAGTCTGCAGAAGAACTGTGACAAGTTCTCCAAGATGTTTGGAACAACCAACCAGCCGATTTTCTTATTAAACTGCACGACAATGTACCCAAGAGATCCGATGCAGTTTTAAAGGGTGGTCACACTATATACTGATTTGATTTAGTTTTTTTTTACTGTTTACTGTTCTCTATAGTAATTTTTTTGATATTTAGAAACTTTTCATTTCATTATTTTTGAAAGCTTCTTTGCTTTACAGAATTCTGTTTACTTATGCCAAAGATTTTTTAACAGTACTGTACATAGTGCGTGAGGGTGTGTGTTTTATATATATATATATATACATATACACACACACATATATATATATATATATATATATATACATATACACACACATACACACACATTCAGAGAAAAATAAATTAATCATAAATTATACGATTCCACAGTTCAAAGTAAATTTATTATCAAAGTATATGTCACTATATTCGACCTACAAAGACAGATTAAAAACCAATGTGCAAAAGAGGGCAAACCGCGCAAATACCCAAAAATAAATAAATAATACTGTGAAAATGATCTGTACAGTCCATTAAAGTGAGTCCCCAGATTGTGGGATCAGTTCACTGTCGAGGTGAGTGAAGTTATCAACACTGGTACAGAAGCCTGATGGTTGAGGGGTAATTTTTACAAAAAAAGACCACACGTAGATACAAAGCCTCCAAGAGGGCCACAACCTCGCTGTGGTTTGGAGGCTTGCGTGCCTCAGTGGCCCGGGGAGCTATGTCGGCTGGAGTCAGGGCTTCGTGCCAAACAGGTCAAAGGGCAGAGGCCAGACCAGGAGTGACCCACCACTCCTCCATGTTCAGGGGCTCAGCACAGGGATAACAAACCGGACTGGTCAGAAAAATTGTTATGGAAACAGCAAGGAAGAATCTTTCTATGTCTGTGATGGCCGAGGACAGATGGAGATGAAGGACGTTCAATGCTGCCCAACACCGGCGGTGTAACGGGCAGTAAGTAACTTAGGTAAAAAGGTGACATCTTAGTGCAAAGCGGTCATAGTGTTGCTAAACATGTAGAGGTTGGCTTAAGGACTGAATGGTTGAAGGGCAGTAGTTGCTCTTGACCCAGTGGAGTGGAACCAGGTGGCATGTGGAACAGACAGGGAACGGAGGGCTACCCACCTTGTTCAGGGCAGATGGGATTGATTAGATCAGCATTAATGTCAGCATAGGCTGAAGAAAGTCTTTCTGTGCTCTACCCTTCTATGGTGTATGAGGCCAAGTCATTGGGCATATTTTAAGCAGAGGCTGGTAGGTTCTTGATTAGTCAGGGCATCAAAGGTTACTGGGAAAAGGGAGGAGAATGGGGTTGAGAGGGATAATAAATCAGCCATGATGGAATGGTGGAGTAGATTCAATGGGCCAAATGGCCAAATTCTGCTCCTTTGTCTTGCCGTCGTAATAGCTGGAGCAAATTACCTTTTGCACGTTCATCAATGCAAACACAAGAATATCATTGTTGGCATTCATATTGCACATCAGGTGCAGTGAAAAACTCAATTGCAACAGTGCCACAGGCATATAATCTGCATTCACGAGAAAAAGCAATTATCATACAAATTTTAAAGAGCATTCCAGACTTTGGAATTCAATTTCGCCACTGTCTGCATGGAGTTTATACTTTCTGCCCGTGAGCATGTGGGTTTTCTCCGGGTGCTCTGGTTTCCTCCCACATTCCAAAGTGTACCAGTTAGTCGGTTAATTGCTCACTGTAAATTGTTCTGAGATTAGGCCAGAGTTAAATATGTGGGTTCCGGCTTGGTGGGTCAGAAGGGCCTGTGTCTCACTCTATCTCTAAATATATAAACTAACTAGAATAGATTTTACCGAAAAGAACACAAATAGAATTTATAAACCCCATTGTACTGCAAAGTAGTCATAAAGCGTTTATACTGAAGTAGTGATGAGTGTTGTGCTGGTTGGTTGAAGAACAGAATGGTTGAGGGGAAGTAGCTGTTTTTGAGGCTGGTGTTCCTGCCGTGGATACTATGCGGCCTCCTCCCTGATAGGAGTGGGACATCCAGTCCATGACGGGGGTGGGTGGGATAATGGCCCTTTTCCGGCTCCCTTCTGTATATACGTCCCTGATGCAGGCAGGCTGGTGCAGGTAATGCATCGAACAATTTTGACTGCCTGTTATAGAGCCTTCCCATCTGCCGAGGTGAAGTATCTCTTGTGTTGACTATCCTGTAGTTACACTTTATTGTGAAACTCTGTTAATGCTTTACCTTGTATTTTCTCTATGCATTGCTGTAATGATTTGATCTGCATGGAGAGTAGTCAAGGCAGGTTTTCACTGTATCTCAGCACCTGTGGTAATTACAAACCAATTCCAATTCTCAGTTACGCAGTGTTGTAGAGGGAGCTAGTTCCCAGTCTCTGTATTGCTTTTAAGCTCTTGTCATTGAACATAACCACCAACAGGGGGCGGCAGAGGAGCACTATTTGAGCTATATCATGATTTTTATTATAATTATTATTTTTATTTAGATATATAGTACAGGAGAAGGCCCTTCCACTCCAAATAGCCCTTGGTGCTCAATTACACCCATGTGACCAATTAACCTACTAACCGGTACATCTTTGGAGAGTGGGAGGAAATTGGAGCACCTGGCGGAAACCCATGTGGTCACAGGGAAAGCATACAAACTCCTTACAGGCAGTGATGGGGATTGAACCGACGTTCTTGCAGTGAAACGCCTCATTTATGTCAGAGGACAACTCAGTTTCGCCATGCTTCTGGCACCAACATAACATGCAGACAATTTACTAACCCTAACCAGTAATTGGGAGGACACCGGTGCAAATCTGTGCGGCCACGGGGAATAACGTACAAGTTCCTCAGAACTAAGGGATGTGGAGCAACAGGACTGGAAATGCAACAAAAAGAAGAGATTAAAACTGCAAACTACCACACAGTCTAGTGGAAGACGTGTCACTTGACCGAATTATCTCAGCCCCAACAACTCTCAGGAATCTGCACACTGACCAGGACGAAGCTGTCCGCTCCATCGGCTCGCCGTCCACCACGACTGATGGGGCATCCTTTCCGCCCTCTATACCATCTGGAAATACACTGCAATTATCGTCTAGGCCAGGGGTTCCAACCTGTGGCCCATAGACCCTTGCTTGATAGTACTGGTTGGGAGCTCCTGGTCTAGGCGATCATTAAGGAGCCCCTCATTAAAGACATGCTCTCTTCTCATTGCTACCATCAGGGAGGTGAGACAGGAGCCTGTAGACACACACTGAATGTTTCAAGAACAACTACTGCCCTCCGACATCAGACTTCTGAACCCTACCTCACTAGTTTGGTCTCTTTTTGCACTATTTATATATATATTTTTTGTTTCTTACGATAACAGTTTTTTTGTGTGTTTTGCACTGTACTGCTGCGGCTACAAGAACAACAGATTTCACATCAGTGATGTCAGTGATAATTAACGTGATTCTGACTCAACGACTTAGCCGCATCAGCCGTCTCTGGCAATGAATTCCACAGACTCACCACGTTTTGGCTAGAGAAACTCCTCATCTCTGTTCTAAATGGATATCCCTCAAATCCGAGGCCGTGCCTGGTCTGAGACTCCCCCAACCTCCCCAATAGGAAACATCCTCCCTACATCCACTCTGTCTAGGCCTTTCATCAGATAGGGGTGGTACAGTAGCACAGCGCTGAGCGTTACACCATTACCGCACCAGCGACCCAGGTTCAATTCCGCTGCTGTCTGTACGGGGTTTGTACATTCTCCCCATGACCGTGTGGGTTTCCTCTCGCGTCCCAGAAACATTGGTCAGATGGGTGTGACCGGACAGTGTGGGCTCTTAACATTTAAGAATAAATTGGACAGATACATGGATGGGAGGTGTATGGAGGGATATGGTCCGTGTGCAGGTCAGTGGGACTAGGTAGAAAATGGTTCGGCACAGCCAAGAAGGGCCAAAAGGCCTGTTTCTGTGCTGTAGTTTCTATGGTTTTCTATATTGATAATTGATTATAAACCAGTCACAATGCCACAGTCCTCAGTAGCCAAAAGAGGGGGAGAGAGAGTGAAAAGCAATGGTTAGTATGGAGAAAGTGGGCCGAAGGGTCTGTTTCTGTGCTGGAGAGAGGGGGAGGTGTGAAGTCTATGGCAGTAACTGTGAACAATCAGTGATTGTGAACTATCGTCAGGTCACTGGTCTGCGTGCTACTGGTACCATGTAACCCAGTACTACCTGTCGCATGGTCGGGTGGTCGGCGACTAAACTAGCTCCCCCATCAGGTTTGCCTGGTGAGGAGGGTGACTGGACACCCTGCAGGACGAAAAACAAGACCTGTCAAAGGGTGGATGAACCCTCTCATAGGGTCAACGGCCATCTAGCAAACACGTGCCGTGTAGCACGGAAAGGGCATCAAAGCTTGGTCTGGCCATTCATGGCAACAGAACTTCCCCCAGCTGTCTTGGACCCCACCATGCTGCTGGATCCGGGAGGGGATGCCGAGAGGGTGGGTCTGGACCTGTGCAACCCCCTACTCACCTAAAATCCATTCACGCACACACTGTTCCTTTCTGAGGAGTGGGGTACCACCCCACTAACTGACTGAAAGGAACCATGGCTAGAACACTGCCCAACGTCATGCAGTATGTGAGCTGTACAACAAGAGGGGAGAGGACTCTGGATTTGATGCACGCTAACGTTAAGAATGCATACAGCTCCTCTCCCCTCCCCCCACTGGGAAGGTCAAATCACAACCTGGGGCATCTAAAACCCTGCTACGTGCCTCTGGTGAAGAGTAAACCTGCAACCTCGAGGACGGTGAGGAAATGGTCGGAGGAGGCTTATGAGGCGCTCCAGGATTGTTTTGAGGTGACAGACTGGCAGGCACTCTGTGAGCCACATGGAGAGGATATTGATGGGCTCACAGAGTGCATCACTGATTACATCAACTTCTGCGTGGACTGCAATGTTCTGACAAGAACTGTCCTTTGTTATTCAAATAACAAGCCATGGGTGACAAAGGACATTAAGGACATCCTGAACGCTAAAAAGAGGGCGTTTAGAGATGGAAATAGGGAGAAGCTGAGGACAATACAGAGGAACCGGAAAGCCAGGATCAGGGAGGCTAAAGACAGGTACAGGAGGAAGCTTGAGTGGAAACACCAGCAGAACAACATGAGAGAGGTCTGGAGGGCGATGAGGACCATCACTGGGTTCCGGCAAACTAGCAACAGAGGAGCGGGAGGCAGTGTGGACAGGGCCAATGAACTTAACCTGTTCTTTATCAGATTTGACATTGTGGCCCCTGCCCATCCCCCACATGAGCCATTTGTTGTCGGCCCCCAACCAACACATATTCCACTTTCCCCTCCTACCCCTCCTCATAGTCCCCCACCCTGCTCTCATGACTATACCCCTCCCCCACACGAAACCACCACGGTGGGCTTCACAGCTCTACAGGTGAGAAGACAGCTGAAACGTCTCAACCCAAGCAAGGCTGCAGGACCGGATGTCAGTGCCAGGGTGCTCAAAGCCTGTGCCCCTCAGCTATGTGGAGTACTTCACCATGTATTCAACCTGAGCCTGAGGCTCCGGAGGTTCCTATACTGTGGAAGACGTCCTGCCTCGTCCCTGTGCCGAAGACGCCGCGCCCCAGCGGCCTCAATGACTACAGACCGGTGGCATTGACCTCCCACATCATGAAGACCCTGGAGAGACTTGTTCTGGAGCTGCTCCGGCCTATGGTCAAGCCACACTTAGATCCCCTCCAGTTCGCCTACCAGCCCCGACTGGGAGTTGAGGATGCCATCGTCTACCTGCTGAACCGTGTCTACACCCACCTGGACAAGCCAGCGAGCACTGTGAGGGTCATGTTTTTTGACTTCTCCAGTGCGTTCAACACCATCCGCCCTGCTCTGCTGGGGGAGAAGCTGACAGCGATGCAGGTGGATGCTTCCCTGGTGTCATGGATTCTTGATTACCTGACTGGCAGACCACAGTACGTGTGCTTGCAACACTGTGTGTCCGACAGAGTGATCAGCAGCACTGGGGCTCCACAGGGGACTGTCTTGTCTCCCTTTCTCTTCACCATTTACACCTCAGACTTCAACTACTGCACAGAGTCTTGTCATCTTCAGAAGTTTTCTGATGACTCTGCCATAGTTGGATGCATCAGCAAGGGAGATGAGGCTGAGTACAGGGCTATGGTAGGAAACTTTGTCACATGGTGTGAGCAGAGTTATCTGCAGCTTAATGTGAAAAAGACTAAGGAGCTGGTGGTAGACCTGAGGAGAGCTAAGGTACCAGTGACCCCTGTTTCCATCCAGGGGGTCAGTGTGGACATGGTGGAGGATTACAAATACCTGGGGATATGAATTGACTATAAACTAGACTGGTCAAAGAACACTAAGGCTGTCTACAAGAAGGGTCAGAGCTGTCTCTATTTCCTGAGGAGACTGAGGTCCTTTAACATCTGTCGGACGATGCTGAGGATGTTCTACGAGTCCGTGGTGGCCAGTGCGATCATGTTTGCTGTTGTGTGCTGGGGCAGCAGGCTGAGTGTAGCAGACACCAACAGAATCAACAAACTCATTCGTAAGGCCAGTGATGTTGTGGGGATGGAACTGGACTCTCTGACGGTGGTGTCTGAAAAGAGGATGCTGTCCAAGTTGCATGCCATCTTGGACAATGTCTCCCATCCACTACATAATGTGCTGGGTGGGCACAGGAGTACAGTCAGCCAGAGACTCATTCCACCGAGATGCAGCACAGAGTGTCATAGGAAGTCATTCCTGCCTGTGGCCATCAAACTTTACAACTCTTCCCTTGGAGGGTCAGACACCCTGAGCCAATAGACTGGTACTGGACTTATTTCCTACATATTACTATTTAACTATTTATGGTTTTATTACTATTTAATTATCTATGGTGCAACTGTAACGAAAACCAATTTCCCCCGAGATCAATAAAGTATGACTATGACTATCATCACCCTATGGGATGGATAGCCAGAGAGAGAGAGAGATACTGTAGTGCTGTGTGGGGCACCATAGTACTGTAGTGATTTCTGCTTAGGGTGTTGCAGTTCAGAATCCAATTCCAGCACCACATGTAAGGAGTTTGTACACTCTCCCCGTGACTGTGTGGGTTTTCTCCAGGTGATTGTTTCCTCCCACAGTCCAAAGGCGTACTGGTTAGAAGGTTAATTGGGCATTGTAAATTGTCCTGTGATTAGGATAGGATTAAAGCAGCTCTTTGGGCTAAGAGAGTCTGTTCCGTACCGAATCTCTAAATAAATAACTCCCATAGCCGCAGTGTGTCCCCAGCTTCTGACAGTGTTTGAGCCTGCTGTTTCCCACCTGAGCCCAGTAGCTCTGAACGCCTGTTGGAAACGGAGGTGCCAATGGTATCCACCACGGATTCTGCTGAAAGCCAGCCCTTCCCTCTGGGGACGATCGCACGGAAACTTGGCAGACCTGAGCCGTGCTAACGAGGTCCTGGAATGCAACTCCATATCAGGTCACACACAAGAACTGCTGGAGGGATCTGTGGACGGGGCGGAATAAACAGTCAACAATTCTGGGCCAAGACCCTTCATCAGCGCGTAGCAAGTCCTGATGAAGCGACTTGACATAATCTCCAAAGAGGCTGCTCGACCTGCTGAGTTCCTCCAGTACTCTGTGTGTGTTGCTCTGGATTTCCAGCATCGGCAGAATCTGGTGTGCTCAGGATCAGCTTGGGCTGGAAGACAGTCCGTGTGGGAGGGAGGGAAAGGGCCTGGATTGCTGTTGTTGGTTTGTTGTTTGTTGTGTTCTGTTTACTTGTCCTGCATTTTGTGTTGTTCTGCTGGGCACTGTGGGCATGCTATGTTGGTGCTGGGATGTGTGGTAGCACGTGCGGGCTGCCCCCAGCGCATCCTCAGGTCGTGTTGGTTGTTAATGCAAGTGGCACATTTGACTGTGATAGATAGATCTGAGTGTGAAACGTAGATGTGTGAAGCATCGGTCCTTGTGGTGAATACACCAAGAAGCAGGGCTCCCGTCGTCAATGGAAGCCAGAGCCGGAACGTACGGACCCTCAGCAGGGGTCCCGTCGTCAATGGAAGCCAGAGCCGGAACGTACGGACCCTCAGCAGGGCTCCCATCGTCAATGGAAGCCAGAGCCGGAACGTACAGACCCTCAGCACAAATCTCTACCACTTTGTGTCGGGTACCCGAAGACCCTTCAGCCCATCTTGACATGCCCATGACTGGTCCTGTCTATACTAATCCCACTTGCCTGCATTAGAGCCACAGGCTCCTATTGAATCCTAAATGTTGTGATTCCATCTCCATCCAGCCCCGTCACAGTGTGCTCCAGACATCAACCGCTCCCCCACCTTCTTACTTTGGCCTCTTTCCCCTTCCTTTTCGGTCCCGATGAAGGGTCTCAGCCCGCAGCATCGACTGTTTATTCTCCTCCATAGATGCTGCCTGACCTGCTGAGTTTCTCCAGCATTTTGTGTGTGTTGCTCTGGATTTCCAGCCTCTGCAGAATCCCTTGTCTCCGCACAAAGTTCTGAAACTTTGTTCGAGCAGCAGAGGACCCTTGCCTATGAGACCATTGCACCCATCTATACTAAACCCACTCACCTACATTAGGTTTTTTTAAAGATTCATTTTATTTGTCACATGTACACAGTGAAACGCGTCATTTGCGCCGATGACTAAAATGGTCCGAGGATGTGCCAGGGGCAGCCCACAAGTGTTCCATTGCTTCTGCCACCGACACAGCATATCCAAAACTCAGTAACACTAACCCATACGTCTCGGGAATACCCAGAACACCCAGACGAAACTCACACACAACACATAAAGTAATATTATCACAAAAAAGTTAAAAGATAATAAAGAGCATTTACGACACAAATGAAAAGTAAACAGTATAACGCTACTGACGCTTCATACTGATGAGACCTGGGTGGTGGCAGAGAGGTCAGGAGTCTCGCAGACTGGGGGAAGAAGCTGTTTCCCGTCCTGTCAGGTCCTTGTCCTAATGCTGCAGTATCTGCTGCCTGATAGTAGGGGGGTCAAATAGATTGTTGGACCAGATGGGGTGGGGTTAGAGAGGAGTGGGGAGGGAAGGGAGGAGAGGGGGGAAAAGGAGAGAGGGAGGAGGGGAGGGAAGGGAGGTGAGGGGGGAAATATTCTATATCTATACATCATCTGCCTCCACGACTATTGCAAAGTGTTCCACACATCAACCTCCTCCTGTGTGGAAAACTTCCCCTATGATCTGTAAACCTGCTCTCTCTCACCTTCAACTAATCCTCTCTTGTTTCAGAGACCTCCACCACAGGAAAAAAGAATCTGACTGTCCAGTCTATTTACACCTCTCACGAGTTTGACACACCTCAGCCTCCTTCACTCCAGGCTTGACAGGCTCAGCCCATCGATCTCTCCCCATGGCAGAAGCCCTCCATTTCAGGTAACACCCTGGTGAATCTCCTGTGCACTCCCTCCATCGCAAGCACACCCATGTTTTAGTGTGACGAACAGAACTACACATAGCATGCAAGTCACTTGGGTTTCCCTCTTCCGCGGGAAGACTGAAAAGTCAGAGAACTAGACTTGAGAACCACTCCCTCCCCACTGCTATCAAATTCCTGAACCAGTCATCCCCTTCCCAGTGTTCTCACAGTTCTAGTCCCACCTTCCAAAGGTTCAAACGTCCAATTTAATGCAGTGAAATGTATACAATATACATCCTGAAATGCTTTTTCTCCACAACCATCCACGAGAAAAGAGGAGTGCCCCAAAGAATGGACAGCTAAACGTGAGAACCCCAAAGTCCCCCCCAGCTCCCCCCCTCCCGCGCGTAAGTGGCAGCAAGCAACGACCCCTCTTTCTCAGTAATTCCATTCTTGTCACTTTGACATACACTCCGTGGCTTTTTTATAGGTACAGGAGAGGAATGGAGAATGGTCTTCTGCAGCTGTAGCCTATCCACTTTGAGGTTCGACGTGTTGTGTGTTCAGAGATGCTTTTTTGCACACCACAGTTGTAAATCATGGTTACCTGAGTTACTGTCACCTTCCTGTCAGCTTGAACCTGTCTGGCCATTCTCCTCTGGCCTCTCTCATTAACAAGGCATTTTCACCCACTGAACCGCAGCTCAGTGGATGCTTTTTTAACAAAAATTCTTACACCATTCTCTGTAAACTCTAGAGATTGTTGTGTGTGAAAATCCCAAGAGATCAGCAGATTCTGAGATACTCAAACCACCCCATCTGGCACCAACAATCATTTCACAGTCCAAGTCACTTAGATCACATTTCTTCCCCCATTCTGATGTTTGGTCTGAACAACAACTGAACCTCTTGGCCGTGTCTGCGTGCTTTCATGCATTGATTTTCAGCCACATGATTGGCTGATCTGTACCTACAAAAGTGGCCACTGAGAGTTATAGACCAAACTACAGCCTGCGTGGAACTCTGCTGTTTTACACTCATTGCTGTATTTATTATGACCATGTACATTGATTACTCTTTGACTTTCACATAAACAAGGAATTTCATTGCACCCTGGTGCATTTAACAATAAATTTGAAGATGGAGAGCACAACAGCCCTTCCGGCCCTTTCTGCCACGCTGCCCAGCAACCCCTAATTTAACACTAGCCTAATCATGGGACAATTTACAATAACCAATTAACCTACCAACCGGTACGTCTTTGGACTGTGGGTGAAAACTGGGGCACCCGGAGGAAACACACACGGTCCACAGGGAGAACAAACAAACTCCTTACAGAGGAAGCGGAATTAAACTCTGAACTCTGCCATCTGAATCTGGAGGAGGCGATGTAGTAGACAGGAAGGCCAAAAGTACCCAACATATCAGCCTACCCACCATCAGGGACATATCAGCCTATACCACACACACGTGTACACGGACAAACAAAACGTCAAGGCAGATAATTGTTATTGAACAAACACACACGTGTACATAGCCAATCAAAACAACATTAAAGCATGTTAGTGTCACCCTCTTGGGCAACAGGATGGTGCAAGAACCAAAAGATTGAAGGCAAGGAGCTGTTCTTGACCACAAACACAAGAGATCTGCAGGTGCTGGAAATTCACAGCAATACACAAAGTGCTCCAGGAACTCAGCAGGTGAGGCAGCATCTATGGAGAGGAACAATCAGTCGAAGTTTCAGGCTGAGACCACTCATTGGGACCTGCTGCTGACTGACCTGTGAGATCCTCCAGCATTTTGTGTGTCTTAGCTGTTTTTGAACTTAAGGGTATGGTCTTTCAGGCTTCGGGACCTCCTGCCTGATGGGAGCTACGAGAAATGGCATGGTGGGGATCTTTGAGATAGACGTTGTCCTCTTGCGTCGGCACCTCCTGTAGATACTACCAATGGTGGGGAATGATGTGCCCATGGCGTAGGGTTGTAATCTCTGTAGTTTCTTACGTTCCTGTGCATCTAAACTGCCCTAGCAGACCAAGATGCAACCAGTCAAGGCACTTTTGACAGCTCATCTGGAGAAGTTTGTTGGAATGTTCAATGACATTCTAAGAAAGAAGAGACGCTGGCACGCCTCCCCCTGATTGCGTCTATGTGTTGGGCTTAGGACAGGTCATCTAAACACGCAGGAATTTAAAGCTGCAGACCCTCTCCACTGCCCATCCCCCAGAGTAAACAGAATTATGTTCCAGTTATATCACTGCCACTTGTAGTAATCTCAGTTTACTGCACAGTCTGGGACGTTACCAGCTCCGGGAGAGAGCACTTGCTGCAAACACTAACTGACCTTTCAGTTGAGTGTCAGAATCACATTTTCACCAAACGTTTTATCTGAAGGTGGGTAAATATCGCAAGTGTTGGGTGATGAATAGGGAGTTCCAATATTACAGGGGATGTTTTTCCTTCCGTCGCTCGATTTTCTCTGCGTAGATTTGAATGCTTCCTGTAACCTTGGCCAGCAATTTCACTGGCTCTGCACATTTCAGCAGGAGCAATCAAGGAGAAGGCAGCAGAGACGTTTACAGAGTGAATTAGAGAGGGGTAACATGGTCAGCCAAAGACCATCCAACCACAGGTTACATTCCATAAAATTACAGAAATGTGCAGCACAGAAATAAGCCCTTCAGCCCATCCATGCTGACCGTGATGCCTGCCGACACGCATCAGATTTATTCATATTCCTCTACATCTTCCACATCCGAGTATCTGCCTAAACACTTCTTATGTTGCAGTTGCGCCTGGCTCCACCACCCACTCCGGCAGCTCATTCCAGACACCCACCACCCTCTGTGTGGAAAACTAAAAGGGATTTGAGGGGGATGTTTCTCACACACTTCTCCCCTCTCACCTTAAACCTGTGTCCTCTAGTTCCAAACTAACTCAGTACATCACGAACACGAGGAAATCTGCAGATGCTGGAATTTCAAGCAACACACATAAAAGTTGCTGGTGAACACAGCAGGCCAGGCAGCATCTCTAGGAAGAGATACAGTCGACGTTTCGGGCCGAGACCCTTCCTGCCTGGCCTGCTGCAATTTTTATGTGTGTTGCAGTACATCACGAAACCAGCCTCCCCTCTATTGACCATTCATCAACAGAACTAGGTTAGGAAATTCAATAGACAACTCGTAATTAATCGAAGCTCACACTTTATTGTCCCTGTATAATTAGGTTGACCCCAGGCCAACAGCCTAGAACATGCATTCTACAGTCCCCTCTGAACCGATACTCACTCAGACCACTTTTCTAATTTATAACACCAAAATTGGGAATCTCTGTTGGCCAGATAATCGATCCTTTCCTCTCCCAGCCCCAGGCATGGGGGTTCTTCCTCGTGATGGGGGGCGAGGGGTCTCCTGAGAGAGTGATCGCTGACAGCACACTCGAAGTGTCCACATTTATATTCGTTCCTTACCAATTCAAATATTGTATTCCACTGTCATTGCCTGTAGGTCATGTGTCTGACATTTAACAATTTTTTTATTGGCTCTGCTCCAGGCCAGCATCCATTTGTTGCCCTCTTTCCAGCAAGTGACAGTCGGTAGTTTATAGCTCTTTGTTCTCTTCAGTAACCAGTTCCACAAATTCACCACCCTCTGACTAAAAATAAATTCTCCATATTTTGGTTTTAAATGGATGCCCCATAATCCTGAGGCTGTGCCCTCTTGTCCTAGACTCTCCCACCATGGGAAACATCCTTTCCACATCTACTCTGTCCTGGCCTTTCAACATTCAAAAGGTTTCAATGAGATCCCCCCTCATCCTTCTAAATTCCTGTGAGTACAGGCCCAGAGCCACCAAATATTCCTCGCATGATAACCCTTTCATTCCCAGAATCAGCCTTGTGAACCTCCTCTGGACCCTCTCCAATGCCAGTTCTTCTCTTCTTAGATGAGGAGCCCAAAACTGCTCAGAATACTCAAGGTGAGGCCTCTCCTGTGCCTTATACAGCCTCAGCATCACACCCCTGCTCTTATATTCTAGACCTCTTGAAATGAATGCTAACATTGCATTTGCCTTCCTCACCACCAACTCAACCTGCAAGTTATCCTTTAGGGTGTTCTGCACAAGGACTCCCAAGTCCCTCTGCATCTCAGATTTTTGCATTTTCTCCCCATTTAGAAAAAAATATTTTGCAGTTATTTCTTCTACCAAAGTGTAAGATCATGCATTTTCCAACATTGTATTTTATTTGCCACTTTCTTCCCATTCACATAATCTATGTATTTCTGCAGCCTTCTGTTTCCACAATACAGCCCCTCCACCAATCTTCGTGTCATCTGCAAACATTTCAACAAAGTCATATATTCCATCATCTAAATCATTGATATGCAGCATAAAAAGGAGTAGTCCCAACACTAACCCTTGCAGAACACCACTAGTCACTGGCAGCCAAGTAGAAAAAGATCCTTTTATTCCCTCTCGCTGCCTCCTACCAATCAGCCAGTGCTCTAACCATGCCAGCAACTTTCCTGTCATACCATGGGCTCATAACTTGGTAAGCAGCCTCGTGTGTGGCACCTTGTCAAAGGCCTTCTGAAAATCCAAATATACAGTGTTCACTGCATCCCCTTCATCTATCCTACTTGTAATCTCCTCAAAGAATTCCAACAGGTTCATCAGACAAGATTTTCCCTGAAGGAAACCATGCTGACTTTGTCCAGTCTTATCCTGTGTCACCAAGTACTCCATAACCTCATCCTTGACAGCTGACTCCAACATCTTCCCAACCACTGACTAACTGGTTAGTCAGGCTTCAGACCAATTGGTCCATAATTCCCTTTCTGCTGCCTCCCTCCTTTCTTAAGGAGTGGAGTGACATTTGCAATTTTCCAGTCCTCCGGAACCTTGACGGAGTCCAATGGCTTTTGGAAAATTATTACTAATGCCTCCACAATCTCTACCACTACGTCTTTCAGGAACCTAGGGTGCATTTCATCTGGTCCAGGTGACTTGTGTACTTTAGGTCTTTCAGCTTTTTGAGCACCTTCTCCCTTGTAAATAGTAACTGCACTCACTTCTCTTCCCTCTCACCCTTCAATATCTGGCACATTACATAACACCCAATCCAGTACGGTTGATCCCTTAGTAAGTACAATGACAAACTGCTCTCTCAGGCATTCAACAAACTCACTCTCTTGAGATCTATTGCCAACCTGATTCCCCCCAATCGACCTGCACGTTGAAATCTCCCATGACCATCATAACATTGCCCTTTTGACAGGCCTTTTCTATTTCCTGTTGTAATCTGTGGTCCACCTCCCAGTTACTGTTGAGAGGCCTGTGTATAACTGCCATCAGGGTCCTTTTACCCTTGCACTTTCTTAACTCAACCAAAAAGGATTCAACATTCTCCGATTCTATGTCTCATCTTTCCAGCAATTTGATGCCATTCTTTACCAGCAGAACCACGCCATACAAAAACGAATGAGGTGGAACGTAGGTCGACTGGAACCCGTGGTGGGAGGTAGGAATAGGTGTAAGCGAATTGATTTTACTGAGGAGGGTGGAATGCTGCTGGGCCGCTGTCCAAGTGTCCGTGGTGTCGGGAATAAAATCACCCGGCACACCCGTAGCGGTTGCCTGTAAACCGGCTCTGCTGAGAGGACTGGAAGTCCTCTTTTGGAGCCGTTCTGACCCCCGGCAGGACCCCCGGGAGGCAATCATACCAACACTCGTCTGTCAGGGAGCCGCTCAGAGCAGCCTTTTGAGAATGGTGAAACCGCTCGCACAGACCACGGGACTGCGTTTGATACACCATGGGGCGATACAATTTAACGCCAAAGGTTCTGGGCTGTTACGGCCCAGAGGTCTGAAGCAAATTTGGGACCGTGGTCGGAAGAACTATTAGATGGGGTGCCATGGTAAGGAGGTGTGTGAAACTTTGGGGGGGAGGTGCCGGGGTGGGGGAGAAGAGGACCAACCACGTCCACATTGACAGGGTCAAAACATCGATCAGGAACCTAGCGAGGTGCCAATGGTGGTCCAAACATGACGATTAATTTTCGGCTGCTGTCACATAAGACAGGCTGCACCCCAGTCTCACACATCTGTCCCGAGGCCATGCCACACAGACTTTAAAGCAACCATTGTCTGTGAGGCCTTCCTGCCCGCACGGGAGAGGCCGTGAATGGAGTCAAAAACAGTAAGCCTCCAGTTTGCAGGCACCATGGGGTGAGCGCAACCGGTTCAGGCATCACAACGGAGAGAGACTCCTGCATTCTGAAGTTGACGACAGCCAACCGCAGGCCCGTGACTGTTGTCCTGGACCTCCGGGTCAGTCGCTTGGTCGGCTGGCATGCTGGCAAAGTCAACCCCAACGTTTACCGCATCAACGGCGGGCCGTGAGAGGCAATCAGCCACCGCATTATTTTCTTCCTCAGTATGTCAGTGGTGAACACGGAAATGTAGGCCAGTGGCGTTGCTGCTGTGCAGACCAATGGTCTGATGCTTTTACCATCGTGAGCAGGACTGGGTTTCTAGTCAGCTAACGCTGTGAAATGCTGACTCTTCAGCAGAAAACGAACGTGGCACAGGGCCAGATAAAGACCGAGAAGCTCGCAGTCGAGCATGTTGTACTTCCTCTCGGGGGCAGAGCAGCCAGCTGAAGGCGGCGAACAGCTGTTGCACGCCTCCAACCAACTGTTCATTAACAGCCCCCACAGCATCGTCCGAGGCTGCAGTAACAAAGTCTATAGGTGCATTGGGGAGCGGGTCGCATTCGAAAGAGCTCGTTTGGCGTCATCAATTGCGCTGGTTACATACACTGACGACTCAAACATGTGATTGAGGCTCTGTACAAATTCAGCAGCTGACGGAATGAAACTATGATAGAAATTCAGCACGCCTGCAATGTCCTGCAGTGCAGGATGCTGGTAAGTCCATAACAGTGGTGACTTTAAATGGCAGGGGTATCACACCTTCTGCAGTGATGTGGTGGCCGAGAAAGTCAATAATTGGCAATCCAAACGGGCATCTAGCAGGGCTAATAATCAGCCTATGTTGGTTTAAGCACATGAAAAGTGAGCAGAGTTATGACAAGTGGGCTTGGTTTTGGATGCACCGGTGACAAATACGTCAGCCAGGTAAACAGAAAGAAAACCTAAGTCTTTTAACACAGAGTCTATTAGTTGCTGGAAAGTGTGCGTTGCATTTGTCCGCCCAAACAGCATGTGCTGAAACTCCAATAGGCGAAATGGGATTTTAACGGCAGCTTTGGGAATATCATCATCACACTCAGCCACCCGATGGGAGCCCCTGACCAAGACCACTTTAGAAAAATGATCTTTCTGGCCAAATGTGCCAAAGATCTTGAGTTTGTGGGACTGGGTAGCAATTAGGGATGGTGGCCTCATTAAAGCAGCAGTAATCGCCACGTAAATGACAACCACCATCACGGTTGAGGGCCACGTGGAGGGGTGAAGCCCAAGGGCTACTCCACCTGCGTACAATGCCAAGCATTTCCACGTTAGCGAACTCATGCTGGCCAGCGTTTCTGAGTCCTGTCTACTTCGCAACGCAGTAGAATTCGGTACTGTCCACGGTGACTTCTCAGAGTGCGAACTGGGCTTCTGCCTGTGTAAACCACGTGGCAGCGTGCTGCTCCCAAACCTCAAGGCGGCTGAGTTGGTCGACATGTCGTTGAGCAACTCTGGAATTGTCCAGGATCGTCAGGGTAACCAGTGTAGGGTTTGATGAATAAAACATGCAAGAGTGAAACAAAACTGCAGCTGTTTACTTCCACTGCAAACAAAGCAAGAGCATCTGGCTTACACTGACGTTATTACACCAGACACTATCTCCGAAAGTGAACATAACAACTCCTTAATGGTGCTTGTGAATTCTGTAGGACAGTTTCCATATGTGTCATCTGTCACCCATTACGTTACCCTTAAATATTAACATAGATTTTAAAATTATATTAGAATTACAAAATTACATCAACCTTATATAAAAGAAAATTCCAGCTGCGCAACAACAAAGGCTATGTGTATGGGAGTATTTCAGTTAAAATCTAGGTGAGAAGACTGCAACTAGTGGGGCACTGTCTACACCACCCCGAGCTCCCTGCCAGCCTAGTCATAATATGGGAGCCCAAGCATGGGAGGATGAACCCTGGGCGCCCTCGCAAGACTATGGTCAACACATTCCTAGAAGACAGCGGCGCAGCTAATGTAGATGAACTGAACATACTGATGAGGGAGAGGGAGAAGTGGAGAGTTCGTCATCGTGCCCGACGCCAGCCCCCTAGGCCTGAGTCGACATAGTAGTAGTAGTCAGTTACCGCGCGGCTGTACACCCGCACAGCTCAGACTGAAGAGTGCCACGTTTACTCAACTAGGAGTCTCTGACTGCTCCCCCCAAACCTGAGACTTCTACCAGAGAAGAGAACGGGGTCATCAGGGCCAACACCACAGTCACCACTCACCAATTGTCAGTCTTCAATCATCACTGAAAACTACCAGGTATTGAAAGGCCTGGATAGAGTGGACGTGGAGAGGTTGTTTCTGGGGGTGGGGGCAATGTACAGTGTACAGGTGTACTGTGGAGAGCATTCTGACTGGTTACCTCACAGCCTGTATGCAGACATCCCACCCTGCAAAAACTCATTTCAGGGACGTAGCACCATCAATTTGTGGGAGACTTCCGGGAGAGGTGTGATGTCTGCAATAGAGTAGCTCCTTAGCAGCCAGCCAGCTAGTTTAAATAACGTTAGCTATGCTAATGAACGAATGACACCTGTTAAACTCACCTCAACATGTCTTTTACAGTCTTAACCCACCATGGACAATAGAAAAGTCACTGTTGCAAACAGTGCAGCCAGCAACACTGTCATTATTTTGACCCCTATTAGGCAGGGGTACACTTTAGTGTAGTCTGGGGTAACGTACGTTTTATATTTTTTTGGAACACTTTGCCATGGCGCGCTCTCGCTCTCTCTCTGGCTCTCGCTCTCTCTCACACACGCTCTCTCTTGCTTTCTCTCGCTCGCTCTCAAAAAAAATTGATTTCCGTGATATTGTATATAATTTGCGGGCATCAGGGAGCCACTATTCATACGCGGGAGACTCCGGGAAGTTCCGGGAGAGGTGGGATGTCTGCTGTATGAGCTCCAGTGCAGAGGATTGCAAGAACGTGCAGAGGGTTGTAAGCCCAGCCTGCTTCATCACGGGACAACCCTCCCCACCAGCAACGACACCTTCAGCAGGCAAACCTCAGGAAGGTGATATCCATCAGGGAGGACCCTTTCCACCCAGGGCAAGAACCCTTCTCATTGTTACCATCAATAAGGACCCTTTCCACCCAGGGCAAGAACCCTTCTCATTGTTACCATCAATAAGGACCCTTTCCACCCAGGGCAAGAACCCTTCTCATTGTTACCATCAATAAGGACCCTTTCCACCCAGGGCAAGAACCCTTCTCATTGTTACCATCAATAAGGACCCTTTCCACCCAGGGCAAGAACTCTTCTCGTTGTCACCATCAGGGAGGAGTTACAGGAGGCTGAAGACACACACTTAACAATTCAGGAACAGCCTCTTCCCCTACGCCGTCAGATTTCTGAACGGTCCATGAACACGACCTCACTATTCCTCTTTTGCACTATTTTTAAATTTATCGTAATTTTTGTGTCTTGGCGAAGTACTGCTGCTGCAAAACTGTAAATTTCTCCTCATATAAGGTAAGTCAGAGATAAAAAAACTTGATTCAGATTCAACCTTTCCATTGTAGCCCCTCCACAGTGCCACAACTAACGTAGATGGCCTGGTTGCAAGGAGCATTAGAACATATAACATAGACCATGGAAGACTAGAGCACAGAACTGACCATTCTGCCTACGATGTTGTGCTGACCTCTTAACCTACCAAAGAGAAAATCCCCAGCTTGCCCACCTGTTCTCAACATTAGGACACAACGTCATGCCGACCTTTTAAACTGATCTATGGATCCATCTAACCCTTCCCACTCCATTTGCCTTTCAACCATTTGCCTAAGAGTTTCTTAAACTCCCCTAAAGAATCTGTCTCTACCACCACTCTCAGTGGGGCATTCCACATGCCCACCACTCCCTCTGTGAAAAAAACCTACTTCTGACATCTCTCCTACACTTTCCTCCAGTCACCTTCAATGCCCCACCCTGAGAAAAAGTCTTTGGCTGTCCACTCTGTCGATGTCTCATGATCATGTACACCTCTCTCATCCTCGTCTTCTCCAAAGAGAAGAGCCCTAGCTTTCTCAACCTATGTTCATAAGACATGCTCTCTATTCCCAGGTAAATCGCTTCTCAAAAGCTTCGACATCCTTCCTATAATGAGGTAACTGGAACTAAAGACCAAGTGTGATTGAACCAGGGTTTTATAGAGCTGCAATATTACCTCATGGCTCATGAGCTCAAACCCTCAACATCCTTAAGCACCCTATCAACTTGCAGAGCAACTTCGAGGGATCTATGGATGTGGATGCCAAGATATCTCGGTTTTTCCACATTGCTAAGATTCCTGCCCTCTGCTTTCAAGTTCAGCCTTCCAAAGTGAATCACTTCACACATTGCAGGGGCGTTAATGAGAGAGATGATCAAACATCCCAAACAGCGAAACAATTAGATACATAGATAGATTTTCAGTTCAGTCGATGATCACAAAGCACCCAATGGTCAAAGGCAAGGCTGTCTCTCAAGTGATTTCGGGTAGCTGAGTGGTTCCACCTAGCCTGACGGCCTGGCAATGTTCAGGAGGTATGTGTATGCCAGGGTAGCTGTGGCGTCCACAGGCAACATGGATGAATTTCGGGGCCACTGGGCACCACGGAGGATAAATGCCATCCTCAGTGAGGATGGGAGTGTGTTAGTTTAGTCGGTGTTAGTCATGATTTGCTGTTTTTAGTGTGATTGTACAATATTGCAGCGGTTGAATTTATAATAAATGCACTTTTGTTAAAAATAAGAAGGTTGGGAGAGCAAGAGGAGGCTTTTGGTCTCCTAGGCGTCCCTCCTGATTTACCAACTACTGAGTGACATTGTGACAGAGGTGTTAGTCCCCTCGGAGAAAGCTTTCTCAACCTTAATCCCGTGAGAACACAGGTCTTCAACACAGCCATCCCTTCACCAGACGGCTGGGGGTCAGCTAAAACCCCAATTGACAAGTGCAAAAGCTTGGACAAACAGTAACTGAGCTGGGAAATAGACGGTGGACATTTCAGGTGGAGATCTTTCACCTAAACTAAAGGAATAGAGGGACGATAACTGCTACTTCCTTAGAAGATTGCAAAGATTCAGCAACGACATCTAAAATTTTGACAAACTTCAGATGTGTGGTGGAGAATATACTGACTGGTTGCATCATGGCCTAGTATAGAAACACCAATTCCCTGGAATGGAAAAGCCTACAAAAAGTAGTGGATATGACCCAGTCCATCATGGGTAAAGCCCTTCCCACCACTGAGCACATCTACATGGAGCACTGTTGCAGAAAAGCAGCATCCATTATCAGGAAAACCACCACCAAGCTCTCTTCTTGCTACTGCTATCAGGAAGGCAGTACAGGAGCCTCAGCACCCACACCACCAGGTTCACAAACAGCCAATCACCCCTCAACTGGGTGGCAGTGTGAAATGTGAGGAGGATGTTATAAGAATGCAGGGTGACTTGGACAGGCTGGGTGGGCAGACGCAGTTTAATATTGATAAATGTGAGGTTATCCACTTTGGTGGTAAGAACAGGAAGGCAGATTATTATCTAAATGGAGTCAAGTTAGGAAAAGGGGAAGTACAACCACATCAAGGTGCTCTTGTACATCAGTCACTGAAAGCAAGCATGCAGGTACAATAGGCAATGAAGAAAGCTAATGGCATGCTGGCCTTCATAACAAGGGGAATTGAGTATAGGAGCAAACAGGTCCTTCTGCAGCTGTACAGGGCCCTGGTGAGACCACACCTGGAGTACTGTGTGTAGTTTTGGTCTCCAAATTTGAGGAAGGACATTCTTGCTATTGAGGGAGTGCAACGTAGGTTCACAAGGTTAATTCCTGGGATGGCGGGACTGTCATATGTTGAAAGATTGGAGCGACTGGGCTTGTATACACTGGAATTTAGAAGGATGAGAGGGGATCTTATTGAAACATATAAGATTATTAAGGGATTGGACACGCTGCAGGCAGGAAGCATGTTCCCGCTGATGGGTGAGTCCAGAACCAGAGACCACGGTTTAAGTATTAGGGGTAGGCCATTTAGAACGGAGTTGAGGAAAAACTTTTTCACCTAGAGAGTGGTGGATATGTGGAACGCTCTGCCCCAGAAGGTAGTGGAGGTCAAGTCTCTGGATGTTTTCAAGAAAGAGATGGATAGAGCTCTTAAAGATAGCGGAATCAAAGGTTATGGGGATAAGGCAGGAACTGGATACTGATTGTGGATGATCAGCCATGATCACAGTGAATGGCGGTGCTGGCTCGAAGGGCTGAATGGCCTACTCCTGCACCTATTGTCTGTTGTCAACCATCAGGCTCTTGAACCAGTGTGGGTAACTTCACTCACCTCAACAACCAATGGTCTCACATTCAAGGACTCTACAACTCACGTTCTCGATGTTTATTGGTTATTCATTTATTATTGTTACTTGGGTTTTTTTTTTGCTTTTAGTATTTGTACGACTTGCCTTTTGCACATTGGTGTTTGTCTGTCTTCGTTGTGTGTGACTGTTACTGAGAATACCCACAGAAAAATGAATCACGGGGTGTGATACAGTGACATGGATGTAATTAGCTAATAAATTCAGTTTGAACTTTGGAGGAGGTGGTAGGAAAGGGTGACGCTAGACCTGGCAGGCGATGGGTGGATCAGGCTGAGCAGGTAGGACAGAAGGATGGAGGAGTGGAGAGTGGGGATAGTGACAGAGCCTGGGAGGTGATGGGCAGATCAAGATGAGGAAGAATGATAGGCAGATGGAGGAGGGGAGAGTGAGAATAGAGACTGGGAGGTGATAAAGGGCTGCAGGTGATGAGATCTGGTAGGAGAGGAAAGTGGAACATGGAACTAAGTGAGGGCGGTGGGGGGGGGTTGATGGAAACAGTGGTGGGAGAGAGGACCCAGTGGGAGGGGTGCATGGGTGATAGGTATATGGAGGGGAAGGAAGCTGGGTGATTGAGGGGTGTAGATTGGAGGTACATTATGTAGGAGGAACCAGGTAGATCAGGAGATGAAAGAGAGGACTCAAAATTGAAAACTGTATGTGATATATTGGAAAGCTTCTAATAGGACAGCACAGGCAGATGGGCTGAAGGGACTTGCACTGAGCCATATCATTTTACAATTCCGTGAAATTAATTATTTATTTGGTTCCCAATTTCTTTTCGCTTCTTCACTAATTACATTCCTGTTCGATGATGTAGAGGGCCTGCAGAGCCCTGAGCTAATTCTCACTACATACCCATAAAAAGAAAATCAATTTTTTAAAGTGCAGGAGGCTGTGGATTTTATAACAATTACAACCTTCAAACACACCTCTTCCAATAAAATCCCTGATTATACATGGTGTCCAAAGCTCTCAATAGGCTGCACCTCCATTTCCTCCTGGGATAGAAGTGTGCCAACTCCATTCTAGTTATTTACGGGACCAAGCTCATGATCTGAATTGGAAGCAAGATCAACTTTTTCCCCAATTTCTGGCAATCAACACTCTACCTGTACTTTGCGTTGTTCTACACTCAATGGTATTTTATTAGGTATATCTGTACACCTCGTTAATGCAAATATCTAATCAGCCAATCATGTGGCAGTAACTCATTGCATAAAAGCATGCAGACATGGTCAAGAGGTTCAGTTTTGTTCAGACCAAACATCAAAATGGGGAAGAAATGTGATCTAAGTGACTTTGACCATGGAATCATCTGTAGGAAGAGGTGCAGTCGACGTTTCAGGCCGAGACCCTTCGTCAGGACTAACTGAAGGAAGAGTGAGTAAGGGATTTGAAAGTTGGAGGGGGAGGGGGAGATCTAAAATAATAGGAGAAGACAGGAGGGGGAGGGATGGAGCCAAGAGCTGGACAGGTGATAGGCAAAAGGGGATACGAGAGGATCATGGGACAGGAGGTCCGGGAAGAAAGACAAGGAGGCGGGGGGGGGGGACCCAGAGGATGGGCAAGAGGTATATTCAGAGGGACAGAGGGAGACCCGACGCAGACTGGGAGACCGCTTTGCTGAACATCTACGCTCCGTCCGCCAGAGAAAGCAGGATCTCCCAGTGGCCACACATTTTAATTCCACATCCCATTCCCATTCTGACATGTCTATCCACGGCCTCCTCTACTGTAAAGATGAAGCCACACTCAGGTTGGAGGAACAACACCTTATATTCCGTCTGGGTACCCTCCAACCTGATGGCATGAACATCGACTTCTCTAACTTCCGCTAAGGCCCCACCTCCCCCTCGTACCCCATCTGTTACTTATTTTTATGCACACATTCTTTCTCTCACTCTCCTTTTTCTCCCTCTGTCCCTCTGAATATACCTCTTGCCCATCCTCTGGGTCCCCCCCCCCCGTCTTTCTTCCCGGACCTCCTGTCCCATGATCCTCTCGTATCCCCTTTTGCCTATCACCTGTCCAGCTCTCGGCTCTATCCCTCCCCCTCCTGTCTTCTCCTATCATTTTGGATCTCCCCCTCCCCCTCCAACTTTCAAATCCCTTACTCACTCTTCCTTCAGTTAGTCCTGACGAAGGGTCTCGGCCTGAAACATCGACTGCACCTCTTCCTACAGATGCTGCCTGGCCTGC
Source organism: Mobula hypostoma (assembly GCF_963921235.1). Lineage (NCBI taxonomy): Eukaryota > Metazoa > Chordata > Chondrichthyes > Myliobatiformes > Myliobatidae > Mobula > Mobula hypostoma. The sequence continues at coordinate 8,485,181 of NC_086100.1, read as the reverse complement.
TGCGTTCACCAGCAACTTTGATGTGTGTTGCTTGAATTTCCAGCATCTGCAGAATTCCTGTTGTTTGACCATGAAATGATTGTTGGTACCAGATGGGGTGGTTTGAGTATCTAAGCAACTTCAGATCTGGGATTTTCATGCACAACACAACAGTCTCTAGAGTTTACAGAGAATGGAGTGAAAAAACAAAAAAAAAAATCCAGTGAGCAGCAGTTCTGTGGGTGAAAATGCCTTGTTAATGAGAGAGGTCAGAGGAGAACGTCCAGACTGGATCAAGATGACAGGAAGGTGACAGTAACTCAAATAATCACGTGTAACAACAGTGGTGTGCAGAACAGCATCTCTGAATGCACAACACATCGAATCTCGAAGTGGGTGCATTACAGCAACAGAAAACCACAAACATACACTCAGTGGGCACTTTATCGGGAAGACTCCTGTACCTAATAAAGTGGCCAGTCAGTGTACATCACGCTTTTGAATTGGTATTACAGACCAAGGCAGTTAATTTTAAATCATTTTGGATTTGGAAGACTATAGGTAATGCATATACGGCTGAAACTGCCAATAGCTCAGTTTTGCTCTCCCCGTTACAGGAATAGGCCACAAAGCTGGAAAGAGTGCAAAGAACACACATCAAAGTTGCTGGTGAACGCAGCAGGCCAGGCAGCATCTCTAGGAAGAGGTACAGTCGACGTTTCAGAAGGGTCTCGGCCTGAAACGTCGACTGTACCTCTTCCTAGAGATGCTGCCTGGCCTGCTGCGTTCACCAGCAACTTTGATGTGTGTTGCTTGAACTTCCAGCATCTGCAGAATTCCTGAAATGTGCAAAGAAGTTTGATGAGACTGTGACCAGAGTTCGAGGGCCTGAGTTAGAGGGAGAGGTTGGGCAGGCCAGGACTTTGGGCAGCTTGGTAGCATAGAGGTTAGTGCAATGCTTTACTGTGCGGCAGCGATGGGGGTTCAATTCCTTCCACTGTCTATAAGGAGTTTGTACGTTCTCCCCATTATAGGCATCCTCCAGGTGCTCCGATGTTCCCCCACGTTCCAAGGATGTACAGGTTAGAGTCAGCGAGTTGTGGGCATGCTATGTTGGCGCTGGAACCATGGCAACACTTGTGGGCTATTCCCAGCACATCTTGTACTGTTAGTCATTGGGGCAAAACAACACATTTCACTGTATGCTTCGGTGTACATGTGACAAGCAAAGCAAATCTTTTTTTATTGTCAATCGTCACTTTATTCCTTGGTGTGTAGGAGAAGAAGGAGTTTTGTAATTGAAGTGTATAAAACCATAAGGGGTACAGGCAAGATGAATACACTCAGTCTTTCTTTTCCAGGAAACTGAAAACGAGAGGGGAGAGGTTTAATGTGAGAGGGAAAGATTTAAAAAGGACCCAGGGGGAGGGGCCAGAGAGTGCTGGGTATATGGAATGAGCTAGTACAATGACATTTAAAAGATAATTGGACAGGTACATGAATAGGAAAGGTTTACAGCTGGGGCTCATGGACCTTTTCCTGAATAGTAGAGGCCATGCCATAAAAAAGGTTGGGAACCCCTGGCTTAGAGGGATCTGGGCTAAATGTGGGCCAAGGTCCTGATGCAGAGTTTCAAACTGAATCATCGACAGTTCCTTTCCTCCCACAGATGCCACTCGACCAGCTAAATTCCTCCTGCAGATTGTACGGTGGATTTTTTTTTTGGCTTGGAGATGAATAACATCCAGCCAACAAGAGCCAGATGTTTAAAATATCACCATTCCATCTTTTATATAATTTTATGCCTTAACACTGACCTGCTGCTGCAAAACAACAAATTTCACATCATTTCCGGGAGTGATAATTAATATGATTCTTATTCTGAGAACGTCAGTGAACCAACGTACGTGTGGACTGCAAAAGGGAAGGTTCTGAGAACATGTACCAGTCCTCAAAGGGTCAGCAGTGGAAAGTTCAAAGTAAATTCATCATCAAAGTATATACTGCGTGTCACCACACACTACCCTGAGTTTCGTTATGTTTCCGGGCATTCACAGTAAGTACAAAGATGCACAATAGAATCAATGAAAAACCACACACAAGTGTGGACAAAAACCAATTCGCAGAAGACAACAAACTATGCAAATACAAAAATGAGAAAATAAATGATAATAATTAATAAGCAAAAAAGGCACTCAAGGGGTTCAGTTGTTGTTCAGACCAAATATCAGATTGTGGAAGAAATGTGATCTAAGTGACCTTGACCTTCAAATGATAGTTGGTGCCAGATGGGGTGGTTTGAGTATCTCAGAAACTGCTGAACTCTTGGGATTTTCACGCAGAATAGTCTCTAGAATTTATGGAGAATGGTGGGGGAGAAAAGGAGTGAACACCAGTTCTGTGGGTGAAAATGTCTCATTAATGAGAGCGGTAAGAGGAAAATAGCCAGGATGGTTCAAGGGGACAGGAAGGCGACAATAACTCAAAACAAGTCCAGCTCCTGGCCTTCACATGTGGGTTAGCTACTAAGCCCAGTGGAACCGTTTCTACTGACAGGAGAAGGGGCAAAGATAGGTTACTGGTGCCTACTGGGGCTCTACATCTGTGGTTGGCAGCTCATCTAAGAGAAGAAAGACCTCCGCTGTCTTGTGGCTATCCCACTGATGGGAAAAGCTTCGGGAATAAACCCCGAGGAAATATCTAGAGCTGGAGTCACTAAGGCAGTCCTGCATTGAATTCAACACTGACCGGCAACTCCTACGACACCGCGGCTGCCAAACTGTATCAGTCTCTGCCATTCTTTTGAATTCATCAGCTGTGTGGAGAGGGGAGCCTGCTGTACGGGCAACAGCTTGCTCTCCACATCGTACTGCCCTGGCTTGTGTATCATGTAGACAGCTGGGAGGTAACATCCATGGTCGAATTCGAGATTTCACTCCTTTAACCTCTAATTTATCTTTATATTGTTGAACATTATTGTTTTTTATTGCATGTCATGCCCTGCCCAACTCACCAGAACAAGTGCCTGACACATGTAAGTGCAGATGGTGAAGAAAGCTGATCATTGACCTTACTATACTGGGGAAACCTTCAATTATCTTATAACATTAGGTCGGACAATGCCCTGTGAAGTTCCCCGAAGTAAAAGGCCCAAAGGGGAGCTGATGGGTGTGCGTGGGACAGAATAGGTTTCAGTAAAACGAGGAGCGGGTGATGGGACTGATTGAGGAGCTGGCAGGTACACAAAGGGCTGAATATCCTCATTGCATGCCATAGCAAAGTTACTAACCCTTCATTCTACCTACTGCCCAATTAACTCAAAGGGAGATAAATCTTTCCTATCTTCTCTACAGTTAATCTTGCGAGACCATGGATCTGCGCCTGGAAAGTCTTCACTCTCCAGGGCGCAGGCCTGGGCAAGGTTGTATGGAAGACCAGCAGTTGCCCATGCGGCAAGTCTCCCCTCTCCACGACACCCATGTTGTCCAAGAGAAGGGCATTAGGACCCATACAGCTTGGCACCAGTGTCGTCACAGAGCAATGTGTGATTAAGTGCCTTGCTCAAGGACACAACATGTAGCCTCGGCTTGGGCTCGAACTCACGACCGTCAGGTCGCTAATCCAATGCCTTAACCACTTGGCCACGTGTCTTCACCACCAGACCTCGCTTAAACTTCACCCACTGACATTAAACAGTCTTATCATCAGGTCACATTGGGAGCTGGGGTGGAGAAACGCTTCCACCAAAGGAGGTGAAAAGGCCCTCCTTCCCTCCGCTACCCTGCGGGTCACCCTCGGTAAGGTGTAGTACCTGCGTAGCCACCCCCCCCCCCACCCCTGACCAGGGTCACATGAAGCCATGGGAGCAGGTGGTGGATGGTCGTAGGAGCAGCCAGTGCACATCACACGTCCTGGTTATGCGAACACTGACGCCAGGCAGACAATCTCTGAAGAGTATCGATAATGGCTGGAGTCACCCATCTTGTAAAGACACTGCCCTGAAGAAGTCAATGCAAAACCACTTCTCTCAAAGAACTGGCCAAGAACAATCATGGTGATGAGACCATGAGTGCCCACATCATACGACACAACACAAAATGATGATCAGGTCACCTCTTATGCCTTCCCCAGAGAGAAAAGCCCTAGGTCGCTCAACCTACCCTCATCAGACCTACTGCAAGATCGAAGAGTTTCATAAATGTCCATAATGTCATAGCCTCTACCACTGCCCCAGCAGCATATTTCATGCACCCACACTTTCTGTAAAAATAACATTACCTCTAACATTCCCCCTATACTTTCCTTCAATCACCTTAACATTATACCCTCTTGTATTAGCCATTTGCACCCTGGAAAAAAGTCCCTGCTGTGCACTCGATCATGCCTCACTATCTTGTACACCTCTGAAAAATTACCTCTCATCCTCCTTCACTCCAAAGAGAAAAGCCCTAGATTACTCAACCTCTCCTCATAAGACATGCTCTCCAATCCAGGCAGCATCCTGGTAAACTTCCTCCACACCCTCTTCCAAAGCTTCCACATCCTTCCTATATTGAGGCAACCAGAGCTGAACTCAAGACTCCAAGTAATCTACTTGCTATTAATGTCCTGCTTGAAGGACTATGCTGTGCACACAATCCTGCTGATCGTTGCAGTCGCAACATCATCCCACTATCAACCAGGAAGTGGTTTAGTAGCTGGAAAACATTCTGTGACATTTCAAGATCTCCGAGATCGAATATTGGAGTAGACTCGATGGGCTGAATGGCCTAACTCCGCTCCTTTGTCTTATGCTCTCCATAAATGCACAACTTTGTTGTTAGCTATACTATAAAGGTAGCTTGTGTTGGTGAAATAGTTCATAGACCACGGCACCATTTCTCTTGATCAGTCAGGGTGTCAAAGGAAAAGGCAGGAGAATGGAGCCGAGAGGGCTAATAAATCAGCCATGATGGAATGGTGGAGCAGACCTGATGGGTCAAATCACCTCCCTCGTCTTATGGCCTTCCATCTCAATTCTTTGCTCTTTGTGGGAGCTTGCTATGCACAAGTTGGCTGATGCATTTTCTACGCTGCATCGGTGCCAGCTTTGCAGTAACTCTTCAGCACTGCAGATGTCACGACAATGTGAACAGCACTGCATGATCACAAGACAAAGTTCAAAGAAAATTTATTAATAAACTATGCATATGTCACTATACACTACCCTGAGATTCATTTTCTTGTGGGCATTCACAGTAGGACGAAGAAATATAACAGAAACAATTAAAAACTGTGCACAAAGACTGACAAACCAATGTACGAGAGAAAACTGTGCAGATATAACAAAAAAGACAAGAATAATAAATATGCAAATAAATAATATTGAGAACATGAGTTATAGAGTGCGTCGATAGATTGTGGGATCACGTCAGTGTTGTTGTGTGTGATGTTATCCACACCAGTTCCAAACACAGAATCGAGGACAGAGTTTTGCTTTTCATCCTCCCCGTACCCCTGCGGGTCCCCGCATCCCCCACCGTCCTCACCTCAACACTCACCATCCTCCCCATATCCCCACAAGTCCCCACCCGTGTGTCCCCACCCTCCTCTGACACATCACCACCATTTCTTCTGGGCGAACGCAGCACGGGCATTAAATACAAAATCACCGGTCAGGAGCAAATATAGAGGTTAGTGATGTCATCTCACCCAGGGCTCAATGTAAAATTAGCCCTGACATAAACGTCTCTTCATTCCTTCTCTCATTCACAGATTCAATTTTTCTCATCCCTTCCATTGCTTCTGCCTTTCTCCCACTCACACACTCTTTCTCTGAGTGTTAATGTCTTTCTCTCTCTCACACTCTTCTGTCTCTGCCTATCTGATCTCTCTCTGTATACCCTTCCCTGCCTCCTCCACTCTACATAGCTCCCTCTCTCTGCACCCTTCTCTCCGCATTCCTATCTCTTAGCATCTTTTTCTCTGCATTCCCCCTCTCTGAGCATCCAACCCTCTCTCTCTGCATTCCCCACCCCCCTCAGCATTCTCCCCCACCTCCCTCCCTCTCTCTGCATCCGTTTCTCTCATCTCTCTCTCCGCATCCCCCCGAGCATCCAACCTTCTCTCTGTGACCCTCTCTCTCTCTGCATTCCACCACACCCACTGTGCCCCCCACACTCTGCACTCCTCCCTCTCCCCTCTGCATCTCTCCCCCACTCCCTCTCCCTCTGCATCTCTCCCCCACACCCTCTCCCTCTGCACCTCTCCCCACTCCCTCTCCCTCTCTCCCCAACTCCCTCTCCCTCTCCCTCTCTCCCCCCCACTCCCTCTCCCTCTCTCCCCTCCACTCCCTCTCCCTCTCTCCCCCCACTCCCTCTCCCTCTGCATCTCTCCCCCCACTCCCTCTCCCCCCACTCCCTCTCCCTCTGCATCTCTCCCCCACTCCCTCTATACCGTTCTCCCCCTCCAACCCTCTCCCTTTGCATCCCTCTCCCCCACTCTCTCTGCACCTCATCTGTCTCTCTGCATCTCCCTCTGTCTGCGTTTCTCTCCCTGTCTCTGTCTCTCTCTCTGCGTTTCTCTCTCTCTCTCTCTCTGTCTGCGTTTCTCTCTCTCTCTCTCTGCGTTTCTCTCCCTCTCTCTCTCTCTCTGCGTTTCTCTCTCTCTCTCTCTCTCTGCGTTTCTCTCTGCATCTCTTTTCTCTGTTTCTCTCTGTCTCTCAGTTGCACGTGGCCTCGATGAAGTTACTGTGGGACACAGCCCTCCCTTGCCGATGCCAAAATTAGCCAACTGTTTATTCGTTTTGTCTTTTCGACTGGTGTCTCAATCCCTGCAAGGGCTCGTGCTGTGACATCGTGGAGCTGGCTGACAGAAAACAACGCTTCAGTCTGCTTGCTAAAATCACACATCAGCAGAATCCTTGGCAAACACCTGCTTGGGGAGGGGCAGGCGCAGCAAGGTTTGCAAAGTACCCATTTTAATTTTTTTAAAACTGGAAACCAGTTTCTGGCACCTGTCTGAGTGAGCTATGTCAGATGTGTAAAGTGGCCAATTCTTCCATTATGGAAAGGACTCCCATTACACCATTCTGACCAGGCTCTCGCTCTCTTTTAAATTCAGAGATTCAGCACAGTGACAAGCCCAATTACACCCACGTCACCAATTAAACCACTAACCCGTACATCTTTGGGATGCGGCAGGAAAGCCACGCGGTCACAGAGAGAACGTACAGACTCCGAAAACAACTCTCGCTACTAACGACAGGAAAGAGGTACGTATATACAGAAAGGTGCCAGAAAGAGGCCAGTAACATCATGAAGGATCCCACATCCTGCTCATAGACTGTCCCATATCCACACCAGGACCACCAGACTCAAAACCAGTTACTTTCCTAGTGGTAAAGCTACCAGTTAGTAGAGTGATGTCACAGCAACAACCTGGCACTCAACATCAGCAAGACGAAAGAGCTGATTGTGGACTTCAGGAAGGGTAAGATGAGGGAACACAAACCAATCCTCATAGAGGGATCAGAAGTGGAGAGAGTGAGCAATTTCAACTTCCTGGACATCGATATCTCTGAGGACCTAACCTAGATGCAACGTATTGATGCAGCTATAAAGAAGACAAGGCAGGAGCTATAATTCCTTAGGAGTTCGAGGACATTTGGTTTGTCACCTAAAATATTTGAAAATGTCTACAAATATGCCATGGAGAGCATTCTGACTGGCTGCATTACTGTTTGGTATGGGAGAGGCATACTGCAGAAGATCGAAATAAGTTGCAGAAACTTGTAAAATTCATCAGCTCCATCACAGGTACCGGCTTCCGTAGATCCAAGACATCTTCAAGGAGCGGTATCTTAGGAAGGCAGTGTCCACTAAGGACTCCCCACCACCCAGGACATGCCCTTTTCTCACTGTTACCATCGGGAAGGAGGTACAGAAACCTGAAGGCACACGCTCAGCGATTCAGGAACAGCTTCTTCCCCTCGGTCATCTGATTTCTAAATGGACATTGAACCCATAAACACTACCTCACTACTTAGATTAGATTAGATTAGATTATGAGAACACTCAGTCCTCTTTTACTGTCATTTAGAAATGCATACATGCATTAAGAAATGATACAATGTTTCTCCGGAGTGATATCACAGAAAACAGGACAAACCAAAGACTAACACTGACAGAACCACATAATTATAACATATAGTTACAGCAGTGCAAAGCAATACCATAATTTGATGAAGAACAAACCATGGGCACGGTAAATAAAGTCTCAAAAGTCCCCAAGTCGATCTACTCCCGAGTCCCCGATAGCAGGCGGCAAAAGGGAGAAACTCCCTGCCACAAACCTCCAGGCACCGTCAACTTGCCGATGCCTTGGAAGCGGCCGACCACAGCCGACCCTGAGTACATCCGTCCGAAAACTTCGAGCTTCCGACCAGCCTCTCCGATACAGCCTCCCGAGCGCCATCGACCTCGCCCCGGCCGCTGAAACACGCAAAGCCAAGGATTTCGGGGCCTTCTGCTGCGGAGATTCCGGTTACCACACAGTAGCAGCGGCAGTGAAGCGGGCATTTTTTATCTTTGTAATTTTGCACCAGTTATTTTAACTTAACTAATCAATAGACATATATATACTTAATATAACTCAGTTTTTCCCTCTCTATATTTACTTATCATGTATTGCATTGTACTCTTGTCATAAAGTTAACAAGTTTCATGACATATGCTGCTGATATTAAATCTCATTCTGATCAACCTTTCCACCCACTAACCCACCTCCCCACACCCCTCACAACCGCTACTTTATCATTCCTTCCAGAGATACCTTATATACTAACACTCCTGTGCCTAGCATCACTACACGGACATACAACCAATTTATACATACAAGCTGCTGGAGGAACTCAGCAGGCCAGGCAGAATCTATGGAAAAGAGTAAACGTCGACTGTTTTACTCTTTTCCATAGATGCTGCCTGACCTGCTGAGTTCCTCCGGCATTTTGTGTGTGTTGCTCTGGATTTCTAGCATCCGCAGATTTTCTCGAGTTTATGTACACAAGCTATCTTGTGTATTTATATTGATTGTGTCTTTTTAATTATTATTCTGTCTTTTATCTTATTGTGTTTTCTTGTGCTGCATTGGATCTGGAGTAACAATTATTTTGTCTCCTTTACACTTGTGTACTGGAAATGACATTAAACAATCTAAGAAGGTTTCTTGAAGAGAACCACTGAGACTGATGATATTCAGCCCAATGAGCCCAGAGCTGCCTCTCTATGCAATCAACCCTCTACCCTGCATGTTCTCTGTAACCCTGCATTATTCCCTACACAGGATGTGGGACTGAACTCAGAACTGTAGCATCCCGAGCTGTAACAGCACCGCCTCACCACTACACTACGCTGGTGCCTCTTTAAAGCAGAGATTGTTAGCTTCTTGATTAGTCAGGGTGTCAAAGATTACAGGGAGAAGGCAGGAGAATGGGGTTGAGAGGGATAATAAATCAGCCATGATGAAATAGCAGAGCAGATTGATGGGCTGAATGGCCTAATTATGCTCTTACATTTTATGGTCTTGCCCTCTATCCTGCCTAAACCCGTCAAACCTCCTCTCAACCTTCTTCCAGCATCTCCCCGTTAACCCGCACCAGATTTTACAGACAACATCACAGATCAGATGTCGGAACAGAACGCAATGGGCCTAATGACTTACTCCTGCTCCTATTTCTGATGGTCTTATCCATGTACTTGTCTGAGAGCCTTTAAAATGTTATCTGCTTCAACCAGTTCCTCTGGCAGCTCGTTCTGTTTGGCTACCACTCTCTGGGTGAAAAAGTTGCCCCTCAAGTTCTCATTAAGTCTCTCCCCTCGCACCATAAACCTACGATGTAGCCTCTAGTTTTTGATTCCACAACCCTGGGGGGCAAAACTGTTTTTGATGTGTTTACAGAGCTCTCCAAAGATTACTCTTCATTTCCCTACACTCCAATTAATGAAGTTTCAACCCACTCAGCCTCTCTCCACATCTCTGTCTCTCGATTCCCAACAAGATCCTCAAAAATCTTTTCAGCTCAAAGGCATTGCTCCTACTGTAAGGCGGCCAAAACGGTCGAACAGTAGGGTAGTGGTTAGTGGCACAAAGTACATTGATTATCAAAGTACGTACACAGTATAAACCCTGAGATTTGTATTCCCACACACAGCCATGAAACAAAGAAACACGCTGGAAACCGTTTAAAGAAAATCAAACCCCCCCCCCCCCAAACGCACAATTAAAAAAGAACAAATAGTCATAGTCATACTTTATTGATCCCGGGGGAAATTGGTTTTTGTTACAGTTGCACCATAAATAATAAATAGTAATAGAACTACAAATAGTTAAATAGTAATATGTAAATTATGCCAGTAAATTATGAAATAAGTCCAGAACCAGCCTATTGGCTCAGGGTATCTGACCCTCCAAGGGAGGAGTTGTAAAGTTTGATGGCCACAGGCAGGAATGACTTCCTATGACACTCTGTGTTGCATCTCGGTGGAATGAGTCTCTGGCTGAATGTACTCCTGTGCCCACCCAGTACATTATGTAGTGGATGGGAGACATTGTCCAAGATGGCATGCAACTTGGACAGCATCCTCTTTTCAGACACCACCGTCAGAGAGTCCAGTTCCATCCCCACAACATCACTGAACTTATGAATGAGTTTGTTGATTCTGTTGGTGTCTGCTACCCTCAGCCTGCTGCCCCAGCACACGACAGCAAACATGATCGCACTGGCCACCACAGACTCGTAGAACATCCTCAGCATCGTCCGGCAGATGTTAAAGGACCTCAGTCTCCTCAGGAAATAGAGACGGCTCTGACCCTTCTTGTAGACAGCCTCAGTGTTCTTTGACCAGTCCAGTTTATTGTCAATTCATATCCCCAGGTATTTGTAATCCTCCACCATGTCCACACTGGCCCCCTGGATGGAAACAGGGGTCACCCGTACCTTAGCTCTCCTCAGGTCTACCACCAGCTCCTTAGTCTTTTTCACATTAAGCTGCAGGTAATTCTGCTCACACCATGTGACAAAGTTTCCTACCGTAGCCCTGTACTCAGCCTCATCTCCCTTGCTAATGCATCCAACTATGGCAGAGTCATCCGAAAACTTCTGAACTTCTGAAGAACAAGTTGTGTAATTGGGAAAAAAAAAAGAGCAAAAAACACAGAATATAAAATATCACACTATAACACGGCCAGCAACCCACGGTCAATTCCCACCTCTGTCAGTAAATGGTTTGTACATTCACCAATGACCATGTAGGTTTCCTCCAGGTTCTCCGGCTTCCTCCCTCAGTCCAAAGACGTATGGGATAATAGGCTAATTGGTCACATGGGTGTAATTATACTTTATACTTTATTGTCACCAAACAATTGGTACTAGAACGTACAATCATCATAGCGATATTCGATTCTGCGCTTCACACTCCCTGGATTACAAATATTAAATATTAAAAATATTAAAAAGTTAAAATTAGTAAATATTAAAAATTTAAATTATAAATCATTAATAGAAAATAGAAAAATGGGAAGTCAGGTAGTGCAAAAAAACCGAGAGGCAGGTCTGGATATTTGGAGGGTACGGCCCAGATCTGGGTCAGGATCCGTTCAGCAGTCTTATCACAGTTGGAAAGAAGCTGTTCCCAAATCTGGCCGTATGAGTCTTCAAGCTCCTGAACCTTCTCCCGGAGGGAAGAGGGACGAAAAGTGTGTTGGCTGGGTGGGTCGTGTCCTTGATTATCCCGGCAGCACTGCTCCGGTGTAAAGTGAGTCCAAGGATGGAAGATTGGTTTGTGTGATGTGCTGCGTCATGTTCACGATCTTCTGCAGCTTCTTCCGGTCTTGGACAGGACAACTTCCACACCAGGTTATGATGCACCCTATAAGAATGCTTTCTACGGTGCATCTATAAAAATTAGTGAAGGTTTTAGGGAACAGGCCAAATTTCTTTAGTTTTCTCAGGAAGTAAAGGTGCTGGTGGGCCTTCTTGGCAGTGAACTCTGCTTGGTTGGACCAAGTCAGGTCATTTGTGATATTGACCCCGAGGAACTTAAAGCTTTTGACCTATTCCACTTGCGCACCACTGATGTAAATTGGGTCGTGCAGTCCGCTACTCCTTCTGAAGTCAACAACCAATTCCTTCGTCTTGCTGACGTTGAGGGATAGGTTATTGTCTTCGCACCATGCCACCATGTTCTTAATTTCCTCTCGGTACTCAAACTCATCATTACCCGAGATACAGCCTACAATTGTTGTGTCATCAGCAAACTTATATATTGAGTTTGATGGAAACTTGGCTACACAATCATGGGTGTACAGTGAGCACAGCAGGGGGCTGAGTACACAGCCTTGTGGGGCACCAGTGCTCAGAGTGATTGTAGAGGAGAGCTTGTCCCCTATTTTTACAGCCTGGGTCCTGTCTGTGAGGAAGTTGAAGATTCAGCTGCAGATCTGAGTGCTAAGGCCCAGGTTCCAGAGCTTAGGAATCAGTTTATTTGGAATGATAGTATTAAAGGCAGAGCTGTAGTCAATAAAAAGGAGCCTTACGTATGCGTCTTTATTCTCCAGGTGTTCTAAGCAGGAATGTAGGGCCAGAGAGATGGGCTCGTTGGGACCAGAAGGGTTTGTTACTGTGCTATATCTCTAAATTAAATAAAACAAAACACAATATTCTAAATTTATATTCACCATATAGTTCTTATAAAACATTGTGGCAAGAATTTGAAGATATCATTGTGCCAGCCACTAATGAATTGAATTGACTTTATTTCTTACATCCTTCACATACATAAGGAGTAAAAATCTTTTTGGTACATCTCCATCTGAATGTGCAATGTGTAATTTATAGCAATTTATAATAAATAGTATGTTCAACAGGACAGTCAAGATTACCTAGAAATACAACTGTGTCAGCATGAATTAATCAGTCTGATGGCCTGTTGGAAGAAGCTGTTCCGGAGCCTGTTGGTCCTGGCTTTTATGCTGCGGTACCGTTTCCCAGATGGTAGCAGCTGGAGTAGTTTGTGGTTGGGGTGACTCGGGTCCCCAATGATCCTTCGGGCCCTTTTTTACACATCTGTCTTTGTAAATATCCTGAATAGTGGGAAGTTCACATCTGGAGATGTGCTGGGCTGTCCGCACCACTCTCTGCAGAATCCTGCGATTGAGGGAAGTACAGTTCCCATACTAGGCAGTGATGCAGCCAGTCAGGGTGCTCTCAATTGTGCCCCTATAGAAAGTTCTTAGGATCTTGGGGCCCATACCAAACTTCTTCTACCATCTCAGGTGAAAGAGTCTTCAACCTGAAACACAAACTGTTTCGCTTCCCACAGGTGCTGCCTAACCTGCTGGGTACTTCTTCCATTTTTGTTTTTATTTCAGGTTTCCTGCATCTGCAGTTATTTATCGATTTTGATGCAACTTACCTGGGTGAGGCTCCAGAGTGAGATGGCACGGCGGCATAGCGGTAGGTAAATGCGATTACAATGCCAGCGTCCCAGGTTCAATTCTCACTGATGTCTTTAAGGAGTTTGTATGTTTACCCATGACTGTGTGGGTTTCCTCTGGGTGCTCCGGTTTCCTCCCACATTCCAAAGACGTACCGGTTAGTGGTTTCATTAGGCACATGGGCGTAATTGGGCAGCGTGAGCTCATTTGGCAAGAAGAGCCAGTTACCGGACAGTATCTCTAAATTGCAAGCTTCAGAGATACACACAAAATGTCGGAGTAACTCAGTAGGTCTGGCAACAACTTTGGAGAGGAATAAAGTGTTAATATTTCCAGCCAAGACCCTTCAACGGGCACCACGGTAGCGTAGCAGTTAGTGTGAAATTATTACACCTTGGGGAGTTCAATTTTGGTGCCATCTGGAGGGAGCTTGTGCACTCCGTGAATCGCATGGGTTTCTCCAAGTCCACAGTCCAAAGACATACAGGCTAGTAGGTTAATTCATCATCATCATCGTCAAATAAGTTATCTGGTCAGTGTAAGTTGTCCTATGATTCGTCTAGGGTTAAATCGGTGGGCTGCTGGGTAGTGTGGCTCATTGGACCGGAAAGGTCTGGTCCGCACTGTATCTCAATAAATAAGATCAGGATACTGGATTGCCAGCACCTGCAGAATCTCTTGTGATTTCAGACTGCTATTGCTTTCAGCGGGAAGAAGCAAGTTACTATGGGCAGCAGCTGTTAATACCACACTGATCAGGTCTTTAAGGATTCCCATATTTCCGCCAATACCTAAACACTGGGGAAATCTAAGTAAATCTCTGGGATCAGACAAGTTGAATCTAACAACTCTTGAGGAACTGACCACAATTTTTCTACCCATTCCCTCCTCCAGCCCTTTCTCCCATGGTCCACTCTCTTCTCCTATCAGATTCCTTCTTCATCAGCCCTTTACCTTTTCCACCTATCATGATTCAGCTTCTTACTTCATCCATCTTCCTTCACCCATCTACCTACCCCCTTACCTGCTTCACCTATCACCTGCCAGCTTGCACTCCTTCCTCTCAACCCCCTTCCTATTCTGGCTTCTTCCCCCTTTCCTTTCCAGTCCTGATGAAGGGTCCAGGCCTGAAATGTCGAGTTCATTCCCTTCCATAGATGCTGCCTGACCTGCTGAGTACAAGATAGTTTAATGTCATTTCCAGTACACAAGTGTAAAGGAGAATGAAATAATTGTTCTCTGGATCCAAAGCAACACAAAAAAGCACAATAAGATAAAGAACACAACAACTAAAAAACACGATAAATATAAAAACATAAGTTAATTGATGTGAGAAGGACAAACAGCCCATGAGCAGGGTGGGTGGGATCCTTCATGATGTTACTGGCCCTTTTCCGGCATCTTTCTGTATACACGCCCCTGATGGTGGGTAGACTGGTGCCAGTGATGCATCGGACAGTTTTGACTACCCATCATAGAGCCTTCCTGCCTGCCACAATACAGTTTCCGTACCCTGCAGTGATGCAGCATGTTAGGATGCTCTCTCTACTGCATATCTGCAGAAGGTTGGGAGTTCAGATGTGCACAGTCCAGCTCTCTTTAGCCTCCTCAGCAAGTTGAGGTGTTGGTGAACTTTCCTGATTGTGTTCTGGGACCATGAGCGGTTGTGTGCAATGTGCAGCCCCAGGAGTTTGAAACTGCTCGCTGTTTCCACCGATGTAAAGGAGCTTGCGAAACCTCCTCCGACACTTTGTGTGTGGCTGAAGATTTCCAGCATCTGCAGAATTTATTTTGTTTTTTATTTCTATCTTAGAGATTCAGTGTGGAATAGGCCCTTCCAGTCCTGTAAGCCACAGTGCCTAGAAACTCCCAACAACCCTGATTTAACCTAGCCTAATCAGAGGACAACTTACAATCTTCCATTAGCCTGCGAATTGGTACGTCTCTGGACTGTGGGAAGAGACTGGAATTCCCAGAGGAAACAAAGACTTTCCACAGGGAGGACGTACAAACTCCTCACAGAGGACACTGGGATTCAACTCCAAATGCTGATGCCCCGAGCTGTGATAGCGACTCGCTAACAGCTACACTACTGTGGTGTTCATGGATTTATAAACTCAAAACTCGCTAACCGCTACACTGCCGTGGTGTTCATGGTTTTATACACTCAAAACTCAAAGAAGTAAAAGAATCACAGTTGTATATTACTGTATACCACCCTGAAATTCAGATTCTTGCAGAAAAATAAAATACAATAGAAGTTATGAAAATCTATACATTAACAGACTGACAAGCAACCAATGTGTATCAGATAACTACTTGTACAAATAAATAAATCATACTGAGAACATGAGTTGTAGAGTCCTTGGAAGTGATTTATTGAGATTATGGAATCCGTTCAGAGGTGAGGTGAGTGAAGTTAGCCACACTGGTTCAAGAACCTGATGGCTAAAGGTCAAGAACTGCTCCTGAACCTGGTAGAGCTGGACCAGAGGCTCCTGTACCTCCCCCCACCCCACACACCCCCTTCCCCAGACAGCAGCAGTGAGAAGAGAGCCTGGCCTGAACAGTGGGAGACCTCAGTGTGCGTTTACCATTTTTCTAACACTTGCAGACTTCCAGAGGGCACTGTTCAAGGGTGAAGTGAACTCAACAAGTGCAATTGCAAGTGTCGTGCTCAGACTGAAGCCACCAGCCCTGTGACACCAGTTCAATTCCCCACAGCTGCTTGAGGTGATGGGAAAAGTGACATCACTATTTTCCTTTTGGAAAGGTTGCAACAGTACGACACACATTTCTGGTCACCCACTATAGGAAGCTGAGGGCTTGAAAAGGGTACAGAAGAGATTTGCCAGGCTGTTGCCTGGATTAGAGGGCTGATTCTTTATCAAGAGGTTGGACAAACTTGGGTTGTTTTTCCTGGAGTGGTGGAGAATGAGGGAAGATCTGATGGAGGTTCACAAAATTATGAGGAGAAAAGAGAAAGTAGACATACAATACTTTCCCCCCAAGGGTAGAAATGTCAAATACCAATTTAAGGTAAGGGGGAAATTTCAAAGGAGATCTGAGGGGCAAGTTTGTTTTTTAAAGTTTTATTTTATTATACACAGAGTGGCAGGTGTCTGGAATGCACTGTCTGGGGTGGTGGTAGAGGCAGGTACATTAGAAACTTTCAAGAGATGTTTAGAGAGACACATGAACGAGAGGGAAATGGAAGGATATGGACATTATGTAGGCAGAAGAGATTAGTTTAGTTGGCAATTTGATTATTAATTTAATTGGCTCACCAGAGCACTGTGGGCCAGCTCTCTTCAGCCTCAGATTGTGGAGGTGTTGGTAAGCTTTCCTGACTGTGTGGAATGTGTTTTGGGACCGTGCGACATGTGCACTCCCAGGAGTTTCCGGCTGGGCTCACCTCTGGAGCTGCTTGTCAGGCCCAGGCCCCCCAGTCTTGTCAACACCCACGATCCCATTCGGGGATGCAAGTAGGAGGTACCTATATGGGCCGCTGCTCCACACCCTCCACTTCCCAGCCCTTGCCCACCGTCCCGAAATGCCATGGCAGAATGTCTTTTCACCTGGAGATGAGGGGGTCCCCAGCGGAAGCCCCTTTACGAGGGAGGTCTTCTCATGCACCTTGGGGATCTGGGGTGAAGACTGCTGCACAGAGCGGTGCCCTGTAACAAGTTCCTTAGTTTGTACATGGACCTCCCAGCCGCATGTCACCTCTGCAGGCTGTAGGAGGCCGTGTACCTGTACCACATGTACATGGAGTGTGCGAGGGTGCAGCCCCTACTTGCATATGTGTGGGCTGCTTCTCACCTTCTGCTTACACTCTAGCCCCACCCTATTTACACACGGTCATCCAGTAAGGAGGGGGGCATAGAGGGATAAAGATATCCTTGTCAACTTGTTCCTGGGTGGGGCTGGCAAAAAGATATCAATAGATCCCGAAAGTGGGTGGCGGAGGAACCTGCCCTGGCAGACTGCCTGGCAATGTTTTGGGGGCATGTCCGTGCCCGGGTAAATGTCAAAAGGGAATATGCGCTGTCCACGGTGACCATAGAGGTGTTCCAGGACCACTGGCTCTGCGGGGGATTAGCACCGGCATCGACAGAGATAGAAACATTTTAGTTTAATGTTGTTTGTCTAGTAGTTGTGTGGTAATTGTGTTAGTCACTGGTTTGTATATATATTGTAGGACTGTATTTGTAATAAAGATATTTTGTAAAAATAAGTTTGAAACTGCTCACAGTTTTCACTGCTGTGCCACTGATGTAAAGAGGGGTGTGAATGGTACGAGTTCTCTTGAAGTCAATAACCATCTCCTTTACCTTGTTGACATTAAGGGAGAGGTTACTGGCCTGGCACCAGCCCTCAAGCTTTTCCACCTCCTCTATACAGACCGTCTCATCGTTGTTGGTGACGAGCCCCATCACTGTCGTGTCATCGGTGAACTTGACAATGTTCACCATTGACATGACAGGGGGCACTCAGGAGTGAGATATGCCAACTAGTGGAGTGGTGCCACAGCAACAACCTGGCACTCAACGTCAGTAAGACGAAAGAGCTGATTGTGGATTTCAGGAAGGGTAAGATGAAGGAACACATACCAATCCTCGTAGAGCGATCAGAAGTGGAGAGAGTGAGCAGCTTCAAGTTCCTGGGTGTCAAGATCTCTGAGGACCTAACCTGGTCCCAACATATCGATGTAGTCATAAAGGCGGCAAAACAGAGGCTATACTTCATTAGGAGTGTGAAGTGATTTGGCATGTCAACAAATACACTCAAAAACTTCTATAGTTGTACTGTGGAGAGCATTCTGACAGGCTGCATCACTGTCTGGTATGGAGGGGTTACAGCACAGAACCAAAAGAAGCTGCAGAAAGTTATAAATCTAGTCAGCTCCATCTTGGGTACTGGCCTACAGAGTACCCAGGACATCTTTCGGAAGTGGTGTCTCAGAAAGGCAGCGTCTATTATTAAGGACCTCCAGCACCCAGGGGATGCCCTTTTCTCACTGTTACCATCAGGTAGGAGATACAGAAGCCTGAAGGCACACACTCAGCGATTCAGGAACAGCTTCTTCCCCTTTGCCATCCGATTCCTAAATGGACATTAAAGTTTTGGACACTACTTCACTTTTTTTAATATACAGTATTCCTGTTTTTGCACGTTTTACATAATAGACAAAAGTAAATCAATTATGTTTTATTTTATTTATTATTATAACTTTTTTCTCTCTCTGCTAGACTATGTATTACATTGAACTGCTGCCGCTAAGTTAACAAATTTCACGTCACATGCCGGTGATAATAAACCTGATTCTGATTACTCAGGTGTTTGGATGTGCAGCCACGTGTGAGCAGGTGTACAGCGATGGGCTCAGCACATCGCCCTGGGGGACACCCGTGTTGAGGATGATGGGGAGGGAGGAGTGGTTGTGCATCCTGACTCTCTGAGGTCTGATGGTTAGGATGTTCCACACCCAGGTGTACAGTGGTGTGTTCAGACCGAGGAGTAGGAGTTTGTTCACCAAGGTCTCTGGGACAGTAGTGTTGAATATCGAACTGAAACCCAGAAACATCATTCTGACACACGTGTCGTTGTTTTCTTGGTGAGAGAGAGCCAGGTGCATGGCAGATGCTGTGGCATCTGCCATAGAGTGGTTCTGACAGCAAGCATATTGGTGAGAGTCCAATGTGGCAGGAATGGAGCTTTTGATAATGTGCCATTATCAGCCGTTCAAAGCACTTTATGATGATTGGTGTCACTGCCAAAAGAGTAGAGTTCTGTGCTACAGGGACGAAGGTGGCTGATTCGAAGCATATGCGGACAGCAGACTGGATGAGTGAAGTAGTGAAGATGTTAATGAGCTGGTGCACACACTCCGAGTTGTCTGGCCCGACAGCCCTAGGGGGGTTGGCCCTCTGCAGAGTTGTTCTCACGTCTGTTGCTGTTACAGACAGTGGCTCCTCACCTGGGAGGGTTGTGTCTTTTGGGGCTGGCCTTGTGTCGTGCACCTCGAACAAGTTGCTGAGACCATCACTCCCTGTCGCTCTAAACACTGGTAAAGTGATTGCACTAACCTCTGTGCCGAAGCAGGACTCTTGGATTTACTAACGTCCTCAAACAATTTCTCCAGGTAGATACTTCCCTGTCTATCAGACCCCTCCCCATCACTCATTGCCACAGGAAAGCAGCATCGACCACCAAGGACCCCCACCATTCAGACATGCTCTCTTCTCAAGCTGCTATCAGGAAGGCAGCACTGGAGCCTCAGGACTTAGACCACCAGAAACAGTTATTACCCTTCAACCATCAGGCTCCTGAATCAGTTGGATATCTCCAATTGCCCCATTGTCTGGCTGGTGGCGTAGTGGCATCAGCACTGGACTTCGGGGCGAGAGGTCCTGAGTTCGAACCCGGCCGGCTCCCTTGCACGCTCTCCATCCGTGCCTGGGTTAAGTGGCAACTCAACCGCGTAAAAAAAACCTGGAGAAGGATGGGCTCTGCCAGGTTTCGGATGCCCAAGACTGAAATCAAGACAAGCATATCAAAAAAAAGCTTGTCATTATGGTGCCCTGACGACTCCACCAGGAGTTAAGGGCACATACACACACACTTGCCCCATTACTGAACTGATTCCACAACCTAAGTACTCCCTTTTCAAAAACTTTTCATCTCATGTTCTTGACATTTATTGCTTATTTATCATTACTTTTCTCTCTCTTTTGTATTTGCACAATTTGTTGTCTTTTGCACACAGGGTGTTTGTCGGTCCTGGCTGGTGTGGTCTTTCAGTGACCTTTGTTCTAGTGTGAATGCTCACAAGAAAATCAATCTCAGGCCTGCACAAGCTGACATATGTACTTTGATAATACTTTACTTCAAACTTTGAAAAGACACAAACCAAAGATAAATGAGTTGGAACTTGTAGAAAAACAAGATCACAAGCTATAGAAAATTAGGCTATTCTGTTCATTGAGTCTGCTACACCATTTAATCACCGATTAAGTTTTCCTCTTGGAGTATATTGAAATGTCCCAAAACACTTGACAGCCACCAACACTTCCTGATTGACAGTGTTATGTCAAAACTGCAGCAGATTGCAAGCATGACCTCTCTGGCAGAATCAAAGGATCATGCACAGCATGGTCCCACAAGCAAGATGTTAATAGAAAGCAGATTACTTGGAGTATTGTGTTCAATTCCGGTTGCCTCATTATAGGAAAGATGTGGAAGCTTTAGAAAGGGTGCGGAGGAGATTTAGCAGGATGCTGGCTAGATTACAGAGCATGTCATACGAGATGAGGTTGAGTGAGCTGGGGTTTTCTGTTTGGAGTGAAGGAGGATGACAGATGACTTGATAGAGATGTACAAGATGATAAGAGTCACAGATCAAGTAGTCAGCCACAGACTTTTTCCCCAGGGTGGAAATGGCTAATACAAGGGGGCATAAGCTTAAGGTGATAGGAGGAAAGTATGGGGGGGCGGGGATGTTAAAGGCTGGTTCCCCCTCCCCGACAGAGGATGGTGGGTGCATGATGCCCGGGGTGGTGGTAGCGGCAGATATATTAGGCACATTTAAGGTGATCGGAGGTGAGTGGTGGGTGTGCTGAGCGTCCTGCCCGGGGTGCTGATAGAGGCAGATACATCAGAGACATTTAAGAGACTCTTCGATAGCCACATAGATGACAGAAAAGTGTAGAGTTATGTTGGAAGGAAGGGTTAGAATAACCTTGGAGTCGGTTAAAAGGTTGGCACAACATCGTGGGCCAGAATGCCCACAGTCCTGTATTGAAGTTCTTCCCATTTGGAAAACAGTCTACACCCTTATTCCGTCTACCACACTGCAAAGCCTTACACTTCCCTACCTTATATTCCGTCTGCCACTTTTTTGCCCATTCCACAATCTGTCCAATTCCTTCAGCTGGGGTGATATACTGCGTCCGGTGCTCCCGATGTGGCCTTCTATATATTGGCGAGACCCGACGCAGACTGGGAGACCGCTTTGCTGAACATCTACGCTCTGTCCGCCAGAGAAAGCAGGATCTCCCAGTGGCCACACATTTTAATTCCACATCCCATTCCCATTCTGACATGTCTATCCACGGCCTCCTCTACTGTAAAGATGAAGCCACACTCAGGTTGGAGGAACAACACCTTATATTCCGTCTGGGTAGCCTCCAACCTGATGGCATGAACATTCACTTCTCAAAATTCTGCTAATGCCCCACCTCCTCCTCGCACCCCATCCGTTATTTATTTATATACACACATTCTTTTTCTCTCTCTCCTTTTTCTCCCTCTGTCCCTCTCACTATACTCCTTGCCCATCCTCTGGGCTTTCCCCCCTCCCCCTCTTCCTTCTCCCTGGGCCTCCTGTCCCATGATCCTCTCATATCCCTTTTGCCAATCACCTGTCCAGCTCTTGGCTCCATCCCTCCCCCTCCTGTCTTCTCCTATCATTTTGGAGCTCCCCCTCCCCCTCCCACTTACAAATCTCTTACTAGCTCTTCCTTTCAATTAGTCCTGACGAAGGGTCTCAGCCTGAAACGTCGACTGTACCTCTTCCTAGAGATGCTGCCTGGCCTGCTGCGTTCACCAGCAACTTTGATGTGTGTTTCTTCTGCAAACTCCGTTTCCTCAACACTACCTGCCCCTCCATCTATCTCTCACCTTTGTAGAAAAACGTGGGTTGAATCGGCAGGTGCCAGTCCCAGAGCACAGAACAATACAGCACAGCACAGCACAGGGACATGCCCTTCAGCCCATAAACCAAATAAATAAGTAATCAAATAACTAACTAAACTCTTCTGCCTACACAATGTCCATATCCTTCCATTTTCTTCATATTCATCTGCCTTTCTTAATTGTCTCTAATGTATCTCCCTCTGTCACCACCCAGGCAGAGCATTCCTGGCACCCACCACTCTGTGTAAAAAAAACTTGCCCCTCCCATCTCCTTTGAAATTACCCCCTCTCACCTTAAAGGCATCCCCTCTGGTATTAGACATTGGAAAAACCATACCGTCTCTATCAAGGCCTCCCTCAATCTCTGAAAGATTACGAGGCTCCTGTACCTCCTTCCTGATGGTAGCAGTGAGGAGAGAACGTGGCCTGGGTGGTGGGGGTCCTTGATAATGGATGCTGCTTTCCTTTTAGACACGTTCAATGGTGGGACGGCTTTGCCTGCGACGGACTGGGCCGCATCCACTACTTTCTGTAGGCTTTTCCGTTCCAGGGCATTGGTGTTTCTATACCAGGCCAGTATAGAAATATCAGTATAGTCGCCCTACGCATCTGACGTGTCAAAGTTTTGGATGATGTGCCGAACCTAAGGATGTGGAGGTACTGCCGTGGTTTCTTTGTAATGGCACTTACCCAGGACAGATCCTCTGAAATGAAAAGGTAGCGGAATTTAAATTTGCTGGCCTCTCCACCCCTGAACCCCAATGAGAACTGGCTCATGTACCTCCAGCTTCCTCCTCATGCAGTCCGTAACCAGCTCGTTGAGTCAGATGTTGTACCAGATATGAAGCAGCCGCAGAGAGCTGTAAGTTTAGTCAGCTCCATCAGGAGCACGAGCCGGAGCCTCTGTAGCATCCAGGGCATCTTTGTGCACCACTAAATGGCGGCATCCATCACAAAACCACAAAATCATAAGATGTAGGAGCAAAATTAGGCCATTTGGCCCATCGAGTCCGTTCTGCCATTTCATCATGGCTGATCCAATTTTCCTCTCAGCCCCAATCTCCTGCCTTCTCCCCCTATCCCTTCACGTCCTGACCACCCACAAATCTATGGACCGACGGAAGATGTCTGGCTGTGTGCCCAGAGGCCTGAGATCTCCGAGCCCGGAGCTCGGAAAAAGCGACGCAACGGTCTTTTAACATCGTTAATCAGCGAGTTGTTTGTTATGTCTCCCCACTCGCTGTGAAACGGAGACACCCCTTTCTCCCTTATTAGGGAGAGAGAGAGAGAGAGAGAGAGAACGCCCATGGCATGTCGAATACCGGGTGAATGAGCAGTCTTTGGGATACTGCAAGTCTGTGTCTTTGCTGCACGAGAGTGCTCGGTGGTGGGTGCCAATGTTTTTTTTTTGCTGGTAGGGGAGGGGGCGGTTGTCACTTTGCTGCTTATGCGTGGGAGGGAATAGCTGGGGGGGGACTGTGGGGTTCTAACATTTAACTGTCATTCACTCCTCTGTTTTCATGGATGTTTGCAAAGATAAAGCATTTCAGGATGTATATTGTCTACATTTCTCTGACATTAAACGTACCTTTGAATGAAGAATCCTTCTACATCTGAGCGCAACGGTGTTCCTGAGTCTCCACCCAGTACTTGCGTGACTGACAGTGAAAACCGAGAGGAAGCTACTGACGTGATGAAGGAGCCCTGAACACCGTCAGAGTCGGAGGACCTTCACTGCTGCCCTAACACCAGCGGCATAACAGGCAGCACGTCTGAAATTGCTTCTCTCTTGTACTACCTCACTGTACTCACACTCAATGGCCACATCAGTAGGTACCTCCACTGAGTGTATGTATGGACAGACATGACCCACAAATATTTTTCCTTAAGACCATAAGATATAGGAGCAGAAGTAGGCCATTTGGCCCATCGAGCCAGCTCCACCATTCAATCATGGGCTGATCCAATTCTTCCAGTCATCCCCACTCCCCTGCCTTCTCCCCATACTCTGATGCTCTGGCTAATCAAGAACCTATCTATCTCGGCCTTAAATGCACCCAATGACTTGGCCTCCACAGCTGCTCATGGCAAGGTTTACCACCCTCTGACTAAAGTAATTTCTCCGCATCTCTGTTCTAAAAGGGCGTCCTTCAATCCTGAAGTGACTTTGCCATATCTACCATGGGAAGTGACTTTGCCATATCTAATCTGTTCAGGCCTTTTAACATTCGGAATGTTTCTATGAGATCCCCCCTCATTCTCCTGAACTCCAGGGAACACAGCCCAAGAGCTGCCAGCAGAAACCCTTTCATTTCTGGAATCATTCTCGTGAATCTTCTGAACCCTCTGCAATGTCAGTATATCCTTTCTAAAATAAGGAGCCCAAAATTGCACACAATACTCCAAGTGTGGTCTCACGAATCCCTCCTAAAGCCTCAAGATCACGTCCCTTCTTTTATATTCTATACCTTTAGAAATGAATGCCAACCTTGCATTTGCCTTCTTCACCACCGACTCAACCTGGAGGTTAACCTTTAGGGCATCTTGCATAAGAACTCCCAAGTCCCTTTGCAATTCTGCATTTTGAATTCTCTCCCCATCTAAATAATAGTCTGCCCGTTTATTTCTTCCACCAAAA
Source organism: Mobula hypostoma (assembly GCF_963921235.1). NCBI lineage: Eukaryota > Metazoa > Chordata > Chondrichthyes > Myliobatiformes > Myliobatidae > Mobula > Mobula hypostoma. The sequence continues at coordinate 8,460,394 of NC_086100.1, read as the reverse complement.
TAAACTAGCTGATTTCCTCAACTATTGGATATAATTTCTATTATTTTAGTTCATAGAATAATCGTTCAGCAGACTAGATGGGCCAAAGGACCTGTTTCTGTGCTGTAGTGGTCTAGGCCTCTGACCAAATGAACAACGGGCCCTTTCAATACATCTCACCTATCCGACGCTAATCATATTTTCCAGCTGAAAGCCCAGATCCCTCCAGATCCTTCCTACTCAATTACCTGTCCAAACACCTTTCAAATGTTATAATTGTAGTTCAAGGTTTAAGTCCAAAGTAAATTTATTACCAATGTACCATATGTATACATTACCACATAGTACCTTGAGATTCATTTTCTCACAGGCATTTACAGGAAAATATCTGAGGCCCTCCATTGGCTCAGATCAACCGTGGATGTAGCATCCCAGCTGTCTCCATGATACACAAGCCAGGGCAGTACAATATGGAGAGCAAGCCGTTGTTCATATCGCAGGCTCCCCCTCTCCACACAGCAGATGAATCCAAAGGAACGGCAGAGACCCATACAGTTTTGCACCAGCACCATTACAGGAGTTGCCAGTCAGCATTGAACTCAGTGCAGGTCTGCCTTAGGGATTCCAGCTCCGGAATTTTCCCTTGGGGTTTATACCCGAAACCTTCCCCACAAGTGGGTATAACCACAAGGCAGCGGAGATTTGAGATCAGAGTTTTCCTTCTCCGTGATGAGCTGCCAGCCACGGCTGATAAGCCCCATCTGCCCGAAGCGACTGGTTTTAAAGGTACTGTATATCAAATTAGGCATCCGTTAGTCTTGCAAGACCATGGATCTGCGCTTGGAAAGTCTTCACTCTCCAGGGCACAGGCCTGGGCAAGGTTGTATGGAAGCTGTCCAAGTTCCATGCCATCTTGGACAAGGTCTCCCATCCACTACATAATGTACTGGTTGGGCACAGGAGTACATTCAGCCAGAGACTCATTCCACCGAGATGCAGCACAGAGCGTCATAGGAAGTCATTCCTGCCTGTGGCCATCAAACTTTACAACTCCTCCCTTGGAGGGTCAGACACCCTGAGCCAATAGGCTGGTCCTGGACTTAATTCCTGGCATAATTTACATATTACTATTTAACTATTTATGGTTTTATTATTATTTATTTATGGTAACGAAAACCAATTTCCCCCAGGATCAATAAAGTATGACTATGACTAAGACCAGCAGTTGCACATGCTGCAAGTCTCCCCTCTCTACGACACCAATGTTGTCCAAGGGAAGGGCATTAGGACCCATACAGCTTGGCACCAGTGTCATGCTTAAGTGCCTTGCTCAAGGACACAACACTTTGCCTCAGCTGGGGTTCGAACTCACGACCTTCAGGTCGCTAGTCCAATGCCTGAATCACTTGGCCATGTGCCCACACTGTATATCAAATTGAAGGGAAATATACAATAGAATTTATGGACAAAGACTGACAAACAACCAACGTGCAAAAGAAACCAGAGAAATAAATGAAATAGTACAAAGGATATGTTGTAAAGTTCTTTAAAGTGAGTATGGAGCTCGAAGAATCAGCACTGCTACCTTGTTCTCTGGCAGCTCATTCCATACACCCACCACCCTCGGTATAAGAAACCTACCTTCAGATCTCCTTAAATACCTCCTCCTCGCCTTAACCTTAGTTCTAGATTCTCCAGCCCTGGATTATTTATTATTTAGAGATACAGCACGGAACAGGCCTCGCTATGAACTGCACCACAAAGCAACCCACCTATTTAACCGCAGCCCAATCACGGGACGACTTACAACGACAAATCAACGTACTAACTGGTACATGATTGTACTGCGGGAGAGAACTGGAGCACCTGGAGAAAACCCATGTAGCTGACAGGGAGGACGCATAAACTTACAAATGGCGTCAAAATATAGAGGCGCCGTAGAAAGCATTATTCTAGGGTGCATCACAACCTGGTATGGAAGTTGTCCTGTCCAAGACCGAAAGAAGCTGCAGAAGATCGTGAACACAGCCCAGCACATCACACAAACCAATCTTCCGTCCTTGGACTCACTTTACACCGCACGCTGTCAGAGCAGTGCTGCCAGGATAATCAAGGACACGACCCACCCAGCCAACACACTTTACATCCCTCTTCCCTCCGGGAGAAGGCTCAGGAGCTTGAAGACTCGTACAGCCAGATTTGGGAACAACTTCTTTCCAACTGTGATAAGACTGCTGAACGGATCTTGACCCGGATCTGGGCCGTACCCTCCAAATATCCGGACCTGCCTCTCGGTTTTTTTGCACTACCTTACTTCCCATTTTTCTATTTATGATTTATAATTTAATTTTTTTTAATTTACTAATTTTAACTACGTTTAATATTTAATATTTGTAATTTAGGGAGTGTGAAGCGCAGAATCAAATATCACTGTGATGATTGTACGTTCTAGTACCAATTGTTTGGCGACAATAAAGTATAAAATTGAAGAGCAGACTGATACCCTGAGCTGTTATAGTGTCGTGCTGACCACTGTGCTACTGTGGTGTCCCAGACATACAAATGACTGTATCTGCACTACCTATCCCCTCTCAAGACTTATAAACCTGTAAAAGGTCGCCACTCAGCTGCCTATGTTCCGGTGAGAATTAACCCAGCCCACACAACCTCTCCATATAACCACAACACGCTGCTTCCGGCAGCATCCTGCTGAATCCCTTCTGAGCTCTCTGTTGTTATCACATCCTTCCTGTGGTGTGGTGACCCAAGCTGTGCACAATGCCTTGGATGGCTACAACATAATAACTCTAAACTCTTAATTCACTGTGTTTCAGTGGACAAGGTGAATGGAAGGAAGGACGGAGGGTACAATGGGGCAACCGCACAGGATCAGAAAAAGCTGCAGGAAGTTGTAAACTCAGCCAGCTCCATCACAGGCACCAGAACTGCCCAGCATCAAGGGCACCTTCAAAAGGTGCTACACCCGTCTGTACACCTCCTCTCTCACCGCTATTCAGGGCCCCAAACAGTCCTCCCAGGTGAGGCAACACTTCACTTGTGAGTCTGTTGGGGTCACCTATTGCATCCGGTGCTCCCGGTGCTGCCTCTACATCGGTGAGACCCAACGCAGATTGGGGGACCGCTCCGTCGAGCACCTCCACTCCGTCCACCACAACAGACAGGATCTCCCGGTAGCCACCCACTTCGACTCTGCTTCACATTCCCATTCGGATATGTCCATACGTGGCCTCCTCTACTGCCATGATGAGGCTAAACTCAGGTTGGAGGAGCAACACCTCATATACCGTCTAGGTAGCCTCCAGCCCCTTGGTATGAACATTGAATTCTCCAACTTCCGGTAATTCCCTCCCCTCCCTTCCCCCATCCCAGTTTCACTCTGCACCCTCCCCCAGCTGCCTATCACCTCCCTCATGGTTCCGCCTCCTTCTACTACCCATTGTGCTTTCCCCTATTCCTTCTTCAGCTTCCCTGCCTATCCCCTCCCTGCTTCCCCTCCCCTATCCCTTTATCTTTCCCCTTACTGGTTTTTCACCTGGAACCTACCAGCCTTCTCCTTCCCACCCTCCCCCCACCTTCTTTATAGGGCCTCTGTCCCCTCCCTCTTCAGTTATGACAAAGGGTCTTCGCCTGAAACGTCGACTGATCATTTCCACGGATGCTGCCCGACCTGCTGAGTTCCTCCAGCGTGTTGTGCGTGTTGCTTTGACCCCAGCATCTGCAGATTATTTTGTGTTCACCTTCAAAAGGTGATGCCCCATAAAAGTGGCATCCAACATCAAGGACTCCCATCACCAGGACATGCCCTCTTCTCATTGCTACCATCAGGAGCTTGAAGACAAACACTTAACGATTCAGGAACAGCTGTCAGATTTCTCAATGGGCAGAGTATCCATGAGCACGACGTCACTTTTTCTTGCTGTCTTTTTGCACTGAGGCCCTCAACTGGTCGAGGTCGACCATGGATATTGTATCCCAACATGTCCTTTGAAATTACCCCCTCTCACCTTAAGTGCATGACCTCTGGTTTAACCCTGGGAAAAAGACGCCCTCTGTCTACTCTATTTATGCCTCTCATAATCTTATAAACCTGTCAGATCTCCCCCAGCCTCTAACTCTCCAGGGAAAACAACCCAAGTTTGTCCAAACTCTCATTCTAGCACAAACCCGCTAACCAAAGCAGCATGCTGATCGACCTCTTCTGCACCCTCTCCAAAGTCTTGTCATCCTTCCTATAATGGGGCAAAGTTCCAGTGGAGTTTTATAGCAACACACACACACAAAATGCTGAAAGAGCTCAGCAGGCCAGGCATCATCTATGGAAAAGCGAGAACAGTCGATGTTTTAGGCCAAGACCTCCATCAGGACAAGTAGCAGATTATCACAAATTCACTCGGTGTCAGATCAGATTAAGTCAGTCCGTAATTGAAAAATCTATTAAGGGACAGGAGTAGCAGAGTAGAAAGAAAATGAATGTAACCTGCTTTGACTTTCGGAACGTTATCTAAGCAGTTATTAAATAAAATAAGTACTCATGGGATTGGGGATAATGGTAAGTTGGCCTGTATTTCATAAATGTTTTCATGTGATTAAAGACAATTTACTCAATTTTTACACTCAGTGGCCACTTTATTAGGTAAACCTGTACACCTGCTCGTTAATGCAAATATCTAATCAGCCAATCACATGGCAGCAACTCAATGCATAAAAGCATACAGACATGGTCAAGAGGTTCAGTTGTTGTTCAGACCAAATATCAGAATGGGGAAGAAATGTGATCTAAGTGACTTTGACTATGGAATGATTGGTGGTGCCAGACGGGGTGGTTTGAGTATCTCAGAAACTGCTGATCTCCTGGGATTTTCACACAACAGTCTCTACAGTTTACAGAGAATGGTGCAAAAAAAAACCAAAAAACAAAACACATCTAGTGAGCGGCAGTTCTGTGGGTGAAAACGCCTTGTTAATTTGTGAGGCCACAGAAAATTAGCCAGACTGACTAAAGATGACAGGAAGACAACAGTAACTCAAATAACCACGCGTTACAACAGTGGTGTGCAGAATGCCCAACACATCAAACCTTGCAGTGGAGGGGCTACAGCAGCAGAAGGCACTCTGTGGTTGTTTTGTTAGGTACAGGAAGTAAAGATTACCTTTGTCATGTGTACAGCGAAACATCCAAGTGACATGCAACATTTGCATCAACAACCACAGTCTGAGGATGCGCTGGGGGCAGCCCACAAGTGTGACACCTCCGTGTCAGAGTAGCATATCCACAACGTACTAACCCCAGCACGTACACCATTGTGATCCAGGAGGAAACCCACACGGTCACAAGGAAAATGTACAAACCCCTTAGAGACAGTGGCCAGAATTGAACCATGATCTTACAGCTGACGTCAGATAGCGTTACATTATCTGGCTGCCCTAGTGGGACTGCAGTACCTTGTACCATGGTGAGATTGCACCTAGAGAATTGTATATCAATGGGTTTTTCCAACTCAGGGAAGAATAAACTGTACTTACAAAGTTCAATTTCGAAGTAAATTTATTATCAAAGTACATATATGATAACATACACAACCCCAGGATTCATTTTCTTGTGGGCAATACTGTAAATACAAGAAACACAACAGAATCAATGAAAGACCAAACAGAACAAACAATTACCAATGTGCAAAAAAACAAACTCTGCAAATACAAAAAAACTAACAAATAATTAACAAATATTGAGAACATGAGATGAAGAGTACTTGAAAGTGAGCCCTGTTCAGTGTTAGGGTGAGCGAAGTTGAGTAAAGTTATCCCCTCCAGCTCAAGAGACTGATGGTTGAGGGGTGATAACTGTTCCTGAACCTGGTGGTGTGGGACCTGATGGTTGAGGGGTGATAACTGTCCCTGAACCTGGTGGTGTGGGACCTGATGGTTGAGGGGTAATAACTGTCCCTGAACCTGGTGGTGTGGGACCTGATGGTTGAGGGGTAATAACTGTTCCTGACCCTGGTGGTGTGGGACCTGATGGTTGAGGGGTAATAACTGTTCCTGATCCTGGTGGTGTGGGACCTGATGGTTGAGGGGTAATAACTGTTCCTGAACCTGGTAGTGTGGGACCTGATGGTTGAGGGGTAATAACTGTTCCTGAACCTGGTGGTGTGGGACCTGATGGTTGAGGGGTAATAACTGTTCCTGAAGCTGGTGGTGTGGGGCCTGATAGTTGAGGGGTAGTAACTGTTCCTGAACCTGGTGGTGTGGGACCTGAAGCTCCTGTACCCGACAGCAGAAGCAAGATGACAACATGCCCTTGTTGGCAGGGATCCCTGATGATGGACGCTGCTTTCCTGCAACAGCGCTCCATGTAGACGTGCTCAATGGTGGGGAAGGCTTTACCCATAATGGACTGAACCGTATCCACTACTTTTTGTAGGATTTTCTGTACTTTCTAGGCTGTGATGCAGTCAATATACTTGCCACCGCACATCTATGGAGGTTTGTCAAAGTTTTAGATGACATGCCAAATCTTTGCAAACTTCTAAGAAAGTAGAGGCACTGTTGTGCTTTCTTTGTAATGGCAGTTAGATGCTGGGCCCAGAACAGATCCTCTGAAACAACCAACACAGAGGAAAAAGGAAAACAGCATAGGTTCAGATTGATTCCTGGTCACAGTTCATGTTCAAGGTTAATTGCCATTCAACCATACATAAATACAACCAAATGAAGCAGTGTTACTGGGGCCAAGGTGCATCACAGTCACACACACAACACAAGGCACACGTAGCACACACAAGAAAACAGTAAACATACAGTCACACAAAATATATATAGACCATGTTCCCCAGTCCCCCACTCAGAGACTTGAGAGACATTATTTTAGTTTGTCCAGTTGATTGATGGTACTTGGGATGTTGTTAGCAAGAACAAGCCCACAGCAGTCCATTCGTCACGCACTAGGACGACTGCCAACAGACACAGTCCAGCTTGCCTTCCACTGAGCGAACACCAGAGGACAGCACCGATGGGAAGGACCAGTAACCCAACACATCATGCGTGCCCGCCCACCCACCGCGCACCCTCCGGCATCTTCTTCCTGGAGTGGCTGCAAAAGGCAACCCCATGACACGAGAGCCTGGCCCATGCTCTGAGCAAGACCACGCGGTTCCTCTGCCAGTCTCGCCAATTGACCTGACTTACAGAATTTTATATTACCAGTGCCCTCAGGATCTTGCAATCACAAGAAAAATGTCCAAAACAATCATTTATCACAGTCATAGACCATAACACATAGGAGCAAAATTAGGCTAATCAGTCCATCAAGTCTGCTACGCCATTCCATCATGTCTGATTTATTATACCTCTCAACCCCACTCTCCTGCCTTAACCTTTGACACCCTGACTAATCAAGAACCTATCAATCCCTGCTTTAAATGTACCCAATAACTTGGCCTCCTCTGATTCCCCACCCTCTGACTAAAGAAATTCCTGCTCGTCTGTTCTAAAGGCACATCCCTCTATTCTAAGACTGTGCCATCTGGTCATAAGCTCCCCCCACGATGGGAAACATCCTCTCCACATCCCACTCTAAGGTCTAGAGCTTTTACTATTTGATGGGTTTCATTGAAATCCTCATTCTACTAAACTCCAACAAGTACAGTCCCAGAGCCATCGAATACTCCAGACATGTTAACTCTTTCATTCCCAGAATCATTCTCAAGAACCTCCTCTGGATGCTCTCCAATGCCACCACACATCCTGTCTTAGACAACGGGCCCAAACATGCTCACAATACTCCACATGAAGTCTGACCAAAGCCTTATGAAGCCTCTGAGCCACACAGCAAGAATAAAGTCCACGAACACCATTCCGATTCAGAAAGGCAGCACAGGGATGCATTTTTCACTTGGTAATTAATCTAAAGCAGAACATTTAGCTGCTGAGTGCATTTTTTACGCAGAATTTTTTTTTTTTGAAAAAAGGCTTCACACAATATCTTCACAGTGCAGAGACCAGATAGAAAAATTATAGGATAGGGAATATCTCACTCTTCCCATTCCCCATTCTGGCTCCACTCTCACCCTTTACTCCTCTCACCTCCCTCTGATTCCTTTCTTCCTTCCCTTTCTCCCATGGTCCAAAGTTCAAAGTAATATTATTTTCAAAGTACACATAGGTGACCATACACTGTCCTGAGATTCATTTTCCTGTGGGTGTTCATGGGTACAAAGAAACAGGATATAATCAAAGAACTACACACACAAAGATGGACAAACAACCAATGTGCACAGGGAGGATCATCATCATCATCAGGTTCCGTGCCCAGTTTGAGCTTTGACTGCCATGGCGCACACACTCCTGTTTCGGGTCAAGTGGATCAATTCATTGCTATTCATTTCCAATTCTCTGGCTGCTGTCTCCATCATCATTTGTCTTTGTCTTCCTCTTGCTTTCTTCCCTTCAATCTTTCCCATAATTACCATGGATTCTAACTCCTCTTTTCTAATCACATGTCCAATGAAGTTACGTTGCCTTTTCATGATCTCATACATTATTTCTCTTTTGTGTTTGCTCTGTTCATGACATCCTCGCTAGATATAGGGAGTATCACCTCTCCTATTAGGTCCTTCTTTGGCCTTGTACCTCTTCCACTTATCAACCTCCCAGTTTCTTACTTCATCTCCCCCCACCCCACCCACACACCTTTCCCCTCACCTATTTTCACCTCTCACCTCCCAGCTTGTACTCCTTCCTCTCCCCAACTTCCCCTTCCATTCCAGTAATGAAGGGTCACAACTCAAAATGTCAATTGTTTATAACTTGCCATAGATCCTCCTGACCTGCCGAGTTCCTCCAGCACTTTGTGTGTGTTGCCCTGGATTTCCAGCATTAGCAGAATCTCGTGTGTTGGTAATAGTGTCACCATGTACTCCGAACACCCTCTGGCCCGAACCAATCTCATTTAAGCATGGAATTCTGCTGGTTGTCCTTGGCTGCAATGTCACCAGTGGAGTCAGCCTAGGTACGTTGACGTCCCACTGACACAGTCACTGAATTCCAGAGTAAGCCTGATCATCAACGTGCATCACGGACGTGTCAATCAGAATTTGAATCTCCGTTATAGGTCAACACGGGCCATAGGTCTCAGCTTGAAACACAACTGCACAGGAAGAGCTAAAGGCAGGATCAGCCTCAGATCCTACACTCAGTGGCCATTTTAGGTACGCCTGTACACCTGCTTGTTACTGCAAATATCTTATCAGCCAATCGTGGAGCAGCAACTCAATGCATAAAAGCATGCCGATATGGTCAAGAGGTTCAGTCGTTGTTCGGAGCAAACATCAGAATGGGGAAGAAATGTGATTCAAGTGATTTTGACTGTGGAATGGTTGTTGATGCCCAATGGGGTGATTTGAGTATCTTATAAACTGCAGATTTCCTGGGATTTTCAAGCAGGCTAGGCTCTAGAATTTACAGAGAATGTTGTGAAAAACAAAAAAAAAAAAATCCAGTCAGCTGTATTTCTGTGGGTAAAAACACCTTGTTAACAAGAGAGCTCAGAGGAGAATGGCCAGACTGGTTCAAGCTATCAGGAAGGTGACAGTAACTCAAATAACCCCAAGTTGCAACAGTGGTGCGCAGAAGAGCATCTCTGAACACACAACACATCGAATCTTGAAGTGGATAGGCTACAGCAGCAGAAGACCATGAACATACACTCAGTGGCTGCTTTATTAGGTAAAGGAGGTATGTAATAAAGTGGCCACCAAGTGTACGTCACTACAGCACGGTAACAGGCCCTTCAGCCCAACTGTTCCATGCCAACCAAGTGCCCTATTTTCCCACCTTTGGCCCATATCCCTCCAAACCAAGGGTTCCCAACCTTTTGTATTGCAATGGACCAACAGCATTAAGCAAGGGGTTCATGGAGCCTATATGAGGTAGCACAGCCCAAAATCTTTCCCATCCATGTCCCAGTTTCTTTCAAATCTTGTTAATTTAAGCTGCCTCAACCATTTTCTCTGGTGGTTCACATATGGAATGACATTGCCCCTCAGGTTCCTATAGGGCCAAGGGGCAAAATAGTACCAACTGCCACTCACCACACATAATTATGACAGCAGAAAAACAGTCACAAAATAACAGTACTGTGCAGAACTCATAGGCACAGATATATAGCTCGGGTGCCCAGGAGTTCCGCACAGTACTGTAATAATTTTATGCATTGCACTGTAATGCCGCCACAGAAAACAAATTTCATGACATATGTAAAAGATAAACCTAATTCTGATATGGGTCTGTATTGTGGACTGAAAGTGGGATGAGGGCAAGGAGAGAGGAATCACAATGGGGAAAAAGGGGAAGGGAGAGGGGAGGGAGCAGGAAGCACCAGAGAGACATTCTGTAATGATCAATAGACCAATTGTCTGAAATCAAACGACTTTGCCTGGTGTCTCAGGGCTGGGTGTTTCTGCAGACACACTACCCACCCACCCCCCACACACCCGGTACTCCTTCTGTCCCACACCCCTCCTGCAGCACACCGCCCTCACCATTTCCAACATCCTTTGCTCCTGCCGGATTTACAAACTCGCTCTCCGCTCCACATTGACAAATACAGTACTGTGCAAAAGGCTTAGCACCCTAGCTATATAGATGTGCGTCAGACTTTTGCACAGAACTGTATATAAAAGAATAACGTAGCTCAAGTCCTCAAGTGTCATGGACTGCAGTTTGATGGTGCATGGAAGCTGTCCTGGAGTCGGGTATCGGCAAGTACAAGGCCACAGTAGTTCCTCATACTGCAATCCAGCTCGTCTTCCACCAAGTGAACAGCAGAGGGCAGCACTGATGGGGGAGGCCAGTCCCCAAAGCAGCATGGAATCTAGCGGCACACCGCAGGCTCCAGTGTCTCATTCCCCTGGGGCCGTAACAGGCGACCCCGAGGCAAACGGGCCTTGTCAGCGCAACAACCAGACAACACAGCTCCCTGGCTGTCAGTTTCATATATTTTTTATATTATATATACACATATACACACACACATATTATATATATACACACACACACACACACATACACATTTCTCTCTCTCCATCCATCCATCCCATAGGATGATGATGGTTCCTCTCAGTCAGTTAGTGGGTTGGTACCCCACTCCTCAGAAAGGAACAGCGTGTGCGTGAGTGGATTTTAGGTGAGTAGGGGGTTGCACAGGTCCAGACCCACCCTCTCAACATCCCCTCCCGGATCCAGCAGCATGGTGGGGTCCAAGACGGCTGGGGGAAGTTCTGTTGCCGTGAATGGCCAGACCAAGCTTCGATGCCCTTTCCGCGCTTCACAGCACGTGTTTGCTAGATGACCGTTGACCCTATGAGAGGGTTCATCCGCCCTTTGACAGGTCTTGTTTTTCATCCTGCAGGGTGTGTAGCCACCCTCCTCACCAGGCAAGCCTGGTGGGGGAGCCGGTTTAGTCGCCGACCACCCGACCATGCTACAGGTAGTACTGGGTTACATGCTACCAGTAGCACGCAGACCAGTGACCTGTTTCACCAATGAACCAGTGAATCGGATTTGCAGTACTCTACATGACCAACGTCCAAAAGGGTCTTGCGATCACAAAAAAAAACATCCAAAATAATCACCCACACTGTCTGGTGGACCAGCTCTGATGCCTTCTTCCCTGAGTGGCTGAAGAAAAGTGCAATGTGGTGTACAACATGTCCAGCTCCTTTGCCATCCCACCACGGTGTTTTTAATATCAATCGGTGCCTTGCAATTGTAAAAAGGACATCTGGGACGAACCACTACACCGTTGGCTGGACCCAGAGAGGCCACTGCGCCTGAGGACAATGCCTTTTACCAGAAGATTTACAGTAGAACAGAGTACAATGAAAAACCATAAACACTGACAAACAGCCAATACACAAAATAAGGCACACTGTGAAAATACAAAAAAAGGACACACATGCTTGGAACATGAGGTGCAGAATCCTTGAAACTGAGTCCATAGGTTGTGTTCAGTGTTAAGGTGAGAGAAGTTATCCACACTGGTTCAGGAGCCTAATAGTTGAGAGGCTGTGTACATACATCTACTGATGCTTCCGGACTCATCTTCAGTGATGTTCCTGGAATCATCGGGTGTTTCGGGTCTTTCAACATCATACAACCTCCTCCGGGTGACCCAACCGGGGCTGATTAGACCCCAGCTTGTGTCCAGATGGCTAGCTACTTATGACTCCATGGCTCCCCTCTTTTGAGCCACAGCCATCTTGAGGCCCTCTCTGCCGCATCGGTGGTACTGCGGATGGCTCTCCTCTTCCTCTCTCCCTCGATGCCCAAAATGCTGAAGGCTGTAACTAAAGAATGGGCTATGAATCCCTTACAACCAACCTCCACTGGGAGACACTTCGCTCTCTATCCAGCCTGCTGACAGTTGCTGACCAGTCCTGCGTAGTTGGAGAGCTTCCTTTCATAGGCCTCTTCCAAGCGATCTTCCCATGGGACTGTCAGCTCCAGCAGCACCATTTGCTTAGTAGACTCAGACACTAGGACATTGTCTGGTCGCAGGGTGGTGGCCGCAATATGGTTGGGGAACTTCGGCTGCCCTTCGAGGTCCACCAACAGCTGCCAGTCCCTTGCAGAGGTCAGAATGCCTGCAGATGTTCTTTTGGCAGGTATTGGCTGCTCCCCAGCTCTGACAAAGGCAATGGTCTGTTTGGAGGGTCGGGACCGCTTCGCCCACTCAACTCCTGCACTGACGGCTTCAACGATGGTCTTCAGGACCTGATCATGCCTCCACCTGTACCGTCCCTCACCAAGCGCCCTTGCACAGCCGCTGAGGATCTGCTCCAGGGTTCCTCGCTTGGAGCACAGTGGGCACGCAGATGACTCTGCCGTGTCCCATGTGTGCAGGTTTGATGGGCTTGGAGGCACATCGTACACTGCCTGGATGAGATACTGGATGCGGACTGTTCCTGAACCTGATGCCATGGGCCCCATGTCTCGGGTACCCCATTCCCGATGGCGGCAGCAATGGCAGGGCACTTGATGACGAACTCTGCTTTCTTGTGGCAGCATTCCTTATAAATGTGCACAATAGCAGGGAGGGTGCTGCCTGTAAAGAACTGGGCTGTATCCACCACTTTCTGTAAGTGTCTCCATTCCTGGGCACTGGTGTTTCCCTACCTGGCAGTGATATAACCAGTCAAAGTATTCTTCCCAGACATCCACAGAAGTTTGTCAAAGTTTTAGATGCCACCCCGAATCTGTGCAAACATCTAAGAAAGTAGGGGCAATGCTGTGCCCACTCTGAGTGAATGAGGTCACCCCTCATTTCCCCAAGTTCCAATGGATATCGTCCTGGCCTGCTCAAACTCTTCCTGTAACTCAGTTGCCTCATTCTATTTAGTTACTTGCCCCCACACCCCAAAATGCATGGTCCCAAATAATGATTACAACAAGATAATAAAATTCTCATCTGTTTACAAATTTCTCCAGGGACTCACCTCTCCCTTTCCCCCTCAATATCTCGTCCTCTCCAATCCACCATTTCCAATTCAGGCCTCTCAGAATCAGAATTATCACTGACATGTCGTTAAATCTGTCTGTTTGTGTCACATTGCAATACACATTATTACGAATTATAACAACAAATATAAAAAAACAAGTATAGCAAAAAAAAGTTAAATAGTGAGGTTGTGTACATGGGTGCAATATTCATTCAGAAATCTGATGGCAGAGGGGAAGAAGCTGTTCCTGAAACGTCAAGTGTGTCTTCAGGCTTCCGTACATCCTCACTGACGAGGGCAATGAGAAGGTGTGTTCTTGGTGGTGAGAGTCCTTAATGACAAATCAAATCAAAATCAAACTAAGTTTAACTATCATTCAACCATACTTAGATACTGCTGAGCAAGACAGTGTTCCTCTGGGGCCAAGGTGCAAAATAGCTGGCAAAGAAGCACATTCACTCAAACAAAAGCACAGCTATGCAGTATTAATAGTCCAAGACACTGAGGAACAACACCCAGCAACGACGATACGGTCTCCCGGCAGTGCACAGACGTACACAATCCAGGCTGTCATTACACCACTCGAACACGTGAGGGCAGCACCAACGGGAGAGGCCAGCCACCAGCCAACCGCGGATGTGACGCTGTAACGGTGCCGCATTGCCCCAACTGGTCCGCGGCAGCAGGCTTGAGGCCTAGTCCTTGTTACAACGTGAGGCTGCGCAGCTCTCAAGCCACCAGACAAGGGTAGGAGGCCTGAGGCAACTAGCATAATCACTGTCCAACAGAGACTTGCGTTCACGAGTGAAGTGTCCAAGACAATTTCCCACGATTATGCTGCACCTTCACGTATCAACGCTGATGCCTTCGAGTAGCAGGCAGCAACGTACCCGCAGGCAGGCCGGCTCCTCCTGAGTATGCCGCCTTCCTGAGGCACCACCCTTTGATGATGTCCTCAATGGTGGGGAAGCTACTGCCTGTGACGATCCAAGTCCCGGTGAAGGGTCTCGGCCCATAACATCGACTGCTCATTCCCCTGCATAGATGCTGCCTGACCTGTGTGCCACTCTGGGTTTCCACATCTGCCGAATCCCTTGTGTTTAGAACAGTAGTCTGAACACCCTCTGTCAAGAACAGTTGTCAACAACACACTGAATTCCTCTGATCGCCCTTGGCAGCACTTTCCCCGGTGCAGTCATCCAAGGGTCGCTGACAAAATGTGATCCAAGTGACCTTGACCGTGGAATGACTGTAGGGAGCCAGACTGGGTGGTTTGGAACTGATGATCTGGGATATTCGTGCAGAACCATCTCAAGAGAATGGTGCAAACAACAAAAGCACGCAGTGAGCAGCAGCTGTACGGACAAAAACACCTTGTTAGTGAGAGGTTTGAGACTGGCCACACTGGTTTCAGGTGACAACAACTCAAATAACCTCGCATTAATAAAATGGTTCCTGAGTGAAGGCCATGTAATACAGTAAACAGGCCCTTCGGCCCCACTGATCCATGCCGACCAAAATATCCAACTGTACCAGTGTTAATTCCCACTTTTGGCCCGTATCCTTCTGAATGTTTCCTATCCACGTAGCTGTCCGAGTACCTTTTAAATCTTGTTAAAATAACCACTTCCTCTGGCAGCTCATACACGGGATGAAAAGGTTCAAATGGGGCGCGAACGCTTTTACAGCTCGGGGCATCAGCATTCAGAGTTCAAGTCCGAAGTCATTTTTAAGGAATCTGTACATCCTCCCTGGGGAATGTGTGGGCTGTCCCTCGGGTTCTCTGGTTTCATCCCGCAGTCCAAAGACGTCGTGATTATTTGCGTCTGACAGACAGACCGTGCCTTCACCACATCACGTGTTTTGGGGAATTTGAATAGGTCTCACTTAATGGCACAGATTCAAAAAGTTCAAAGTAAATTACCAATGCATGTATATATGTCATCCTATACAACCCTGAGATCCATTTTCTCTCAGTTATTCACAGTAAAACAAAAATACAACAGAATCAATGAAAAACTATACACAGACCCATAAGCAACCAATGTGCAAAAGACAAACTGTGCAGATACAAAAAAACCATGAATAATAAATAAACAAATAATGCTGACAACATAACTTGTACGAAAAGTCAGTCACACGAACACGAGGAAATCTGCAGATGCTGGAAATTCAAGCAACACACATCAAAGTTGCTGGTGAACGCAGCAGGCCAGGCAGCATCTCTAGGAAGAGGTACAGTTGACGTTTCAGGCCGAGACTCTTCGTCAGGACTAACTGAAAGAAGAGTTAGTAAGAGATTTAAAAGCGGGACTTTCTTACTAGCTTTTCTTTCAGTTAGTCCTGTTGAAGGATCTCGGCCCGAAACGTCGACTGTACCTCTTCCTAGAGATGCTGCCTGGCATGAAAAGTCAGTCTATAAGTTGTGGAATCGGTTCAGATTTGGAGTGCGCGAAGTTATCCACATAGGTTCAGGAGCCTGATGGTTGTCCGGTCCACATGTCATGAAATCTGGGTTTTTTTTTGCGTCAGTAGCAAAATGCATACTTTAGGTGTATAAGATGATGATAGGCATTGATCATGTGGATAATCAGAGGCTTTTTCCCAGGGCTGTAATGGCTAGCACAAGAGGGCATAGTTTTAAGGTGTTTGGAAGTAGGTACAGAGGAGATGTCAGGGGCAAGTCTTTTTTTTCCCCACACAGAGTGGTGAGTGCGTGGAATGGGCTGCCGGCGACGGTGGTGGAGGTGGATACAATAGGGTCCAAGAGACTCCTGAATAGTTACATGGAATGTAGAAAAATAGGGGGCTATGGGTAACCCTAGGTAATTTCTAAAGTAAGTACATGTTCGGCACAGCATTGTGGGCTGAAGGGCCAGTATTGTGCTGTAGGTTTCCTATGTTTCTATGTAAAAATTACAAGAAATTACAATAATATAAAAATAGTAGTGCTAAGAGATCAAAACAGTGAGGTAATGTCCATGGATTTCTGCATTGCGTTGCTGCCACATAATTGGATTATTAGATATTTGCATTTACAAGGTGTACAGTCAGAGAAATAGCTTGCTTAACCTTTCCTCACAAGACATGCTCTCTAATCCAGGTCCATGTGCATCTAATGGACATTTCCCCGATTGGACAGGAGATGGAGAAGAGTGTCAGGGAGTGGGTAGTCTGGGAGAGTGTCTCCTCTTTACACTCCTCCCAGCACATCGACGTAGTCAATTCCATCCAAAATAAATCCATTACTCTGCAACTACTTTCAAGCAAACAAAACTGCTCGGAGGCCGAGCAAAGGGGCTTTTCACTGAATGACGCACTCCCCATCAAGTAATAAAGTTCCAGAGTTGAAGAAAGTACGTTCGATCCTTTATTGAGAAACCAAAGGCAAACTATCATGTAACGATAAAACTAATGAACCTAACCCAGCAATATAAGAAAATAAGTCTGTATGAATATGCCTAGGTTTAAGTGTACTTAGAAGTATTTAAACGATAAACCAGGCAAAGAGGTCATTCCTGGCTGCCTCTAACTCTAACTGGACTAAAAACTGAACTAAAGAGACAGATTGAATACATAATTATACCCTTCACTCTACCACGCCCCAACCCACGTGACAAATTATCCATAATAATGCGCAACACGAAATACAATGCAGACAGGAACTAGATACACTGATCCTAAACGTTAGCAAAAGTGCATATTTGCTACCATATACTGCTTAGATTATGAGGACACGTAGTCCTCTTTTATTGTCATTTAGTAATGCATGCATTAAGAAATGATACAATATTCCTCCAGTGTGATATCACAGAAACACAAGACAGACCAAGACTGAAAAACTAACAAAAACCACATAATTATAACATATAGTTATAACAGTGTAACAATACTATAACTTGATGAAGAACAGGCCGTGAGCACAGTCAAAAAGTTCAAAGTCTCTCTAAAGTCCCACATCTCACGCAGACGGGAGAAGGAAGAAAATTCTCCCTGCCATGCCCGACCACAGTCCGACTCTGAGTCGTCCGAAAACTTCGAGCTCTGATCAGCCCTCTGACACCGAGCACCATCTCTGCCAAACGCTTCGGCCCCAGCCTTGGTCACCAGTAGCAGGCAAAGCTGAGGATTTTGGGGCCTTGCCTCCGGAGATTCTCGATCGCACAGTAGCAGCGGCAGCGATCTGGACATTTCAGAAATTTCTCCAGATGTTCCTCTGTGCCTTCTCACGTCTGTCTCCATCAAATCAGAATTGTGCACAGCATCCTACTTACAAATACGATATCATTTCACTGGAGAGCTGCACGCGCTGTGTCGCGCCGCCATCTTCTCCTCCCGCCGAGAGACTCGTTTTCTTACAGGGGAAAAAATACAGTAGCATTTTATGAAAAACTTCCTAAGTAGACAAACTTATAAACAACCAACATGGAAAAGGCAGATGAAAACATGCCGAGGACGCCAGTTGTAGAGTCTTTGAGAACGAGTCTGTAGATCGGGGAGTCAGCTCGGAGTTGAAATGAGTGAAGTTATCCCATACCAGTTCAGGAGCCTGATGGTTGAAGGGTAATAACTATTCCTGAACGCGGTCCATATGTCATGAAATTCAGCAGACCAGGCAGCATCTGTGGAAAAGAGTAAACAGTCAACGTTCCGGGCCAAGACCGTTGATGATGAGAGGTCTTGTGCCGAAACGTCGACAGTTCACTCTTATCCACAGATGCTGTCTGGCCTGCGGAGTTCCTCCAGCATTTTGTGTGTGTTGCTTGTTTATCATGAAATTTGTTGTCCAATGGCAGCAGTACAATAAATCCTTCTCCGTGAATTGTCACCTTGTCATGGTGGAGAAGCTTGTGTAGTCCTCTGATCCCGAGAGCAATGCCGTCTGGAGCTATGCTCCTGGTAGGGTCACCCATGGCGGTAAGGTCGAGGGTGAAGTCCCTGACAAAGAACAATCCAACCAAGACCTCAACGGTGGAACAGGCGGACGAAGTTACTTCAAACTCAACGGCTGTGAAGGTGGATGAAGGCTGCAACAAATCCATCAGCTCCAATCGTCGTGGTTTCCATGCCATTGGAATCAGTTGGTTGGTTTGTGAAGTATCGTGTGCTTCTTGGAGTGCAACATCAAGTACACGTTAAACAAATACACACACAGGTGTCTTCAGTCTGTGGGCCACTTCTTCAGAACGAAGACCATCATCCTCGATCTCGAGGGATCGCCATGATGACGACAACAATAAAACACACAAAAAATTACCATAAGTTATAATAACCAATATAAAAATGATGGTACAAATAGAGCAAAATAGTGAGGCAATGTTCATGAACCAATCAGATGGCAGAGGGGAACAAACTATTCCTGAAACATTGAGCATGTCTCTTCAGGTTCCTGTACCTCCTCGTTGATGGTAGCAAAGAGAAAAGAGGTCATGAGGGTCCCTAATGATGGATGCCGCCTTCTTGAGGCATCGCCTTTGAAGGTGTCCGGGATGGTGGGGTGGCTGGTGCCCATGATGGAGCTGCTGAGTTTGTAGATTTCTGCAGCTTTTTCCAATCCTGTGCAGTGGTCCCTCTATACCAGATGGGGATGTAACCAATAGAATGCATCCACAGAAATTTGCTAGAATCTTTGATGATAAAACGAATCTCAACTCCCAATGAAATTCATTGATTCCGCCTTCAGCTGTTGAGGCCTGAAGCCTCCCAAACTCTTTTGTTCTTTAAAACAGTCCTTCCAACCTACTGCTTTAACTGAGCAATCAGTTACCAGCCCTGACATCTCATTATATGTCTCGGACATTTGATGTTCGTGTGACATTTCTGGGCAACTTGCAATAACAAAGCTATCAATGGCTCTATCATAAGGACTTTGAGGAGACTTGGTTTGGATCTGCAAAGGGTTATATACCAAGCATGCTCCAAATGCTCTTGAAGATTTCTATACCTGTATGGAGGAGAGAATTCTAACTGGTTATGTCATTTTTAAAAAAAAATTAGCAATACAGCATGGAGTTGGCACTGCCCACCCTTCGAGCCCAGCCTTCCCAGCAATCCCCAACAAACCAAATTAACCCTAACCTAACCATGGGACAATTCACAATGACCAATTAATCTATCCGGATGTCTTTGGGAGGAAACCAGAGGACCTGGAGAAAATCCAGGCATTCCACAGGGAGGGCGTACAAAAACTCCATACAGAATGGCACCACAGTTAAACTCCGAACCCGGGAACATCTTGAGCTGCAATAGTATCTCGCTAACAGCTACACACTATCGTGACACCCTTGAGTAGTCAATGAATATTACATCAGTACATTGTTCTCGTTTTACACTACTTATTCAATTTTCTTTAATATACGTTTCTTATAATTTATAGTATATTTTATCTATTACACTGTACTGCTGCCATAAACAATGAGCTTCACAACACACACTCAGTGGTAATAAAACTGATTCTACTTTCCAATTCTGTTCACTATCAGATTTATGAACAACTACACAGTAGTGCAAAAGAAGATTGCAGTTTATAAAATATTTTATGTTCTGCTTTGTACCGCTTCCAGACCACAGCACATAAATCAATGATGATAAGTCTTGATTCTCATTCACAGGGAGATGAAAGTTGTGGCAGCGGACAACATGGATCGGGATGACCGGTGAGATGGACAGAATCGGACACGCAGCCTCTGGACACAAGAGGTGGGGAAGAGCAGCTGATTATTCATTACTGTCCATACCAATGCTGGGCACTGGGCCAGAAAAGAACAAGCCCAGACAGTGACGACACTCAGAACAGCACAGATTCAGATTCATTTACTTATCTGTTATTTTGGACTAAACAGACGTTTTATTTTGTTCTGACTGTGTAAAATATATAAAATAAAATAGTATATAATTAATGTTTAATTGCTGTTTGCCAGGGGGTGAAAGCAGCTTGTCTGATGCCAAGTCAGAATCAGATGTAACATCGCCGTCATATGTAGTGAAATCTTTTGTTTTGTGGTGGCAGTACCATGCAATACATAATAATAACTATAAATTACAATACATTTATAAATTAAGTAAAACAAGAGGCACAAAATGAGAGCAAAAGAAAAAGGTGTGATACTGTTCATGGTGGCCGGAGGCAGGGTGGAGATATGTCTCTCCCAAAGGAGGTGTGAGGTGCTCCTTCCCTCCGCTAGCCTGCAGGTCACCCTTGGGCAAGGTGTAGCACCTACAAAGCCTCACCCCTGCTCAGGGTCACGTAAAGCCATGCGAGCAGGTGGTGGATGGTCGTATGAGCAGCCAGTGCAAATCACAAGTCTTGGTTATGTGACCACTGACACCAGGCAATCTCTGAAGGGTATTCATAATGGTTGGGGTCATCCATCTTGTAAAGGCACCGTCCAGAAGGCAACAATAGTAGACCACTTCTGTAGAAAAATTTGCCAAGAACAATCATGGTCTGACTATGATCACCCACGTTATACGACACAACACCTAACGATGAGTGTTCATTGCCCATTCAAAAATCTGATGGTGGGGGGAGAAGAAGCTGTCCCTAAAATTGGTGAATGCCTTCAGGCTCCAGTACCTCATCCTTGATGATAGGAATGAGTAGAAGGTATGTCCTGCATGATTGGGATCCTTAATGATGGATGCTGCCTTTTTGAGGCATCTCCTTTAGAAAATGCAACACACACAAAATGCTGGAGGCCCGAAATACCGACTGTACTTTTCTCCGTAGATGCTGCCTGGCCTGCTGAGTTCCTCCAGCATTTTGTGTGCGTTGCTCAGTTTTCCAGCATCTGCAGATTTTCTTGTTTCCTTTTGAAGGTGTCCTCGATGAGGGGAGAGACTAGTGGAGTCTTCACTTAGAGACGGAAGATGTCCTTAAACACTTCTGCCAGTTGGTTGGCACAAGTTTTCAGAGGAGCTGGCTAAGTTTGCAGCTTTCTGATCCTGTGCAGTGGTTCCTCCATACCGGACAATGATGCAACCAGTCAGAATGCTCTCCACTGTACATCTATAGAAATTTGCAAGTCTTTGGTGTCATACCAAGGCTCCTCAAGCTCCTAATAATATATAGCTGCTGCCATGCCTTCTTTGTAATTGTATCAGTATGTTGGGCCCACTATAGATCCTCAGAAATGATGACCTTAGAACATAAAATTACTCATACTTTCCACTGCTGATCCCTCGGTGAGGACTGGTGTGCATTTCGTTAGCTTCTATTTCCTGAAGTCCACAATCGATTCCTTGGTCTTACTGACACTGAGCACAAGGTTGTTGCTGCAGCACCATTCAGAAACTGATTTATCTCACTCCTGTCCGCCTCCTCATCTCCATCTGGAATTCTGCCAACAATAATTGTGTCTTCAGCAAATTTACAGATGATGTTTAAGACATGTCTAGCCACACAATCACGGATGTAGAGAGAGTAGAGCAATGGGCTAAGCACACATCCCTGAGGTGCGCCAGTGTTGACGGTCAGTGAGGAGGGGATGCTATTTCTGATCCACACAGACTATGGTCTTCTGATGAGGAAGTCAAGAACCCAGTTGCAGAGGGAGGTACAGAGGCCCAGGTTTTGGAGTTTATTAATTAGAACTCAGTGATAGTTAGTGAGGCAGCTCACCCTGCTCTTCTTGGGCACTAATATGATTGCTGCCCTTTTGAACCAGGTGGAAACCTCCGACTGCTCCATTGAGAGACTGAAGATGTCCTCGAACACTTCTGCCAGTTGGTTGGCACAAATTTTCAGTGCCCTGCCTGGTACACCATCAGGGCCTGACACCTTGCAAGGGTTCACCCACTTGAAAAATGTTCTGACTTCGGCCTCCAAGACAGAGATCACGGGGTCACCAGATACTGCAGGGATTCTCAAATTCTCAAAGTGTGCACAAAAGGCGTTGAGCTCATCTAGGAGCGAAGCAAAACAGCCATTCATGATGCTAGGTTTTCCCCTGTAGGAAGCAATCGCCTGCAAACCCTTCCAGAGCTGACAAACCCTTAAAGTAGCCTTCTATTGGTTGTACCTGGATTTTATATTGTTCTGGATTCCTCGTTTTGAATACCACAGATCTAGCCCTCTGCAGTCTACGAATCTCCTGGTTCATCCACGGCTTTTAGTTTGGGCACGTCCAGCATGTTCTCGTAGGCTTGCACTTATCCACACAGATCTTGAAAAGTCGGTGACAATTGTGACGTGTTCATTCAAATTCGCAGACGAATCCCTCAATATTGTAGAGTCCACCAACGCAAAGCTGATCTGTAAGCATTCCTCCATCTCTTTTGATCTTACCATTTTGGTCCTCACCACTGGTGCTGTGGTCTTAGGTCTCTACCTAGGTCTCTACAGTGGGAGCAGGAGTACAGGCAGGTGACTGGACTTTTCAATGTGTGGACGTGGGATGTGCTTGTGACGTCGCAGTTTTCATTGCTCCTGTGCATACATGAACTTACAGGATCAGCTCTATTTGTCACATATCGATTGCAACCTCCAGCGAAAGATCTCATTTGCATCAGCAACCAGTCTGAGGATGTGCTGGGGCCAGCTTGCAATGTCACCATACTCCCAGCAATATAACATGCCCACAACGTATTAAACCATACAGCTTTGGAATGTGGGAGGAAAGTGGAGCAACCCATTTGACAATCATTTTATGCCACTTTTTCAGTAACTACCTCTCTGCAGGAGGGAAACACTATTGAAGAGTGGTTACTTCAATGTGCACAGTACGATGCCACAAACTCAAAGACAAAAGGCCTATTAAACAGTGGCATTGAAGATGCATGCTGGACTCCAGGGAGAACTCAGTACCTCTTCTTCAGAGAATGTCTCACAATCTGTTCTGCCCAACTACGAGAGGAGATGGGATGAAGTAGGTACAGAGGAGATGTCAGGGGTAAGTTTTCTTTTTAAATGCAGAGTGGTGAGTGCGTGGAATGGGCTGCCGGCAACAGTGGTGGAGGCGGATACGATAGGGTCTTTTGAGGTTTTCAATGTTTCTATGTTAACATCCCAACTGAAATGACGACCCATCTGTCACTAACATCAGGTATCAGAGCATGCACTGCAACCCATATACTGAATTTTCCCACCCATACAGACTACTCCCTCACATCTCTGAGGCCTCCGTCAGTCAGCGCTGACCATGGGTGTTGCGTCATTGCTGTCTAGATACACAGGGCAGCACAATATGGAGAGAAAACTAGACGCCCGCTCTCCACATAGCTGATGAATCCAAAGGAACAACACAGACTGATACAGTTTGGCACCAGCAGCATTGCAGGAATTACCAGTCAGCATTGAACTCAACATAGGACTGCATTAGGGTCTCTAGCTCCAGGTTTTTCCCCTCTGGGTTTACTCCCGAAACCTTCCCCCCGAGTGGGTACAGCTGCAAGGCAGTGGAGATCTGAGATCAGACTTTTTCTTCTCCTAGATGAGCTGCCAACCATGGCTGACAGGCCCCATCTGACCAAATTCATCACATCAGCACAGTAATATATTCTGCATTCTATTATTGTACAGTTACAGAGACACTGCGGTCCAGGTCGACAATAAGGTAGAAATGTTGATTGTGATGCCAAGAGTCCATCTTATCATACTAGTGGACTATTCAACAGTGGGATAGAAGTTGTTCATGAGGCTGGTGGTACATGTTTTCAGGCTTTTTGTATCTTCTGCCCAATGGGGGAGGAGAGAGGGGAGGATGTCTGGGATGGGTGGGGTCTCTTACATTGGCCACTATGCCGAGGCAGCAAGAAGCGTAGGAGTCTGTCGATTCTGCTCATGGCCACGCGTTTTCCCTCCAGGTGCTCCAGTTTATCCCACGTTCCAAAAGGTGTCCGATTTAGTAAGGATTAACAAGCTCTGAGCATGTGGTGTTGGAAGCATGGAGACGTGTGGGCTGCCCCCAGCACATCCTCAGACTGCTGCAAACAACACACTTCACCGGACGTTTCAGCGTACATGAGCCAAGCTTTCGGGGAGTCTGGTTCCCGTGATGTGCTGAGCTGTATCACCGTTTTCCGCAGTTTCCCATAGTCACAGACAGAGCAGTTGAATTGAATTGACTTTATTACTTCCATCCTTCAAATTCATGGAGTATAAATCTTTACATTACATCTTCGTTCAAATGTGCAATTATAGTAATTTATAATATTAGGTACAACAGGATAGTCAATATAACAGAAATACAGCAGCGTCAGCATGAATTAAGCAGTCTGATGGCCTAGTAAGAGAAGCTGTCCCGGAGCCTGTTGGTCCTGGCTTTTATGCTGCGGTACCGTTTCCCAGATGGTAGCAACTGGAACAGTTTGTAGTTGGGGTGACTGGGGTCCCCAGTGATCCTTCGGGCCCTTTTTACACACCCGTCATCCCTAGCTGTGACACATCCAGATAGGATGCTTCCTAATGGTGCATCAATGGGGACGTGCCAAGTTTCTTTTGCCTCCTGAGGAAGTTGAGGTGTTGGTGTGGTCAGAACTGGTTCCCAGATCTATAACTCTTAAAGGTCTGCTCTGGTTGCCTCATTATAGAAAGGATGTGGAAGCTTTAGAGGGGGTGTAGAGGAGATTTACCAGAATGCTGCCTGGATTAGTGAGCATGTCTTATGAGGATAGGTTGGGCGAGTTAGGGCTTTTCTCTTTGGAGAGAAGGAGGAAGAGAGTTGACTTGTAGGTGATGAGGTGTAGATCAAGTTGTCAGCCAAAGAATGGTGGGTCCATTGAATGCACTGCCAGGGTTGGTGATAGAGGCAGATAAATTAGAGACATTTGAGAGACTCTGGGATGGGAAAGAAAACTGGAGGATTGTGGGGAATAAAACAGAGAGTAACTCAAAAGGACAGTATTATGGTCCAAAGAGCCTATGCAGTTTAATGGTCTATGTTCAATCTCTGGCCACCTCCTATTCTGAACTTTTGTTCGCTATTGACCTTTATTATTCCATCATTCGGCCTTGGCTCCAGCCCACCCTCCCCACCTCAGCACTTGTATACCTTCCCCAGCCTCTTCGAACAAACCACTGATCATTGGGCAGATACCTCAAGTGTCTGGCTCTCCTTGAAAATGTACCTGCGAAACCTTTTAGGAAGGAGATGCAGGAGACTTAGGTCTCACACCATGAGGTTCAGGAACAGTTTTAACCTTCAACAGTCAGGTTTCTGAACCAGAAATGGGTAACTTCACTCACCTCAACACTGAACTGACTCTACAACCTACAAATACACTTTCAAGGACTCCACAACACATTCTCAGGATTATTTATTTACTTTTCACTTACTATTTACTTTTTTGTATTTGCACATTTTGCCCTCATGTGCACATTGGTTGTTCATCAGTCCTTGTGTGTAGTTTTTCACTGATTCGGTTGTATTTCTTCATTCTAAGTGAATGCCTACAAGAAAATGAATCACGGTGACATACTTTAACTCTGCCATGGGCAGCCCCAAACCCAGCTGCAAGAGGAGGAAGGTTGGGCATTGGGCTAGCCACCCCAACCGGTAAAAACCCAGAGACACAGGAATGCCAGCGGAAGCTCCAATGACTTCATCCCTCACAGTTGCCTCACAGGTAGATAGGCTAGTTAAGAAGGCTTATGGGGTGGTAGCTTCCATAAGTCGAGGGACAGAGTTTAAGAGTCGCGATGTAATGATGCAGCTCTATAAAACTCTGGTTAGACCACACCTGGAGTACTGTGCAACACACATCAAAGTTGCTGGTGAACGCAGCAGGTCAGGCAGCATCTGTAGGAAGAGGTGCAGTCGACGTTTCAGGCCAAGACCCTTCATCAGGACTAACTGAAGGAAGAGTGAGTAAGGGATTTGAAAGTTGGAGGGGGAGGGGGAGATCCAAAATGATAGGAGAAGACAGGAGGGGGAGGGATAGAGCCGAGAGCTGGACAGGTGATAGACAAAAGGGGATACGAGAGGATCATGGGACAGGAGGTCCGGGAAGAAAGACAGCGGGGGGGACCCAGAGGATGGGCAAGAGGTATATTCAGAGGGACAGAGGGAGAAAAAGG
Organism: Mobula hypostoma; assembly: GCF_963921235.1. NCBI lineage: Eukaryota > Metazoa > Chordata > Chondrichthyes > Myliobatiformes > Myliobatidae > Mobula > Mobula hypostoma. Next base: position 8,433,883 of record NC_086100.1, on the reverse strand, counting down.
AGAGTGAGAGAAAGAATGTGTGCATAAAAATAAGTAACAGATGGGGTACGAGGGGGAGGTGGGGCCTTAGCGGAAGTTAGAGAAGTTGATGTTCATGCCATCAGGTTGGAGGCTACCCAGACGGAATATAAGGTGTTGTTCCTCCAACCTGAGTGTGGCTTCATCTTTACAGTAGAGGAGGCCGTGGATAGACATGTCAGAATGGGAATGGGATGTGGAATTAAAATGTGTGGCCACTGGGAGATCCTGCTTTCTCTGGCGGACAGAGCGTAGATGTTCAGCAAAGCGGTCCCCCAGTCTGCGTTGGGTCTCGCCAATATATAAAAGGCCACATCGGGAGCACCGGACGCAGTATATCACCCCAGTCGACTCACAGGTGAAGTGTTGCCTCACCTGGAAGGACTGTTTGCGGCCCTGAATGGTGGTAAGGGAGGAAGTGTAAGGGCATGTGTAGCACTTGTTCCGCTTACACGGATAAGTGCCAGGAGGGAGATCAGTGGGGAGGAATGGGGGGGACGAATGGACAAGGGAGTTGCGTAGGGAGCGATCCCTGTGGAATGCAGGGGGGGGGGAGGGAAAGATGTGCTTAGTGGTGGGATCCCGTTGGAGGTGGTGGAAGTTACGGAGAATAATATGTTGGACCCAGAGGCTGGTGGGGTGGTAGGTGAGGACCAGGGGAACCCTATTCCTAGTGGGGTGGCGGGAGGATGGAGTGAGAGCAGATGTACGTGAAATGGGGGAGATGTGTTTAAGAGCAGAGTTGATAGTGGAGGAAGGGAAGCCCCTTTCTTTAAAAAAGGAAGACATCTCCCTCGTCCTAGAATGAAAAGCCTCATCCTGAGAGCAGATGCGGCAGAGACGGAGGAATTGCGAGAAGGGGATGGCGTTTTTGCAAGAGACAGGGTGAGAAGAGGAATAGTCCAGATAGCTGTGAGAGTCAGTAGGCTTATAGTAGACATCAGTGGATAAGCTGTCTCCAGAGACAGAGACAGAATCTCCCCCATTTCACGTACATCTGCTCTCACTCCATCCTCCCGCCACCCCACGAGGAATAGGGTTCCCCTGGTCCTCACCTACCACCCCACCAGCCTCCGGGTCCAACATATTATTCTCCGTAACTTCCACCACCTCCAACGGGATCCCACCACTAAGCACATCCTTCCCTCCCCCCCTCTCTCTGCATTCCACAGGGATCGCTCCCTATGCAACTCCCTTGTCCATTCGTCCCCCCCATCCCTCCCCACTGATCTCCCTCCTGGCACTTATCCGTGTAAGCGGAACAAGTGCTACACAAGCCCTTACACTTCCTCCCTTACCACCATTCAGGGCCCCAAACAGTCCTTCCAGGTGAGGCAACACTTCACCTGTGAGTCGACTGGGGTGATATACTGCGTCCGGTGCTCCCAATGTAGCCTTTTATATATTGGCGAGTCCCGATGCAGACTGGGAGACCGCTTTGCTGAACATCTACGCTCTGTCCGCCAGAGAAAGCAGGATCTCCCAGTGGCCACACATTTTAATTCCACATCCCATTCCCATTCTGACATGTCTATCCACGGCCTCCTCTACTGTAAAGATGAAGCCACACTCAGGTTGGAGGAACAACACCTTATATTCCGTCCGGGTAGCCTCCAACCTGATGGCATGAACATCGACTTCTCTAACTTCCGCTAAGGCCCCACCTCCCCCTCGTACCCCATCTGTTACTTATTTTTATGCACACATTCTTTCTCTCACTCTCCTTTTTCTCCCTCTGTCCCTCCGAATATACCTCTTGCCCATCCTCTGGGTCCCCCCCTCCCTTGTCTTTCTTCCCGGACCTCCTGTCCCATGATCCTCTCGTATCCCCTTTTGCCAATCACCTGTCCAGCTCTTGGCTCTATCCCTCCCCTCCTGTCTTCTCCTATCATTTTGGATCTCCCCCTCCCCCTCCAACTTTCAAATCCCTTACTCACTCTTCCTTCAGTTAGTCCTGACGAAGGGTCTCGGCCTGAAACGTCGACTGCACCTCTTCCTACAGATGCTGCCTGGCCTGCTGCGTTCACCAGCAACTTTGATGTGTGTTGCTTGAATTTCCAGCATCTGCAGAATTCCTGTTGTTTCCTGGAGTACTGTGTCCAGTTCTGGTCGCCTCATTATAGGAAGGATGTGGAAGCATTGGAAAGGGTACACAGGAGATTTACCAGGATGCTGCCTGGTTTAGAGAGTATGGATTATGATCAGAGATTAAGGGAGCTAGGGCTTTACTCTTTGGAGAGAAGGAGGATGAGAGGAGACATGATAGAGGTGTACAAGATAATAAGAGGAATAGATAGAGTGGATAGCCAGCGCCTCTTCCCCAGGGCACCACTGCTCAATACAAGAGGACATGGCTTTAAGGTAAGGGGTGGGAAGTTCAAGGGGGATATCAGAGGAAGGTTTTTTACTCAGAGAGTGGTTGGTGCGTGGAATGCACTGCCTGAGTCAGTGGTGGAGGCAGATACACTAGTGAAGTTTAAGAAACTACTAACAGGTATATGGAGGAATTTAAGGTGGGGGCTTATGTGGGAGGCAGGGTTTGAGGGTCGGCACAACATTGTGGGCCGAAGGGCCTGCACTGTGCTGTACTGTTCTATGTTCTATCCCTGAGAGAGGACGGATTGTCAACACAAAGATGGGCTACACCCTAGGGACAAGCTGAAAGAATGGTGCCAGACAGAGGATTCTGGCAAGCTGCTGCCAGCGGCCTGCGCCCCAGCTACACACTTTGATAGCAACTTCACTCTGGAATTTGAGGAATTATTGCCCAGTTTAAGCTGGTACACAAATGGACACTAACCTGAACGGCAGCGTCCTCTGCAAAAAGTCAAAGGAAATGACTGCCTCTGTGCTGCTCAGTTTTAACAGCTCTGTCCAGTTGCTTAAAATTGAGCATCCTATCGAATTCCAAAGTACTAATATCTCTTCACAATCTGTTTATATTCCAATTATCATGCAATCAAGACTATCATCTGGAAATCCTTCAATAATTATTTCTCACCCAGCGACAGATTTTGCTTCATATTTTCCATCCTTGCAGTAGAATTTTAAGTCACTACCACAAAAATAGAACAGAACGGCACAGTAAAGGCCCTTCAGCCTGAGATGCTGGGGCAACCTATATAGACCTACGGCACACCAATTTAACCCCTCCCACACAACCCATAACCCTCCATGTCTCTTACAGGCATCACCAGTCCCATGTTCGGCATTCTTATGCAATCCTGCGGACTGGTATCATTGAGGAAAGCCACTCAGCCCATTATTTCCGTGCTAGCTCTTCGGCTAAAGGATCCCAGGCAATCCCCACTCCTTTCCTCCAAGGACCGATTCTGCTTCCTTTTGAAAGATTAACTGTTCTGCGTCTCACCTCACATGTCATGGCATGAGTCCCGAGGAGACACTGGATTACACAGGAGAGAGTTTAAAAAGAGAGTGGGGACAGTTTGGAACACTTTGCTTGCCACAGTTCCAGAGACATTGCATTGTTAGGCACTTGGCAAGGACCGATAAAAGAGTTAGGCTTAAGCAGAGCGGCCATTGTGTGAGAGGGCCAGTGTTAGAGTGGGGAGTTGAGGCTTTGGCTCTTTGACAGAGAGGAGGAACTTAGACAGTAGGTAGATTTTTTTTTGTTACTTATTTTTTTTTATTATTGTATATTTAGAGCAGAGGGGGTGCCAGGCAGGATAGTGGAGTGTTCTTCCTACAGGAAGTGGGAAGGCAGGGAGACCTTCAGTGTCCTTGACAATTTCTCCTGCGAAAAGTGCACCAGCTGCAGTTTCTAACAATCCGCGCTGCGGAACTGGAGCTGGAACTGGAACGGGATGAACTCTGGATCATTCCGGAGGCTGAGGGTTGAAGGGCAGGAAGGTAGTCACACCAAAGGTGCAGGGCACATGTAACGGGGAGACTGGCAACAGGCAGAAAGAGGATAGAGAGCCAATGTAGAGTACCCTTATGACCATTCTCAACAGCAGGTGTACAGTCGGCTGAGGGGGTGGGGGGGCACATGATCCAGCAGAGGATAGTCACAGTGGCACTGAGTCTGGCCCTGTGGCTTGGGGTGGGGGGGTTGGGAAGTGGGGTGGATAGAGGAACAGAAGAGAGATTTTGTGGACAAGAATGAGACTCCCAGATGGTTTGTTGCCTCCCAGGTGTCAGGGTTAGCAAAATCTCAGACCGAGTCCACAGCATCCTTTCTTCATTTGTCACCATAGTCCTTCGAGAGCAGAATTAAAATTTCCTGCTCAAACAAACCTCACAGCTGCCATTTCCCATTGAGGAGGAGGTACAGAAGCCTGAAGACACACACCCAACAACTCAAAATAAAAATGCTTCTTTCCCTCCACCATCAGATTTCAGAATGGCCCATGAATACTCCCTCATTATTCTCTTTTTCCCCCCACAACTTAATATGTAACTTGCAGAATTTGTTGCGTCTGCTACCGCAAAATGACGAATTTCACATTACACGAGTCAGCGACAGTAAACCTGTCTCTGATTCATTCTTGGCGTTAGAATGAGAATCAGCTTAATCGTCACTGACAATTATTTAATCATTTTATTTTAGAGTTACATTTCAGAACAGGCCCTTCTGGCCCAACAAGCTGTACTGCCCAGCAACACAGATATTTAACCCTAGCCTAACCACAGGATCAGTTACACTCATCAGTCACCCGCCTAACCAGTATGTTTGGGAGGAAACCGGGCACCCGGTGAAACCACGTTTGGTTCACAGAGAGAACACACAAACTCAGTACAGACAGTACCAGAATTGAACTCTGAACTCCAGAACATTCCAATCTGTAAAGGGTCGCACTCACGGCTACACTACCAGGGTGCTCATATGTCACGGAATTTGTTGCATATTTCATAATGGAATGTGTCGTGAAATTCAGGGCGGCAGTACAGTGCGAGATAGAAAAATTACTACGTTACAAAAAGTAAATTAGTGCAAAAAGAGATCAAAAAGCGAGGTCGTATTCACGGGTGCGTGATCTGTTCGGAAATCCGATGGCGGAAGGGAAGAAACTGCTGCGGATTTGTTGAGTGTGTGTGTTCAGGCTCCTGCACTTTCTCCCTGACAGTAGCAGCAAGGAGGGGCCATGCCCTGGGGAGTGAGGGCCTTTAATGATGGAAGCTGCCTTTTTGAGGCACTCCCCCCCCCCCCGCCCACGAAGCTGCTGCCACCAAGAGTGATGCATGCGGGTTCGATTGAAAAATTTAAGAGGAACTTCGATAGGTACATGGATGGGAAGGGTATGGAGGGCCATTCTTCAGGTGTAGGTCGATGGGACTATCGACAGAATCATAGTTTGGACTAGATCGCTCAAAGGGCCTGTTTCTGTGCTGTAGTGCTCTATGACTATGCCCTCGATGGCGGGAAGGAATAGTTATTTATTTTATTTAGAGACACAGCATGGAACAGTCTCTTCTCACCTACTGAACCACACCACCCAGCAACCCACCAATTCAACCCTAACCTAGTCACAATGACCAACCAGCCTACTCACCAGTATGCCTTTGGACTGTAGGAGGAAACTGGAGCACCCGGAAGAAACCCACACACACACACACACACAGGAGAAACATATAGCGGATGCCGGAACTGAAGTCCGGAATGCGCCGAGCTGTAATAGCATTGTGTTAACCGCTACACTACCGTGGTTGTGCCCCTCAATGGAGCTGCGGTGTCTACAACCCTCTGCAGCCTCTCTCGATCCGGCACTCTGGAAACTCCATAACAGGCAGTGACACAGATGGTCAGAACTCTCCTCCGTATATCTGTAGAACTCTCAACTTCTTCTGGGATTCATGTGCTGCGTTGGCATACACGCTTACATGAAACGAGTTTACATCGATTCAGCATGTCATCTGAAACTTTGGCAAATTTCTATAGAAGTGCCGTAGAGAGTACACGGCCTGGTATGGAAACACCAATATCCTTGAACGGAAAATCCTACAAAAAAAATCGTGGATACGGCCCATCACGGGTAAAGCCCTCCCCACCACTGACCAGGTCTACAAGGAACGCCGTCACAGAAAAGTTGCACCATCATTAAGATCCCCCCCCCCATCATCCAGGACATGCTCTCTTCTCACTGATGCCTCAGGTCCCACACCACCAGGTTCAGGAACAGTTATTACCCCTCAACCATCAGGTCCCACACCACCAGGTTCAGGAACAGTTATTACCCCTCAACCATCAGGTCCCACACCACCAGATTCAGGGACAGTTATTACCCCTCAACCATCAGGTCCCACACCACTAGGTTCAGGAACAGTTATTGGATGCTGTCCAAGTTGCATGCCATCTTGGACAATGTCTCCCATCCACTACATAATGTACTGGGTGGGCACAGGAGTACATTCAGCCAGAGATTCAATCCACCGAGATGCAACACAGAGTGTCATAGGAAGTCATTCCTGCCTGTGGCCATCAAGCTTTACAACTCCTCCCTTGGAGGGTCAGACACCCTGAGCCAATAGGCTGGTCCTGGACTTATTTCCTGGCATAATTTACATATTACCATTTAACTATTTATGGTTTTATTACTATTTATTATTTATGGTGCAACTGTAACGAAAACCAATTTCCCCCGGGATCAATAAAGTATGACTATGACTACGACTACCCCTCAACCATCAGGTCCCACAGCACCAAGTTCAGGAACAGTTATTACCCCTCAATCATCAGGCTCTTGAACCAGATGAAATAACTTTACTCATCCCAACACTGAACTACTCCCTCAACCAATGAACTCACAGTCAAGGACTTGTCAGTTACCAGCAGATGCCCCCTTTGCATTTACTTTCCCCACAAATGAATCTCAATTTCAATCAGCAGCACCTCATGCTTATTGTTCATTGTTGTCTGTCACACCTTCCCTGTAGATAACAGTAAACAGATGCAACAGTCACGATACCATTCCTTGACTTGTTCTTTTCCCAATGTGTGAAGTGAAGAGCTTCAGCTCTGTAGCAGTTTTTAGATACATTACACAAGGCCCTCCGTTGGTCGGATATTGCATCCTATCTGTCTACGTCGAAGTCGATTCGCAAGCCAGGGCAGTACGATATACAGAGCAAGCTGTTACCCATGTAAACAAGGCCCTCCATCTCCACACAGCTGATGAATCCAAAGGAACGGCAGAGACCCATACAGTTTGGCACCAGCGGCATCGCAGGAGTTGCCAGTCAGTGTTGAACTCAACGCAGGACTGTCTTACAGTCTTACCCCGGACTTTTCCTTGGGGTTTACTCCCGAAACCTTCCCCATGAGTGCATATAACCACAAGGCAGCAGAGATTTGAGATTCAGATGAGCTCCATATCTGACATGTCCCATCTGTCTGATCAGATACCTTAAGCACAAGAGATTCCGTAGATGCTAGAAATCCAGACTAACACACACAAGAATGCTGGAAGAACTCAGCAGGTCAGGCGGTATCTATGGAGAGGAATAAAGAGTCAACACCTCGGTCTGAGACCCTTCATCAGGACTGAAAGGAGTAAGATATCCTTTTGAGCTGTCACAGCACCTGTCCAGGTGCATCATGGCTTAGTAGAGGAATTACTCTGCCCAAGACTGCAAGAAAATGCAGAGAGTTGTGGACAGAGCATCGTCCATCATGCAGGCCAGCCTCCCCTCCATGGACATTGTCTCCACTTCCCACTGCGCCAGTAAAATCAAGGAACTCTCCCACCAAGACATTCCCTTCCTGCTCCTCCCATTGGGCAGAAGATACAACAGCCTGAAACATGTAGCACTCAATTACTGTTGTAAGATTCACATTTACCATATGTACATTGAAACATACAGAGAAATGCATTGATCGCATTCACAATCAATACACCGGAGAACATGCTAGAGACAACCTGCAAGCATCTCTACACATTCCTCAACAACATAAAATACCCACAATGTTCCACGGAAAGATGCAAGCAACAACAACAACGCACACACAAAAACACCCCTCCACCCTCAGGACACGTTGTCTCCATTCCTCGGCCCCAGAGTCTCATTCAAACATTGGGTCCCCATCCTCACAGACTTCACCCAGAACGCTAATCATGGGTTTGACGCGTGACCAGACCTCTCATATAATACAGATTAACTCTCGATCACCACATCACATCGTGAACCTTGTACCTTATTTCAAGATTGGGTACTGGAAATTACATTAAATAAGTGTAAAGGAGAACAAAATAATTGTTACTCCACATCCAACGCAGCACAAAAAAAAGGTAAAGAACACGAGATATATATATATATATATATATATATATATATATATATATATATATATATAATAGCTTATGTACATAGATTGACTGCATGTCCATAGGGTGACAGCAGGCTGTACATAAGGTGACTGACAGGAAGTAATAAAGTCATGGTGGAGTTGGTGGGTGGGTGGGGGTATCTACCTGGCCTGCACTCTCTCTGTAACACTATACATTTTCATGGGGCAGAAGATTAATAAGTCTGAAATCACGTACCACCAGGCTCAACGAAAGCTTCTATCTGAGTTTATAGGACTGTTAAATGGTCCCCTAGAACGATAAGGTGGACTACTGTATTGACTTCACAGTCCATCTCACTGCAACCTTGCACCTTATTGTCTGCTTGTCGACATCCATCACCGAGGACCTCCATCACCTAGGACAGGCCCTCCTCTCATTGCTAACCTCAAGGTGGTGGTACAGAAGCCTGAAAAAACACACTTCACATTTGAAGGACAGCTTTTTGCCCTCTGCCATCAGATTTCTGAATGGACAAAGCTGCAAAACAACAAATTTCACAACATACACTGGTGATATGACACCTGATTCTTATTTTCTGTATTCTGTTGTTGCTCTTCTTTCTACTAGAGGTAAACTTTAATTTTAATACATACACCGAAACAGCGTCATGGCAAGTCAGTAAGGATGTGCTGGGTGAAGCCTGCAAGTCTTGTCACACTTCCAGTGCCAACATAACATGCCCACAACTTATTAACCCCAACCCACAGGTCTTTGGAGTGTGGGAGTACCCATAGGAAACACACTTAGTCATGGGGAGATCATACAAACTTCTTACTGACAGCTGCAGGAATTGAACCCCCGGACGCTAATCACTGGCACTATAAAGCGATTGCTCTAACCGCTAAGCTACCGTGACACCCTTCACTACCTCAACACACTGTTGTAATGAAGTGAGCAGAATGGATGGGAAACAACACAAGAATTGTCCCTGTACCTCAGCACAGAACCTTCGGTGGACAGGAAAGCTCTCAAACAGGCAGTCAAAACTGCACATCGTATCACCCGCACCAGACTACCCGCCATCGAGGACATTCATACAGGAAGGTGCCAGAACAACACGAAGGATCCCCACCCACCCTGCTCAGGGACTGTTTGTCCTACTCCCACTGGGGAAGAGGCTACGTAGCATCCGCGCCAGGACCACCAAACTCAAAAACAGTTCCTTTCCTCAAGCAGTGAGGCTGGTCAACACCTCCACCCACTAACCCACCCCTCCACACCCCCAACCACCACTACTTTATCATTTCCTGTCAGTCACCTTATGTACAGACACTCCTGTGCCTAGTGTCACTTTATGGATAGATTATCAATATATACAAGCTATCAGACACATTTATAATTTATTGTGTGTTTTTACTATTGTGCTCTTTATCTTGTTGTGTTTTTTTTGTGCTGCATCGGACCAGGAGTACAAATTATTTTGTTCTCCCTTTATACTTGTGTACTGGAAATAACATTTAACTATCCTGAATGTTGAATGTATGTGACAATAATAACTCAGCCTGCTATTTGCATTCAGCACTCAGCCATTGCTTTTCCTGCTGGTCTACTGCGATGAACTAGTGTATGGAATGATCTGTCTGGAGGGCACGCAGACAAAAGCTTTGCACTGGGTCTCAGAGCATGTGACGGGCACCACCATACCGAAGCTGTTAGCGCCGCATTACTACAGCTCAAAGCGTTCTGGCGATCAGAGTTCAACTCCAGTGCTGTTCTGTTAGGGGTCTCGGTACGTCCTCCCCCCACCCCCACCCCCACCCCCGGACTGCGCGGGTGATCCGGTTTCCTCCTGCAGTCCAAAGACTTCTCGGGTAGGTTAACCGGTCATTGTAAATTGTCTCATGATAAGGCAAGGGTTAATCAGGGATGCAGGGACTCAAAAGGACCAGAAGGGTCTTCTCTGCTCTGTATCACTGAAATAAAACAAAACTAAATATTAAAAATAATAAACCAATACCAATTACACTTGTTACTACTTGGTAAGAGGCAAATTGCTGGAGAAACTCAGCACCTGTGGAGGTAGAGGAATTATCAATATTCTCTGTTGAGGCATTATATCTGAAACATTGAAATTCCTCTCCCCCCTCTATGCCATTTGAACCATTGAGTTCAGATTTATCACCTGTCCATCGTAAAAGACACTCAGGAACCTGTGCTGATATTATTTTTGGTGACTGTATACACTATTGTAACTGTGTGTTGTGTGACTGTTTACTGTGTTTTGCGCCTTGGCCCTGGAGGAACACAGTTACGATTAGCTGCATACATGTTGTATGGTTGAATGGCAATAAACTTAAACTTGTCCCAATTCTGCTGTTTGAGAGAAGGCACACATTTCCACACGAGCCCATACATTTGACTAGATCCAAATCACTTCACAGCAAGTCAGAGGGTCAGAGTCATAAGGCAGGGAAACAGGCCTTTCGGCCCATCTCGTCCATGCCGACCGTGTTGCCCAGCAAGCTAGTCCCATCTACTGTTGCAAAACAACATACATGCAGTGCTAATTTTATCGGGAAACTCCTGCACCTGTTAAGTGGCCATTGTGTGTGCTTGTGGTCTTCTGCTGCTGTAGCCTATTTACCTCAAGGTTTGACATGACGTGCGTTCAGAGATGCTCTACTGCACACCAGCTCGAGGTTATTGGAGTTAAGTCTCCTCCCCGTCAACTTGAACCAGCCTGGCCATTCTCCTCTGGCCTCTCTCATTAACAAACACCTTGTGCCAGGGGCAGCCCACAATGTCATCACACAGTCCAGCGCCAGAGCAGCACATCCACAATGCTCGGCAGAACAGCATCAGTAATGAAATCAAATATGACAACTACAGCAAGACAAGTCCCTTACTCACTCACCCATCCACACACAGGTCTCCAAACTTAGGACAGGCTGCCTCCAGGCCTCCAGTCCTTAGTCTGGATTCAGACATCGGGCCTCCCCGACTGCCGGACAAGCTAACCGCAGAGTTTCGACCTTCGGGATGCTACATCAGGCAAAGTTCCTGCAGCAGAAACACTTCTTGCTTTCAGATTCCAGCATCTACCATCTTGTGAGCCTCCACTTTACTCCCAACCAGTCAGCTGCGTGGCTGGCTGCTGGAATTAGATCACCTGCAAGGCAGGAGAGAGAATGCACACCATGCACACCAATGTCCCTTCAAGGGATTAGTTGCTGACAGATTCCTCCTGCTGCTGCCCTTTGCTACAAAGTCTGACTCAGCCCGTCCACCAACAAGGACATCAAGGTGGTGCCTCAAGGTGGAAAGAAACATTACTGAGGAACTTCACCATCTGGAACATGCCCTCTTCTCGTTCCTACCATCAGGGAGCAGGTACAGGAACCTGAAGACCCACACTCAATAATTCATGAACAGCTCCTTCCTCTCTACCATCAAATTTTTGAATGGTCCATGAATACTACCTCGTTATTTCCTTTTTGGCACTACATTCAATGTTGTAATTTATAGTAATTTTATGTCTTTTGCACTGTGCCATTTGCCAGAAAACAATAAATTTCATGTCATACAAGTTAATTATAATTAACCTAATTTGGAGAGTAAATCTGTGCAAGTGCTCCAGATGTGGCCACACATCTGCACAATTGGAAAATTACTTTATTTCTAAATACCAGTTCCCTTGCAGTAAAGGCCACTGTACACTGAGTGACCACTTTATTAGGTACACCTGTGCACCTCGTTAATGCAAATATCTAATCAGCCAATCATGTGGCAGCAACTCAGTGCATCAAAGCACGCAGACATGGTCAAGACCAAACATCGGAATGGGGAAGAAATGGGATCTAAGTGACTTTGACTTTGAAATGGTATATGGTGCCAGAATGGGTGGCTTGAGTATCTCAGAAACTGCTGATCTTCTGGGATTTTCATGCACACAGTCCCTAGAGTTTATAGAGAATGGTGTGAAAAACAAAAAAAAATCTAGTGAGCAGCACTTCCATGGGTGAAAATGCCTTGTTAATGACAGAGGTCAGGGAGGATGGCCAGACTGGTTCTAGCTGACAGGAAGGAGACAGCAACTTAAATAACCATGCATTACAACAGTGGTGTGCAGAAGAACATCTCTGAATGCACAACACATCAAACCCAGAAGTTTATGGGCCACCACAGCAGAAGACCACGAACATACCCTGAGTGGACAATTTATTAGGTACAGGAGGTAGCTAATATAGTGACCACTGAATGTATATCCATTTCCTTTTATTTTGCTGTCCATGTACACCTGAGTTCCTCTGTATTCCAATCATTTACTCTCCATTTAGGTAACCATCTACATTTATATTTTTTTTTAACCAAAGTTCAGGATCTCAAACTTTCCCTACGTTTCATCACTGTAAAAGCCCACTCCATTGAGCACATCTACAAGAAGCTCGGCCAGAACTCAGCATCCATCTAGGGCCCCCACCATCCAGCCACCATCTCACCACTACCATTGTGAAGGAGGTACAAGAGCCTTTGGTCCCACACCACCAGGTTCAGGAAATTATTATCCTCCAACAATCAAACTCCTGGACCAGTGTGGATAACTTCACTCTCCTCACACTGAGCTGATTTCACAACCTATGGACTCATGTTCAAAGACTCAACAACTCGTGCTCTCAATATTATTTATTTGCCTATTATTATGATTATATTTTTATATATTTGCACAGCTTGGCTCTTGCACATTGTCTGTCAGACTGTGTGTAGTTTTTCATTGATTCTTTGTATTTCACTGTTCTACAGTGATTGCTGCATCAGAAAAAGAGAGAGATTGTTGTGTTCTATGTCTGAGCAAGACATGGCTTCCTCCCAGCACGCCAGATACATTGATCAGACCGGAATGTTTCTCAATTTACAGAATGGACTGAATTACTGATTCAGAAAAGGCAAAAGGTGGAGGTGTGTGTTTCATGATAAACTCCCATGTGGTGTTCCAATGTGGCAGTTTCAACACCCAGGACATGATCCCTTCTCACTGCTGTCATCAGGAAGGTGGTACAGGAGCCTCAGAACCCACACCACCAGGTTCAGGAATAGTTATTACTGCTCAGCCAGCGGGCTCTTGAACCAAAGTGGATAACTTCACTCAACTTCACTTGCCCCATCACCAAACTTCCCACAACAAACGGACTCACTTTCAAGGACTCTTCATTTACTGTTCTCAACATATATTGCTTATTTATTATTACTTCTTTCTTTTTGTATTTGCACAGTTTCTTGTCTTTTGTACGCTGGTTGAATGCCCAAGTTGTTGCGGTCTTTCATTGATTCTATTACGGTTATTATTCTATTAAGGATTTACTGAGTAAACCCAGAAGAAAATGAATCTCAGGATTGAGTGTTTGTTTTTAGGCCCCTGAACCTCCTCCCTGATTCCATAGGTTACCTCTGAAACTAATAACAGGTATTACCCCTCAACCATCAGGGTCTTGAAACTTCACTCAACCCAACAAAACTACCTATAGATTCACTTTCAAGGACTCTTCAGCTCACATTCTCGATATTTATTGCATCTTTTGTTTTTCTCTTTTTGTATTTGCAGTTTGTCATCTTTTGAACATTGGCTGTCTGTCTTCTGTCATCTGCAATTTTTTATTGATTCTATAGTGTTTCTTTATGTTTACTGTGAAACTGGCGGGAGAAGATGGCAGTGCGACAGAGCTTGCAGCGGCCACTCCAGTGAATGATGTCTGTTATCTGTCAAGTAGGGTGCTGCGCACTATCCTGATTTGATGGAGACAGACGTGAGAGCTCGGAGGAACATCTGGTGAAACTTCTGAAATGCCTGTTTCGCTGCCACTGCTACTGTGCGATCCAGAATCTCCGGAGGGAAGGCCCCGAGTCCTCGGCTTTGCTTGTTGCTCGGCGGCCGGGGCGGGGTCGAAGCGCTCAGCAGAGATGGTGCTCGGTGCTCAGTGTCGGAGGCTCGAAGTTTTCAGACGGACTCAGAGTCGGCTGCGGTCCAGTGCTTCCACTGCATCGGCAAGTTTGCGGCGCTTGGAGGTTCATAGCAGGGAGAGTTTCTCCCTTCTACCGTCTGCGTGAGATGATGGGTCTATCAGGACTGGAGACTTATTGTTTACCGTGCCCACGGTCTGCTCTTTATCAAATTACGGTATTGCTTTGCACTGTTGTAACTATACGTTATAATTATGTGGTTTTGTCAGTTTTAGTCTTGGCTTGTCCTGTGTTTCTGTGATATGTTTCTGGAGGAAGATTGTATCATTTTCTAATGCACGCATTTCTAAATGACAATAAACGAGGACTGAGTGTCCTCATAATCTAATCTAATCTCAGGGTAGTACATGGTACATATATGTACTTCGACAATAAATTTACTTTGAACTCTGAACTCCAACCCTCCCTCAGTGAAGGAGGGGGCTCAAAGTCTGAGAGCACCCTCAGTGCACCTCCTCTTTAAAAACTGCAGTGCTGGCTGTGGACAGCAGATGGATAGGGGCTAAAAGTGATTTGGAAGGAAGGGTAAAGGCAAGTGGTAAGCAATAATCATCATTTCACTAGAAGAACGCTCTCGCCCTCAATGCCTCATTCAGAACTACTTCTAGGATACCTTTTGAGTTTATGGTCAATAGGACAAATGTTACTAAACCACTCAGTTAGCCTATTTTAGGCTTTACTCTCCAAATATAGTGTCACGGAGTTAATCCACAGAGAAACAGGCCCTTCAGCCCATCAGGATAATGCTGGCCATCAAGTACCCATCTATTTAAATACAGACCATTCAGCCCACGGTGCTCTGCCAAGCCGGATCACAAGAGACTCTGCAGATGCTGGGAACCCAAAGCAACACACACAAAATGCTGGAGGAACTCAGCAGGTCAGGGGGAATCTATGGAAATTAATCTTGAGGCTGATTCATGTCCTCCTATGTTTCTCAATCATACCCCTTCATTTTCACCCGTCCACATCCTCAAGCTCCACCAAGCCGACTGCTTCCAATACTGCCCCGATAACCCATTCCAGGGCCCTATCGCACTGTAAAAACACATGCTCATGATATAGGACCCTTCAACCTACTCCATCTAACGCTTCCCTCTCCCCCTAGCTCCAGGTTTAAACAGCACGGTTTGAGGACTGGACACAAGCAGTTCATGTTATGTGTGTTTCTGGTGACTTCTTTTTTATTGCTGTTTCCTGTGATTTTGATCAGGTGGAGTGGCTCTGTGACCAGCAGCCAGTGAACAATACAGCGCTAAAGTGAACTGAACTGAACTAGACTGTTTCAATGACGGTGTGATTTGGTGTCTTACATCCTCCGCGTTATTCACTCGTTTTTTTTGTTTTTTGCACAATTTGCTCACTGTTTTTTTGCACGTTGGGTGTTTGATGTTTCTTCGAACATGCTGTTTCTTTCTTTCATGGCTATCTGTGCAAAGACAAATCCCAGGGTTGTATGCTGCACATACACTTTGTTAATATATGTACTCTGAATCTCTGAACCCTCCATTTTCTTTCATGTATGTGCCCAAGAGTCTCTTAAATATCCGTAAAGTGTTTGCCTCCAGCACCACCCCTGGCAGGGTATTCCATGCACCCACCATTCAGTGTTTAAAAGAAAAACCTGCCTCTACCGTCTCCCCTATACTTTCCTCCAATCATCTTAAAATTATGCCCCATCGTATTGTCCGTTTCCATGCTGGGAAAAGTCTCTGGCTGTCCACTCCATCTATGCCTTTTATCATCTTATACACCTCTATCAAGTCAACTCTTTTGCTCTAGAGAGAAAACCCCTAGATCGCTCAACCTATTCTCATAAGAAATGCTCTTTAATTCAGGCAGTATCCTGGTAAATCTCCTCCGCAGCCTCTCTAAAGATTTCTTATCCTTCCTATAATGAGGTAACCAGAACTGAATACAACACTCCAAGTAGGTGACCCTCCCAGATGAGGGTCTTGAAGGATGGATGCCTCCAAGCAGGCAGCATCTATCATTAAAGACCCTCACCATCCGGGACATGTCCTCATCACTAAAGAAAGAGGTACAGAAGCCCAAAGATGCACACACAACATTCTAACCGCAGCATCTTGTCCTCCACCGTCAGATTTACAAACAATTCATGAATGCTACCTCATTATTGGCCTTGTGCACTTCATTTTTGTAACTTATAATTTACGCCATTTACTGTACTGCAGCAGAAAAATAACAAATTTAACAACATACAGTCAGTAGCCACTTGATGAGGTACCACCTATTCTTAATAAAGGATCACTGAGTGTATGGCTGTGGTCTTCTGCTGCTGTAGCCCATCGATGTGTTCTGTGGTCAGAGATGCTCTTCTGCACACCACTGTTGTAATATGTGGTCATATGCCTTCCTGTCAGCTTGAACCAGTCTGGCCATTCTCCTCTGACTTCTCTCATTATCAAGGAGCTCCCCTTCTTCCCCCCACCCCCACAGAACTGCCATTCAATGGATTTTTTTGTTTTGTTTTTCACACCATTCTCTGTAAACTCTGGAGGCTGTTGTGCATGAAAATCCCAGGAGATCAACAGTTTCTGAGATACTCAAACTACCCCATCTGGCACCAACAATCGTTCCACAGTCACTTAGATCACATTTCTTCCCCATTCTGACGGTTGGTCTGAACAACAACTGAACCTTTTGACCATGTCTGCATGCTTTTATGCATTGAGTTGCTGCCACATGATTGGCTGATTAGATACTTGCATTAACGAGGTGTACCAAAAAATAAAATGGTCATTCAGTGTACAGTATGTCAGTGACAATAAATCTGATTCTGGAATGTTCCTGCACCTGCCTATGGTGCTTTATGTATCAGATCATCACATGATTTATGGTATTCAAAGATTCTGGGTTAGATAGAAGGCATAGATAGAATGGGGAGCCAGAGACTTTTTTTGCAGGGCAGAAATGGCTAGTACAAGAGGGAAAGATTGGAGGAAAGTATAGAAGGGATGTGAGAGGTAGTTTTTTTTAAAAAACAGAGTAGTGAGTGTGTAGAACGTACTCCCAGTGGTGGTGGTACAGGCAGATACGTTAAGGACATTTAAGGGACTCTCCGGTATAGTTGGAAAGTTCTTTATTAGTAAGGGTATCAAAGGTTTCAGGGAGAAGGCAGAAGAATGGGTTTGCGAATGATAATAACCAGACACGGTGAAATGGTGGAGGAGATATGATGGGCCGAATGCTCCTATGCCTTTTGGTCTTATACACACACATGGGCCATGGGGGAAAATGGAGGACTGTGTGGGAGGCAAGAGTTAGCTCGATCTCGGAGTAGGTTAAAGCGTCAGCACAACATACTGGGTTGCACGCCCTGTACTGTGCGGTAATGTTCCATGTTCTAACCAGCTCTAGGATCACTGTGGAATCAGGAGGCTCAGCAGCAAACATCCTGGACCCGAAAAAAGAGAGACAAGAGTGCGATCCAATTAACCGCCCCTCACGTCACAACGCTACAGCACTCTCTGGCATTCTTCAACCCGTCGAGCCCCAACTCCTAGATCATCAGCGCCCTTACAGTCACCAAGACCCTCACCCCAAAGGCAATCACCAGACCTCGGCAACAACGGCCCTCCGGCGGAAAATAATCACTCTTTCTCGCCGCCTCATTTTGACCATGTGACCTTGGCCAGAAACGCCGAGAAAGCAGAGTGACAGGACAACAGCAGTTTGGAAGCAGTTAAAGGTGAGCCCGCAAAACTTCCAACGTCTGCAGTTGGCGACGCCAGGCCAGTTTGCAAACCTTCGAAACTCCTGGCGCAGAGCGGCTCTGACCTTCCCCGCTTTCTGCCCCCGGCCACTGGGCTAACAGGACACGCCGAGCCCGCCAGTTACCGGCGAGGCGGCGAGAGGGGGTCGAGATCCAGCTGCCGGGAGATGCTCCCGGTCATTACATATGCTCCACGTGTGCATTGCAGCAACCAAGACAACCTCGGCAGAGAGAGAGAGAGAGAGAGAGAGACAGGGGAAAAAAATCATATCTTGAAAGCAAGCACTAAGGCGGATCTCTAACCAACAGAAATCACCCTTAAACAATCCCACTTCAGCTTGTAGTGGGGTCCATCAGAAGCCACCGACTTTAATACATTAATTAACACCAAGCATCACATCGCGTTATTTTCTGGCTGAAAACTCCCAGTTTTATGGAATAAATTCAGTATTAAATGAGACTGTGTTCCCCGAGATCGGTCTAGAATGCGTTATTAATGTTCTTCATGGAAGGACATTTCGGGCGGGTCTTGGGAGTCCAGGGGAGAGAGCCGCCGTGCTCGAGATTGTCACCGAGTGCGGCAGTAGCCCCCCAGCCCGGCGGCTCTCGCCGCTGAGCGGGTCCAACACTGCAGTCTAGCCGGCTCCCCGCAAACCTCTCCTCCCCAAAGAAAAACAATGCGGAACCTTCCAGAAGAGCACACGGCTCCGAATTGAAGCAAAGAGCCCCTTACCTTTCGTGTCCATCTGGGTCGCGTTAAGACTGGGGACAACCGGGGAGAGAGGCAGAGAAGGTGGTGTTTTCAGCCGCTGCAGGTCGGTCTCTCACTCTCCCCGGGTACAGAGGCTGCAGTCGAGCACTGCGCCTCACTTAAAGGGACAGGGTGCTCCGGCGATGGACAGTTACACGCCACGGGCTACCCAGGGCAGTACGGATAAGACAGCCTCTTCGCGGTGCACGGTGACGTGCTCTGATTGGTCACTGAAAAAAAAATCAGTTTATCGATTTGGAACTTCCATTAAAGTGTTATGTAATCATAAGGCATAGGAGCAAATTAAGCCATTTGGCCCATCGAGTCTGCTCCACCATTCTATCATGGTTGATTCACTTTCCCCTCAACCCCACCCTCCTACCTCGGTCCAGTAAACGTTGACTCCCTGATCAATATACCCATTGACTTGGCCTCCGCAGTCTTCTGTGGCAATGAATTCCACAGATTCACCACCCCCTGGCTAAAGAAATTCCTCCTCATCTCTGTTCTAAAGTGATCTACTTCTATTCTGACCCTGTGCCCTCACCCACTATATGAAACATCCTCTCTACATCCACTCTATCTGGGGCCTAGATTCCTCATCAGGAAGGGACTAGTTTGGAGAGGGGTATCACATCCCCATTCAGAGCTGGTCTGGTTTGAGTCAGTGAGGAACGTTCTGGTTCATGAAGGTGTTAGTTGCCATGACCATGGAGGTCAGACAGTCCAGGGTTACAAGCTGAAGTTCAAGTTTATTGTCATCTGACTGTACTATATACAACCAATTGAAACAAAGTTCCTCTGGACCACAGTGCACCCAAAATACAAATCACATACAGCACATAAAACAAAATATTACTACAACTAAGTTAACAAAATATAATTCAAAAGGCATGTAGTGCACAGCACAGGTAAACAGTAAAAATCTCACTGTCCTGGTGACGAGACCTCGGTGATGGCAGGGTAGTCATTAGTCTCACAGCCTGAGGGAAGAAACTGTTACCCAGTCTGACAGTCCTAGTCCTGATGCTCCCGTACTTTTTCCTGATGGTAGTGGGTCAAAGAGATTGTGGGATGGGTGGTAGGAATCCTCAAAAATCCTTCATCTGCAACACTCCCAGTAAATGTCACAAATGGGGGGAAGGGAAACCCTAGACAGGAAAATCTACGGATGCTGGAAATCCAAGCAACACCCACAAAATGCTGGAGGAACTCAGGAGGCCAGGCAGCATCTATGGAAAAGAGTAAACAGTCAATGTCTTAGGCCAAGACCCTTCATCAGGACTGGAAAAAAAAAGATTAGGAGTTAGAGCAAGAAAGTGGGGGGGGGGACCTTCTTGCTCCTAGACTCCCCCACTATAGGAAAAATCCTCTTTCCATCCACTCTATCAAAGCCTTTCAATCTTCAACAAGTTTCCATGAAATCCTCCTCATTCTTCTAAACTCCAGTGAGTACAGGTTAATGTGTGTTAGTGCATTCACTGGTCACGTGGATGCAACTGGGCAGCAGGAACTCATTGGGCCGGAAGGTCCTGTTGCCAGGATATATCTCTAAGAACTATAAAAATAAACTAAATGGATGGTTGATCGGAGGAGTGGACGGTCCGCAGAGCCTGTTTCCATGCTGTGCCTCTCTCTTTTATTATCCTGGTCCAGGATTGTTGTGAGACTGTATGAATATCCGTCCCCTCTCTCTCTGAAAATCCTCTGCTCTTACCTCCCTCTCCAAAGATCCCAAAGTCTCCTCAAAGACCCCATTCACTCCCATCCCTCCTCAACAATCAGGTCCCCTGTAGCCAACAGAAGCACACCAATCACCATCATTTATAAAACAGACCATCTGCCCAATATATTATTTCTGCGTGTAGATTGGCCACACATACATCGACTGCCAAAAGTAATTTCATTTCAGAAGTACTTTATTGGTTGTAACACACATTGGGATGTTCTAGGGCTGGGGTAGGTCATAGTCAAAGAGTCATACAATGCAAACAGACTATAAGATATACAGTCAGTGGCCACTTTATTAGGTAGACCCCGTACCAATCTATACAGCTCAGCATTTGTGAACTGATGAAGAGAGGTGTTCTCCACAACAGCTAAGGCTGCAAGGAATGTTAATATCATGAAAAGAAAGTTAATTGTGTTCCATCGAAATCTACACTGGGTGGCCACTTTATTAGGAAGCTCCTGTACCATTTAAAGTGGCCAGGGAGTGTATGTTTGTGATCTTCTGCTGCTGTATCCCATCCACTTCAAGGTTCGATGTGTCATGCAATCAGAGATGCTCTTCTGCACACCGCTGTTGTAACTTGGGGTTACTTGAGTTACTGTCACCTTCCTGTCAGCTTGAACCAGTCTCCTCTGACCTCTCTCATTAACAAGGCAACTTCATCCACAGAACAGATGCTCACTGGATGTTTTTTTTTGTTTTCCGCACCATTCTCCATGAACTCTAGAGACTGTTGTGGGTGAAAACCCCAGGAGATCAGCAGCTTCTGAGATACTCAAACCACCCTATCTGGCACTGATACTCATTGCATGGTCAAAGTCATTTAGATCACATTTCCTCCCCATTCTGATGTTTGGTCTGAACAACAAATGAACCTCTTGACCATGTCTGCATGTTTTATGCTTTGAGTTGCTGCCACATGATTGGCTGATTCGATATTTGCACTAATGAGCAGGTGTACCTAATAAAGTGGCCACTCAGAGTCAGATTCATTTACTTATCACACGTACATCAAAACATACAGTGAGGTGCATTGTTTGTGTTAACAACCAACACACATGAAGGTGTGCTGGGGGCAGCCCACAAGTAGTGCCACAGGTGGGCGCGGAGGCCAAGTCTTTGGATATTTTTAAAGTGGACGTTGATGGGTTCTTGATTAGTCAGGGTATGGAAGGAGACAGGGAGAAGGTAGGAAAATGTGGTTGAGAGGGATAGTAAATCGGCCATGAAGGAAAGGCCGAGCAGACTGAATGGGCTGAATGGCCTAATTCTGCTCCCACGTCTTATGGGTTTATGGTCTTTGAGGGACAGCTGAGCATATTCCAGCAAGGCCATCGACTGTCTTTTGAGCAAGGTCTGTTCATGATTCCAAGAGCCCCATTGGAATGTTTTTTTGTCTGTAAGCTTTTCAAATGGAACATCAAACTTATCTGTAGACCTTGAATCTAAATGGAGTCCTGACTGAAATGTGAGATCAAATTAACCTTCACATGGATCGATCACATCAGCTGTTAAAACTGCGGTGAAAATGGTGGCTCCTGTTGCTTTCATTTGGTTTTACTGAAAGATTATAAGAATCTCACATTCTGATATCACTTTTCTGCTTCATAACATAAGCTACCAAGAGCCAAACCCGATGGAGGCATAGCGGTTGGCGTGACACTGTTATAGTTCGGGGCCTTGGAGTTTGGCGTTCAGAGTTCAGCTCTGAAGCCATCTGTAAGGCGTGTGACCATCCTCTCTTTGGAAACACGGGTTTCCCCCAGATGCTCCAGTTTCCTCCTGTGCACAGTACAGGTTAGTAGGTTCACTGGTCATTGTAAATTATCCTGTGACTCACAAGGATTCTGCCCAGATTCAAGGGGATGATATGCACAGGCTGGACAAACCTGGGTTGTCCTAGAGTGTCAGAGTCGGTGGGAAGACCTGAGGGAGATTTGGGGGGCCATGATAGCGTAGTGGTTAGCATGACACTGCTACAGCCCAGGGCGTCCAAGTTCAGAGTTCAACTCAATAGATTTCAATAGGTATACTCAATGTCAGAGAAATGTGTACAATATACACCCCGAAATTCTTTTTCTCCACCAAACATATCCACAATTGTCTTCATCCATAATTGTCTGCCATCAGTAAGGAGTTTGTACGTCCCCCCTTGAAGGCGTGAGTTTTCTCTGGGTGCTCTGGTTTCCTCCCATGAGCTGGTAGATTAATTGGTCACTGTAAATTGTCCTGTGATTGGGCTGGAGTTGTGGGGTAGAGTGGCTCGTTGGGCCAGAAGAGCCTGTTCTGTACTGCATCTGTGAATAAAGAATGAATTTAAAAAACTGGACTTGGATACCGCCATGATTTGGACCATAAGGCATAAGACATAGGAGTAAAATTAGGCCATTCAGCCCATCGAGTCCACTCTGCCATTCCACCATGACTGATTTATTTTCCTTTTCAACTCCATTCTCCTGCCTTCGCCTCATAACCTTTGATGCCATGACTAATATTTGAACGTCTCAAAGTGTCTCACAACCAATGGCGTATCGAACTATTGGTGTAACGTCAGAACAGTTGTTGCCAGGTGTGCGTCTGTTGTTCTGTTGCAAGCTGTCACAAGTAGCTCTTTGGTATTGATCAGATGTTGGGCCAAATCACATTCAACCTGTGGCAGCACAGTGGATCAGCTGGTAGATGGCATCACCCGGATGGTGAGGATCTGTAGTGATAGAACTCAGAACAGTACAACACAGGAATGGGCCACAATGTTGTGCTGAACCAATTAAATTAATATTCAAATATTCAGCTAAACTCATCCCTTCTACCTCCACAATGTCCATATCCTTCCGTTTTCCTCACATTCATGTGCCTATCTAAACGTCTCTTAAAAGTCTCTAATGTTTCTGCCTCTACCTCCACCCCAGGCAGCACATCCCAGACACCCACCCCTCTCTGTGTAAAAAACTTGCCCCTCACATCTCCTTTGAAATGACTCCCTCTTACCTTAAATGAATGCCCTCTGGTATTAGACATTTCAACCCTTGGAAAAAGATATTGTCTGTCTACTCTCTCTCTCTATATATATATATCTCTTACAATATGATAAACATCCCTCAGATCTCTCCTCAAACTCCACCACTTCAGAGAGAAGAACACAAGTCAGTCCAGCCTCTTGTTAAAGCACGTGCCCTCTAATCCAGGCAGCGTCCTAGTAAACCTGTTCTGTACCCTCTCCAAAGTTTGGACATCCTTCCTGTGTCAGATGACCAGAACTGTATACAATGCAGATGCAGCCTAACTAGAGCTTTATAAAGCTGCAATAGAAGTTACCTTCTTAAGGCAGCGCCTCCTGTAGATATTACCAATGGGGAGAGCCATGCCTACGACGTATTGAGCAAAATCCACTACTCTGTGTATCCCCTTGTGTTCCTCTGTTTCTGGGTGTATGTGGGAGGGAGGAAGGGGGCTTGTTTCACTTTTGTTGCTTCTTCACTTGGTATGTTCAGCTTCATTGTATTTTGCTGAATAATTTGGACCCCTTGGCTGTGCTGGTTGTTAATGGCAATGATGCACTTACTTCACTGTATGATGCAACATACATGTGCTAAATAAATTTTATTTATTATGTTTTAGAGATTCAGTGCGGAACAGGCACTTTGCCCAGCAAGCTACCCCACCCAGCAACCCACGTATTTAACCCTAGCCTGATCACAGGATAACTTACGACAGCCAATTAACCTACTAACCAGTATGTCTTTGGACTGTGGGAGGAAACTGGAGCACCCGGAGGAAGCCGGAGCACCCGGAGGAAACCTACACGCTCACAGAAAGAACGTACGAGCTTTCTTACACAGGGTGCCAGAATTGAACTCTGATCTCTGTGACACCCTGGGCTGTAGCAGTGTTGTGCAAATCGCCGATCTAAGTCGGAATCACTGTACCAGTCAGGATACTTTCAACAGGACTGTACAAGTTCGTTCGAGTGTTCGGTGACAAGCGAACCTCTTTAACATTGTAAGAAAATAAAGATGCCAGGTACTGGGCCCGGGACATGTCAGCCACGTCTCCTAGTCTCACTTCGCAGCTGAAGTACTGCACCCTCCTTTGGTCAGGTCACTGGTCTGAGTGCTACTGGTACCATGTAACCCAGTACTACCTGTCGCATGGTCGGGTGGTCGGCGACTAAACCGGCTCCCCCGCCAGGATTGCCTGGTGAGGAGGGTGGCTACACACCCTGCAGGACAAAAAACAAGACCTGTCAGAGGGTGGATGAACCCTCTCGTAGGGTCAACGGCCATCTAGCAAACACGTGTCGTGTAGCGCGGAAAGAGCATCCCTTGCATCGAAGCTTGGTCTGGCCACTCACCGTAACAGAACCTCCCCCAGCCGTCTTGGACCCCACCATGCCACTGGATCCGGGAGGGGATGTCAAGAGGGTGGGTCTGGACCTGTGCAACCCCCTACTCACCTAAAATCCACTCACGCACACGCTGTTCCTTTCTGAGGAGTGGGGTACCACCCCACTAACTGACTGAGAGGAACCATCATCATCCTATGGGATGGATAGCCAGGGAGAGACTGCACCCTCCAACTGAGTAGCTCTTCCTTGGCAGCTCGGAGTTAATCCCAGCATGTCCTCCCCGTGGAACGTGTGGTTTCTCCGGGTTCTCCAGTTTCCTTCCAGTCCAAAGAGGTACTGAATAGGTTAATTGGTCAGTGTTAGGGTTAATCGGGAGTTGCTGGGGTAGCATGACTCCGAGGGTCGAAAGGCCTGACTTCGTGTTGTGTAGCAAAATAAATAAAATGAAACAAAATAACACGATGTGAAACTGTACGCTTAGTTCAGATCCCTATTGCGAGCCTCAAGGCCGCAGAACTCTGAGAGTGCTGAGCTATGGTGCATTGCGAGATTGCATTATGGTTTGAACTTGAATAATTAACAGCAGCGTTCATTGTTAAAGTAACGCCTGACCCTGGAGTAGTGCAGTGCTGAGATGCTTTTACCAGTGATGCAATTAACCGGGCGATCAGAAATCGGCTTGCATCAAGGCTTGGCGTGCCAACTGCCCTCCCTATCACTCCACGGAACTGGAAAGGTTGCGGACACAGCCCAGAGTCAGGTTTAATATCATCGGCATATACGTGAAATTTGTTAACTTTGCGGCAGCAGTACAATGCAATACCTGATAAATACAGGAAAAAAACAATTACAGTAAGTATATATAGATATATTAAATATTTCAATTAAGATAAGTTGTGCAAAAACAGAGATTTTAAACGTAGTGAGGTAGTCCTCATGGGTTCAATGTCCATTTAGGAATCAGATGGCAGAGGGGAAGAAGCTGTTCCTGAATCGCTGAGTGTGTGTCTTCAGGCTCCTGTACCTCCTTCCTGATAGCAACAGTGAGAAAAAGACATGATCTGAGTGGTGGGGGTCTTTAATGATGGAAGTTCAACTTCAAGTTCAGTTTATTGTCGTTCAGCCATAAGCAGGTATACCAGCAAATGAAACAACGTTCCTCCAGACCAAGGAGCACAACTCAGTAGATTAGATTCGATTCGATTAGATTCAACTTTATTGTCACTGTGCCGAGTACAGACACAAAGCCAATGAAATGCAGTTAGCATCTGACCAGGATTTCAGATGTGATGGAACCAGTCTCTCAAAGCACTTCGCAATGATGGGGGTGAGTGCAACTGGACGGAAGTCATTCAGGCCCGTGGCAGTGGAATGCTTTGGCACTGGCACGATGGTGGCGATCTTGAAGCTTGTGGGGACAACTGCCTGGGCCAGGGACAGATTGAAAATGTCCGTGAAGACCCCGGCCAACTGCCCTGCACAGACTCTGAGCACACGGCCAGGTATTCCATCCTGGAATACATATAACTCATACACAATCGTGACAATGTTCCTCCCTACCAAGGAGCACAACGCAGTACATATAACTGACACTCAAACGAGTCAGTGTTCCTCTGGAACAAGGAGCACAACTCGGTACATGTAACTCACACACATACATCTCTACTGATATTGCCATAAATAAATTAACAAATAGTAAAATATATTCCGGAATATTGACTTTTATCATAAGGTATATTTACAACACTTTTAAAAAGTAAACCGAAGAATGCTACTGGGCCCTTTATACATGATGAGACCTGGGTGGTGGCAGGAAGTTCAGTAGTCACATCACCCAGGGGAAGAAGCTGTTTCCCATCCTCACAGTCCTTGACCTAGTGCTTTGGTACCTCCTTCCTGATGGGGGTTGGCGTTAAAGAGATTGTGGGATGGATGGGAGGGATTATTGCCAAAACTAAGGGCCCTGCGAACGCAGAGCTCCTGATAATTGTCTTGAATGGATAGAAGAGAGCTCAGCACATCATGGAAACCAGCCTCCCCTCCATGGACTCTGACTACACTTCTTGATGCCTCAGTAAATGAGCCAGCATAATCAAAGTCCCCACCCACCCCAGATATTCTCTCTTCTCCCTCTCCCATCAGACAGAAGATAGGAATGCCTGAAAGCATGTACCACCAGACTCTCTAGTACAAATAAAGACAAACTCTCAACCTCTATATGACTTTATTGACCGCCT
The DNA here is from genome assembly GCF_963921235.1 of Mobula hypostoma. NCBI lineage: Eukaryota > Metazoa > Chordata > Chondrichthyes > Myliobatiformes > Myliobatidae > Mobula > Mobula hypostoma. Next base: position 8,406,803 of record NC_086100.1, on the reverse strand, counting down.
GCACTGTACTTTTTCTGTAACTGTTGAATTGTCTTCTGCATTCTGTTATTGTTTTCCCATGTATTACTTCAATGCACTGTTGTTATAAATTGATCTGTGTGGACAGTAGAAAAGCCACACACACAGAATGCTGGAGGAACTCGGCAGGCTTATTGAGAGGAATAAACAGTTGACGTTTCGTAATGGGTGGAGGGTCTTGTGGAGAACTGAACAGCTGGGCAGAATCGCCTCTCCATGTATAATCTCTCCTTCCCTCCCCCTTCCCATCTCCCTCTCTGTGGATCAGTGCCAACCTCTCTTACACCCATTGGCAAGCTAAAGAGTTAACCTTCCAGAGTAACACACACAGAATGTTGGAGGAACTGAGCACATCAGGCAGTATCTATGGTGAGGAATAAAGAGTCAATGTTTTGGGCTGAGAATCTTCATCAGGAATTAACTTTCTGCCTCAAAGAGGATTCCAAGCCCCTGTCCATTTCTTAAAATTTGTTCGCACTAGCAGTTGCTCACAAGATCGTTTAAACCAGTTATTACCATCATCAGGTTAATACAGTCCGTCTCCCGATCCCACCATGGCCTTCTCCTCTAATGTTAGGATATCGGCCGAGACCCCTATTCATCGCAGTTTCAAAGTTCAAATTAAAATTATTCACAAAGTGCGCATGTATATGTCACCATATACTACAGTGAGATTTATTTTCTTGTAAATACAAAGAAACACAATGAAAAAACACACACAAGACAAAGAATGTGCAAAAGGCAACAAACTGCAAAAGAAAAAAAACAAAATAATAATAATAAGTAAATAAGCAATAAATATTGAGAACATGAGTTGAAGAGTGCTTGAAAGTGAGTCCACAGGTGGTGGGAACATTTCAGTGATGGGGTGAGTGAAGTTGAGTGAAGTTATCCCTCTGGTTCAAGAGCCTGATGGCTCAGGGATAATAACTGTTCCTGAACCTGGTGGTGTAGGTCCTGACACTCCTGTACCTCCTTCCTGACGGCAGCAATGAGAGGAGAGCATCCCCAAGATGGTGGGGGTCATTATATTCCAGTTGCCTTTATCTGTCTAAATGCTTGGCTCTGGAACACCTCTTTCTCATCTCTTTCTATTCTATTAATACACCACAGAACATACAACAGTACAACACAGGATCGCAATATCCATAAGACTACAAGACAAAGGAGCAGAAGTCGGCCATTCGGCCCATCGAGTCTGCTCCGCCATTTTATCATGAGCTGATCCATTCTCCCATTTAGTCCCACTCCCCCGCCTTCTCACCATAACCTTTGATGACCTGGCTACTCAGATACCTATCAATCTCTGCCTTAAATACACCCAATGACTTGGCCTCCACTGCTGCCCGTGGCAACAAATTCCATAGATTCACCACCCTCTGACTAAAAACATTTCTTCACATTTCTGTTCTGAATGGGCGCCCTTCAATCCTGAAGTCATGCCCTGTCGTACTAGACTCCCCCATCATGGGAAACAACTTTGCCACATCCACTCTGTCCATGCCTTTCAACATTCGAAATGTTTCTATGAGAACTCCCCTCATTCTTCTAAACTCCAAGGAATACAGTCCAAGAGCGGACAAACATTCCTCATATGTTAACCCTCTCTTTCCCGGAATGATTCTAGTGAATCTTCTCTGTACCCTCTCCAACGTCAGCACATCCTTTCTTAAATAAGGAGCCCAAAACTGCCCACAGTACTCCAAGTGAGGTCTTACCAGCACTTTATAGAGTCTCAACATCACATCCCTGCTCCTATACTCTATTCCTCTAGAAATGAATGCCAACATTGCATTCGTCTTCTTCACTACCAACTCAACCTGGAGGTTAACCTTAAGGGTATCCTGCATGAGGACTCTCAAGTCCCATTGCATCTCAGAACTTCGAATTCTCACCCCATTTCAATAATAGTCTGCCCATTTACTTCTTCTGCCAAAGTGCATAACCATACACTTTCCAACATTGTATTTCATTTGCCACTTCTTTGTCCATTCTTCCAATCTATCCAAGTCTCTCTACAGACTCTCTGTTTCCTCAGCACTACCGGCCTCTCCAGCTACCTTTGTATCATCAGCAAACTTAGCCACAAAGCCATCTATTCCATAATCCAAATCGTTGATGTACAATGTGAAAAGAAGCGGCCCCAACATGGACCACTGTGGAACACCACTGGTAACCGGCAGCCAACCAGAATAGGATCCCTTTATTCCCACTCTCTGTTTCCTGCCAATCAGCCAACACCGTATCCATGTATGTAACTTTCCCATAATTCCATGGGCTCTTATCTTGTTAAGCAGCCTCACGTGTGGCACCTTGTCAAAGGCCTTCTGAAAATCCAAATATACAACATCCACTGCACCTCCCTTGTCTAGCCTACTTGTAATTTCCTCAAAAAATTGTAATAGTTTTGTCAGGTAGGATTTTCCTTTGAGGAAACCATGTTGAGTTCTGCCTATCTTGTCATATGCCTCCAGGTACTCCGTAACCTCATCCTTGACAATCGACTCCAACAACTTCCCAACCACCAATGTCAAGCTAACAGGTCTATAATTTCCTTTTTGCTTCCTTGCCCCCTTCTTAAATAGCAGAGTGACATTTGCAATCTTCCAGTCCTCCAGAACCATGCCAGAATCTATTGACTTTTGAAAGATCATCGCTAATGCCTCCGCAATCTCCACAGCTACTTCCTTCAGAACACGAGGATGCATTCCATCTGGTCTGGGAGATTTATCTACCTTTAGACTATTCAGCTTCCTGAGTACTTTCTCTGTTGTAATTGTGACTGTGCACACTTCCCTTCCCTGCTACGCTTGAGTGTCCGGTATACTGCTGATGTCTTCCTCGGTGAAGACTGATGCAAAATACTCGTTCAGTTCCTCCGCCATCTCCTTATCTCCCATTACAATTTCTCCAGCATCACTTTCTGTTGGTCCTATACCTACTCTCACCTGTCTTTTACTCTTTATATACTCGAAAAAGCTTTTAGCATCCTCTTTGATATTATTTGCTGCTTCCTTTCATAGTTCATCTTTTCCCTCTTAATGACCTTCTTAGTTTCCTTTTGTAAGCTTTTAAAAACTTCCCAATCCTCTGTCTTCCCACTAATTTTTGCTTCCTCGTCTGCCCTCTCCTTTGCTATAACTTTGGCTTTGACTTCTCCTGTCAGCCAAGGTTGTTTCCCATTTGAAAATTTCTTCTTTTTTGGAATATATCTGTCTTGCACCTTCCTCACTTCTCGCATAAACTCCAGCAACTGCTGCTCTGCCGTCCTTCCCGCTGGTGTCCCTTTCCAGTCAACTTTGGCCAGTTCCTCTCTCATGCCACTGTAATTTCCTTTACTCCACTGAAATACCAACACATTGGATTTCGGCTTCCTTTTTTCTAATTTCACAGTGAACTCAATCATGTTATGATCACTGCCTCCTAAGGGTTCCTTCACCTCAAGCTCTCTAATCACCTCCGGTTCATTACACAATACCCAATCCAGTACAGCCGATCCCCTAGTGAGCTCAACAACAAGCTGTTCTAAAAAGCCACCTTGCAGACATTCTACAAATTCTCTCTTGAGATCCAGTGCCGACCTGATTTTCCCATTTCACTCGCATATTAAAATCCCCCACAATTATCATAACACTGTCCTTCTGACAAGCCTTTTCTATTTCCAGTTGTAATTTGTAGTCCACATCCCTGCAGCTGTTAGGAGGCCTATAAATAACTGCCATCAGGGTCCTTTTACCGCTGCGATTTCTTAGCTCAACCCATAAAGATACTGCACCTTCCGATCCTATGTCACCTCTTTCTAATGATTTGATATCATTCCTTACCAATAAAGCCATGCCTCCCCCTCTGCCTACCTGCCTATCCTTCCGATACACCGTGTATCCTTGGATGTTCAGCTCCCAGAGACATGCATCCTTTAGCCACGTCTCAGTGATGGCCACAATATCATACCTGCCAATCTGTAGCTGTATGACAAGATCATCCACCTTATTCCTTCATGCTGCATGCATTTAAGTATAACACCTTAAGACCAGTATTTGGTACATTTTGCTTTATTGCACCTCAACTCATCCCAATGGCTGCAAATTTGCCCCATCACCTGCATGTCTTTCCTGACATCTTTACTGCTCACTATCTTAGATTTATTTCTGTTTTCCCCTTCCTCCGCTCTGTCATTCCGGTTCCCATCCCCCTGCCAAATTAGTTTAAACCCTCCCTAACAGCTCTATTAAACCTTCCCGCCAGGATACTGGTCCCCTTCGGGTTCAGGTGTAACCTGTCCATTTTGAGCAGGTCATACTTCCCCCAGAAGAGATCCCAATGATCCAAGAATCTGAAGCCCTGCCCCCTGCACCAGTCCCTCAGCCACGCATTTATCTGCCTGATCCGACTACTCTTGCCCTCACTAGCACGTGGCACAGGTAGCAATCCCGTGATTACTACTCTGGAGGTCCTGCTTCTTAGCTTCTTTCCTAACTCCTGGAAACCTCTCTTCAGGACCTCTTCCCTCTGGCTTTAACTATAAAATATCAAAGAGCTTTAACTCTAAAAATGTACCCTGAAACATCGAAACATACAGTGAAATGTATTGTTTGCGTCAACCACCAACCCAGTCTGAGGATGTGCTGTGTGCAGCCCACAAGTGTCACTATGCTTCCGGCAGCAGCATAGCATACCCACAGCTCACCCGTACATCTTAGGAAAGCAAAACACTCAGAGGAAACCCACGTGGTCACGGGGAGAATGTACAAACTTCTTACAGACAGCGGCAGGAATTGAACTGACATCTTCCGATGTCTGTGCCAAACTAAACTTGTTCCGCCTGTGCATGATCCACATTCCTCTGTTCCATGCGTCTTCCTGCTTCTGTCTGTAAGGCTCCTAAATGCAACTCTTGTATCTGCTTCCACCACCGCCAGAGGCACCCACCTCTCGCTGAGTAAAACTTACACATCTTTCAGTTTTCCACTCTCATCTAACTGGGACTGAGGTTAACATGAGAGCATTATCCTTCTTAGCTCATTTACACTGAGCACACTTGGAATTAATTATCCGAATGGTCACTCAGAGGTCAGACTAAAATAGCAAAACTTCTTCCACATTTTTTGTACTTTAAGATGGCCAGATTTATTGAATCCATTTCATCTGGATTTATCAAATATTGAAAATCTGAGATAGAGGAGACATGGAGAGGATGTTTCCTATAGTGAGGGAGTCTAGGACTAGAGGGCACAGCCTCAGAATGGAGGGCCGTCCATTTAGAACAGAGATGAGAAAGAATTTCTTTAGCCAGAGGGTGGAGAATCTGTAGACTCTGGGTGGCAGTGTGAAATGTTATGAGAATGCAGGGTGACTTGGACAGGCTGGGTGAGTGGGCAGATGCATGGCAGATGCAGTTTAATGTGGATAAATGTGAGGTTATCCACTTTGGTGGTAAGAACAGGAAGGCAGATTATTATCTAAATGGAGTCAAGTTAGGAAAAGGGGAAGTACAACGAGATCTAGGTGTTCTTGTACATCAGTGCAGGTACAGCAGGCAATGAAGAAAGCTAATGGCATGCTGGCCTTCATAACAAGGGGAATTGAGTATTGGAGCAAAGAGGTCCTTCTGCAGCTGTACTGGGCCCTGGTGAGACCACACCTGGAGTATTGCGTGCAGTTTTGGTCTCCAAATTTGAGGAAGGACATTCTTACTATTGAGGGAGAGCAGCGTAGGTTCACAAGGTTAAATCCCGAGATGGCGGGACTGTCATATGTTGAACGATTGGAGCGACTGGGCTTGTATGCACTGGAATTTAGAAGGATGAGAGGGGATCTGATTGAAACATATAAGATTATTAAGGGATTGGACACACTGCAGGCAGGAAGCATGTTCCCGCTGATGGGTGAGTCCAGAACCAGAGGCCACAGTTTAAGAATTAGGGATAGGCCATTTAGAACGGAGTTCAGGAAAAACTTTTTCACCCAGAGAGTGGTGGATATATGGAATGCTCTGCCCCAGAAGGCTGTGAAGGCCAAGTCTCTGGATGCTTTCAAGAAAGAGATAGATAGAGCTCTTAAAGATAGCGGAATCAAAGGTTATGTGGATAAGGCAGGAGAATGGGGTTGAGAAGGGTAAAAATTTCAAATTGCAGATGTCAGAAACAAAGAGATGGAAAAATATTCAGCAGGTCAGGTAGCATCTGTGGAGCGAGAAAGACAGTTCTATCAGAGTTCTGACAAAGGACCCTAGAGCTGGTACATCAACTGGTTTTTACAATGGTGGTGAATATTGGTTATTGAATATATAAGCAGTTTTACTCCCTCTGCCTGTGTCCCAGCTACCCTCAGTGGACGGTTTATTAGGTACACCTGTACACCTGCTCGTTAATGCAAATATCTAATCAGCCAATCATGTGGCAGCAACTCAATGCATAAAAGCATGCAGACATGGTCAGCAGCTTCAGTTGTTGTTCAGACCAAACATCAAAATGGGGAAGAAATGTGATCTAAGTGACTTTGACCATGGAATGATTGTTGGTGCTGGACAGAATGGTTTAAGTATATCAGAAACTGCTGAACTCCTGGGATGTTCAAGCAAAACAGTCTCTAAAGTTTACAGAGAATGGTGTAAAAAAAGCCAAAAAAAAAAAATCCAATGAGCAGCAGTTCTGTGGGTGAAAAAGTCTTTTTAATGAGAGAGGTCAGAGGCGAATGGCCAGACTGGTTCAAGCTGACAATAACTCAAATAACCACACGTTACAACAGTGGTGTGCAGAAGAGCATCTCTGAACGCACAACACATTGAACCTTGAAGTGGACGGGTTACAGCAGCGGAAGACCAAGAACATACACTCAGTGGCCACTTTATTAGCTACCTCCAGCTTGGTTAGAGAGATGTATCAGATGATGAAAAATCTTCAACCAGATTTTTGCTTGCTGGGTTAGAAGATGCTCATGTCAGTCCCCTTTAGCTCCACCACTGGCACAACCCTCCCCACCGTCAAGGAGGTTGTGCCTCAAGGAGGTGGCATCCATGACCAAGGGCCCTCATCGCCTGAGAGATGATCTCTTCTCAAAATTCAAATTTCAAAGTAAATTTATCAAAGTGCATATATGTCACCATATGCTACCCTGAAATCCATTTTCTTGCATGCATTCACACTAGAACAGAGTCAATGAAAGACCACACACAAAAAAGTACTCAGAAAGAACCAGTGTGCAAAAGAAGTCAAACAGTACAGATACAAAAATAAATATAATATATAATCAGTACCATCATTACGACCATCAGGGAAGAGTTATAGGAGCCGGAAGACCCACACTCAGCAATGCAGGAACAGTTTCTTCTCCTCCACTATCAGATTAATGTATGGTCCATGAACTCATGGACACTACATCATGATTCCTTTTCTTGAACTATTTATTTACTTTTTATAATTTATAGCAATTTTATGTCTTTGCACTGAGCTGCTGCCTCAAAACAACAATTTTCAATAAATCTGAGCAACCCACACAAAGTGCTGGAGGAACTCAGCAGGTCAGGCAGCATCTGTGGAGGGAAGTGAGCAGCTGATGTTTCGGGCCGAGACCTGTCATCGGATTCTGATTCTGACTCAGAGCCACTGGAGTTGCTGCTGGCGTTTTCTTTATGGCGGCAATACCGTCAACATCCTCGTGGTGGCACTGTTGAGGGCTCCTCAGCGTGCTGACATTAATCCACAACAGCTATGATCAGATATTGAACAAATACTTCAAAAAATTATTAGTGCAAATAGAAACCAGCACAACAGCATAGCAGTTAGCTATTAGAGTGCCAGTGACCCGGGGTCAGTTCCTGCTGCTGTCTGTAAGGAGTTTGTATGTTCTCCCAGTGACTGTGAGGGTTTCCTCTGGGTGCTCTGGTTTCCTCCCATATTCCAAAGGTGTATGGGTTAGTTAATTAATTGGTCACACGGGTGTAATGAGGCAGTGGAGCATCACTGGGCCGGTGGGGCCTATTACCATGTTGTAGCTTAAAATAAAAATAAATAAATAAGATTTAAAATACAATGAATTGGTTTAAAGCATGTTTGATATAGATATTATAGCTTGATATAATTAGAATACAGACATATACAAGGTATTGTATTTTGAGTGAAGCTCACCTGAAATCTCTCTGAAGCCTCCACATCCATCATGAATGGGGTGTTGAGAACTGTGCTCTAAAATTTCACCCTCACATGGGACATGAAGTGTACAGCAGATGCAAAGGACTCTCAACTTTGCATATACTCAGATGGAGTGCGGATTCCAGGTTTCATTGATGAAACTATATCATTAGAAGTTTCCTCTGACTGTTGTGTAACTTTTATGTCTGTTATTATTGTTATTTTGTTACGGAACTCAAGATGCACCTAGTCGAGAACACTCATTTCTCAATTGCAAGGGAAAAGGTTTGTATGTTGGCTCAGATCACCAGATGGACATATGTTCCTTCCTGTGGGAATATATTCAAAACTTTGAGATTTTTATGTATTTAATCTTGCAGTGTGACAAAATGGAACCTGTATAATCCCAGAGTGCTTTGCTATTTGCCAAGTGTGCATGTGGTAGGAGGCATGTAATATTGTGATCATTGTTCATTGTGTAACTAAGGGATATCAGTACATTACAGGGCCTTGAATAGAAGTGAAACCAGACTGCAGCTGATAAAGGGGGGAGCTGACTCAACCAGAAGAGATAACAGCCAAAGAACTGTATAAAAACAAACTTTATAAGCTGTAAAACAGAAGCTGCCTGCCATACATTGTAAGGAGTGGAGCTGGATAAATGCACCTTTGAACAGATCTACTCTGTGTTTTTTAATCCTTTGTTATAAGACCTAGCAAAAGGTACATGACACTTTCCAGACAATATTTTACGTAACCTGGTTACAAGATTCCAATTGCTACCACTCCTTGGAACATTCTGACGGGATGCACCACAAAAGCACAAGGGTTTCAGAGGGTTGTAAACATAGTCATCTCCATAGTGGGCTCAATATTCCTCACCATCGAAGCCATCTTCAAAAAATAGTGCCTCAGCAAGGTGGCATCATGAAGAACCCTCACCATCCAGAGCATACCCTCTTCCCATTTCTAACATCAGACAGAAGATGCAGGAGCCTGAAGACACATGCTCAGCAAGTCAGGATCAGTCTCTTCCCCTCTATCACCAGATTGCTCTACGATTCAGCAACTATTCCACTTTGTATTATTTATTTATACCTTTATTGTAATTTTGAAGATCAAAGTAAATTTATTATCAAAGTACATATATGCCACTATATACAACCCAGAGATTCACTTTCTCATGGATATACACAGAAAAACCAAGAAACACAATCTAAACAGTGAAAGACCGCACCCAGCAGGATGAGCAAGACAACAAACTTTGCAAATACAAAAGAAAAAATAAATAGCATACAAGCAAACAAACAAACAAACACAATAAATAAATAAATAAATAAATACACAAATAAATAAACAAATAAACAAACAAACAAACAAACAAACAAGCAAGCAATAAGTATAGAGAACATGAGATGAAGAGCCCTTGGAAGTGAATCCATAAATTGTGGGAACAGTTTAGTGATGGGGTAAGTGAAGTTGAGTGAAGTTATTCCCTCTGGTTCAAGAGCCTGATGGTTCAGGGGTAATAATTGTTCCTGAACCTGGTGGTGTGATACCTGAGGCTCCTGTGCCTTCTTCCTAATGGCAGCAGTGAGCATGCATGGCCTAGGCGGTGGGGGTCCTTCGTGATAGATGCTGCTTTCCTGCGACAGTGCTCCATATTGATATGCTTAGTCATGAGCAGGGCTTTACCTATGATAGACTGGGCGATATTTACTAGTTTTTGTAGGTTTTTTTCCACTCAAGGTCATTGGTGTTTCCATACTAGGCTGTGATGCAGCCAGTCAGCGTACTCCACTGCTCACCTATAGAAGTTTGTGAAAGTTTCAGCTGTGAAGTTGAACCTTCACTAACTTCTAAGGAAGTCAAGGAGATGCTGTGTTTTTTTTCATAATTGCACTTTTGTGCTGGGGTTAGGACAGGTCCTCTAAAATGATAACATTGAGGAATGTAAAGCTCCTCCTCCTGAAGTCAACGATCAGCTCCTTGGTCTTGCTGACATTGAGTGACAGGTGGTTGTCATTATACTTAACTTACAGTAATTTTTATGTTTTGCAATTTACAACAAATTTCACAACATATACTAGTGATAATAAAGCTGATGAATGACACTGTGCCACCAGCAAGATCTCGTTGCTAGGACAGCAAGTTTTTCGTGTTTACTATACTCTTTACTGCTCATTTGCGTTGCACATCTGACGTGCATTTTGAATAATATTTGATCGAGTTGTTTGTGGTAATATTTTGTTTCTTGTGCTGTGTTTGATATATGTTTTGTGGGTGCATCATAGCCTGCAGGATCATCATTTCATTTTGTAGTATGTACAGTCAGATGACAATAAACTTGAACTTGATTCTGATTCTGGCCAAGAGACAAGACAAGAAATTCCAAATACTGGCACAAGAGATTCTGCAGATGCTGGAAATCTGGAGAAACACACACAGAATGCTGGAGGAACTCAACAGACTAGGCAGCATCTGTGGAGGAAATTGAACAGTTGACGTTCCAGGCCGGGGAATCGTTGTTTCCTTGTCCTGAAGTCAATAATCAGCTTGTTGGTCTTGCTGACATTGAGTGGGAGGTTGTTGTCATTATTCCACATGACATGGGGATTGCCTTCATCGGAAAACCCATGTGGCGTTGATCAGATTAATTTGTTGTCATGTATAACAGACTACAGTGTGATTCCTTGCATGGAGCTTGCAAAGACCACAGTGCAGAGGGGAAATAAATATTACAGAGATGAGGGAAAAACAGCAGAATGGAGTCTATGGTCTCCTCAATACCACTAGAACAGGAATTCCCAAGCTGGGGTCCACAGATCCCTCACTTAATAGTAGGAGTCCATGGCATAAAAAAGGTTGGGAACTCCTGCACTAGAGCTTTGCGAATTAGAGATTAGAAGTTTTTTGTTCTTTCTGAATCATACTATAGAACGTAGATCAGTACACACAGGAACTGACCCTTTGGCCCACAATGTTGTGCTGAGCCAACTAAATTAGTAGTCAAATGGACAACCAAACTAATCCCTTCTACCCACACAATGTCCATATCCTTCCATTTTCCTCACATTCATGTGCCCATCTAAACATCTCATAAAAGTCTCCAATGTTTCTGCCTCTACCATCTCTGCAGGCAGTGCATTTCATGCACCCACCACTCTTTGTGTGGAAAAAAACTGGCCCCTCACATCTCCTTTGAAATTACTCCCCTCTAACCTTCCCTCCCCCGCCCCCCCGCATGCCCTCTGGTATTAGACATTTCAACCCTGGGAGAAAGGTACTGTCTGTCTACTATGACTCTCATAATCTTATAAACCTCTACCAGTTCTCCCCTCAGTCTCATCAGACATCAAATTACAATTACATTCGTACACAACTGCATCCATCCAACTGGACATCCAGACAGTAAAGTAATGATATGGCTCAGTCCTTCACAGGGAAAGCCCTCCCCAGGGGTTGAGCACATCTATAAGGAGAGCTGCCACAAGGACTCCCACCACCATGCTCTCTTCTCACTGCTGATATTGGCCAGGAGGGATGTTATCAAAGAACCCGTCTATCTAAGAAGCAGCTTGGTTCTTTGACAATGCATTTATCCCTTTAGATCTGGGAGACCAGGCTGCTGGAGGAACCCCAATCTTTGACCCAGAGGTGAGAGATCTACGTAATGTAATGCTCTATATTCTAGTTTTATGGTCTTATGGTTTAATCTTCTCTGAGGATCGTTACCTAGTTGTGGTGGAGAGGTTTGTGAGTTCCTGAGATCCCAAGAGCAAAGCTGTCTGGAGTTTTTCCCCTAGTAGGGTCACCTATGGTGGTGAGGTCAAGGTGGGAAGTTCTGGACGGAGAGATATCCAGCCAAGACCTCAATCGGGGGCTGGTGGAAGATGATGACACATCACAACAACAGTGAAGGTGGAGGAAGGCTGCGGCAATGAAGGATCTCTAGGCATCTTGCACTCTGTGCCACTGAACCCTGTGCATCTGCCTCCCCACGTTAAAGAAAGTCACGCCCATGCATTCTCCATGAAGGGAATAACCCCTTAGAAGATCACCATACTCAGCTGGAGTGATCGCACTGCTACGAAGTTGTTTACCCAATTTCCCTCGGGATCAATAAAGTATATCTATCTATCTATCTATCTTCTAATCAAATGCAGCCATTGGAAAATAATGTGAAATTCTATCACAGTTTTCCCTTGCCTCCAACATCTTCCAACCTGAAACTAAATATGCACTATATTTTACATAAGACTGAAATGAGTATGCTTCTCAGGAAGATTGTTCAGGTACCGTACAGTACAGTAATGACAGAAACAGCTGCACAGATTTGATGAAATGCTGAATAGAATTAAGAATGAAAGGTTCCATAGGAATCTCCCGAATTCCCATCACAATTTCAGAGGAAGCCGTAGAATTCCAGGGAGATAGGATATAAACGTTAGCTCCAATCTGTCTGCAGCTGAGTGTCGCCTCTCCTAGGAGCACTGGGAACAACTCCTTGTAACTGCTCCCAGACAATCTGGCTGTTTGTCGGTCTCTGATGCACTGAATTATGAAGCGTTGGTCACTTCCATTGTCCAGCCATCATGAGCTTCAACCTCTCCAAGTACATGGAACTGAGAACATAAGACCATAAAACATAGGAGCAGAATTAGGCTATTCGACCCATCGAGTCTGCTCCACCATTCCATCATGGCTGATTTATTATCCCTCTCAACCCCATTCTCCTGCCTTCTCCCTGTAACCTTTGATACCCTTACTAATTAAGAACCTATCAACCTGCGTTTTAAATGCATCCAATGATTTGGCCTCCACAGCTGTCCATGGAGATGAATTCCACAGATTCACCACCCTCTGGCTAAAGAAATTCCTCCTCATCTCTGTTCTAAAGGGACATTCTTGTATTCTGAGTCTGTGCCCTCTGGTCCTAGACTCCCCACTATAGGAAACATCCTCTCCACATCCACTCTGTCTAGCCCTTTCAATATTCAATAAAACTGGATGAATTGGATTCAATAAATCCAGCCATTTTAAAGTAAAAAAAAGGGAAGAGCTTTTGCCAGGCTAGGCTGACCTCTGAGTAACCATTAAGATAAATAATTACAAATGCCCTCAGTGTAACAGAGATAAGAAGGATAATAAATATCACAATATCATAAATGTCATCGCAATTCTGAATGGAAGTCAAGGTTGAAAGCCTGGGAGAAGGGTAGTTGCTCTTATCAAGTTCAAGGGCATTCCAGGAAGATGATATCTCCCAGCAGCATTGATGGTGTTAGTGGCAAGGTATTGTCTTAACCAACGTCAACAGCACAATCCAAAAATACTCTTTGCAGCCAATCCAGGACAGCTCAGCATTTGCGAACTGGCCACTGATGCAGGCAGCTGTTCTCCACCACTGCTGAGGCTGCAAGGAATCTTAATATCCTGAAAAGAAGGTTAACTGTGTTGCATAGAAACTTACACTCAGGAACCTCCTGCACCAAATAAAGTGGCCACGGAGTGTTTGTTTGTGGTCTTCTGCTGCTGTAACCCATTCACTTCAAAGTTCAGAGATGCTCTTCTGCACACCACTGTTGTAACGTGTGATTATTTGAGTTACTGTCACCTTCCTGTCAGCTTGAACCAGTCTGGCCATTCTCCTCTGACCTCTCTCATTAACAAGGCATTTTCACCCACAGAACTGATGCTCACTGGATTTTTTTTTTTGTTGTTTGCACCATCCTCTGTAAGCTCTAGAGACTGTTGTGCATGAAAATCCCAGGAGATCAGCAGTTCCTGAGATACTCAAACCACCTCGTCTGGCACCAACAATCAACCCACAATCAAAGTCAAGCCAATCACGTTTCTTCCCTGTTCTGATGTTTGGTCTGAACAACAACTGAACCTCCAGACCATGTCTGCATGCTTTTATGTTTTGAGTTGCTGCGACATGATTGGCTGATCAGATATTTGCACTAAATGATCTGGTGTACAGGTGTACCTAATAAAGTGGCCACTGGGTGCAGAACAGTTACAGTATAAAAGGAGACTATTTGGCCTGTAGAGACTGTACCGCCTCTCTACCAGAGCAGGAGACACAGAGACTCGAGTACAGCACGGTAGTGAAATGCTGTTACAGCACCAACAATCCACGTACGGTTCCCGCTACTGTCTGTACGCAGGTTTCCACCGTGTGTGTTTCCTGCAGGTGCTCCGATTTCCTCTCACATTCCGAAGCTGTACAGGCCTGTCTTAGTAACTTGTTGGCATGCTATTTTGATGATGCTTGTGGGCTGCCTCCCAGCACATCCTCGGACAGTGCTGATCATTGGCGCAAACAACATATCTGACTGTACGTTTTGATGTACGTGTGACGAATAAAGCTAATCTTCAATCTGTTCTTCTGGCAGTTTACTGACCACCCTCTCTGTGAAAAAGTTGCCCCTCAGGTCCTCTGTAAATCTTTTCCCTCTCACCTTAAACCTCTGCCCTCTAGTGTTAGTCCCCACTATTATGCAGAAAAGGACTGTGACTGTTCTTTTTATTAATGCCCTTCATAATTTTCTAAGTTCAAAGTTCAAAGTGAATTTATTATCACAGTACATACATGTCACCATATACAACCCTGAGATTCATTTTCTTGTGGGCATACTCAATGACCATAACAGGATCAATGACTAGGGCATTCAACCAGCATGCGGAAGACAACAAACTCTGCAAATGCAACAAGAAGAAATAATAATAATAGTAATATATAAATAAACAATAAATATAGACTTTTTATAGGGTGCCCCTCAGCCTCCATCACCTCAGGGAAAACAGTCCTGGCCTATTCAGTCTCTCCTTATAACTCAAGCCTTCCAGTCCCTCAAGAAATTCTGCAGATGCTGGAAATCCAGGGCAACACACACAACATGCTGGACTAACTCAACAGGTCAGGCAGCATCTACAGAGAAGAATACAGTCAACATTTCAGGTTGAGACCCTTCACACAGCTATTACATCTCCCCTTAGCTTTCTCAGAAGAAATCAGTCCCTGACTCTTTAATGTAACTGTAGTTCCTCATCCCTGGCACCACCTTCACAAATCTCCTCAAGATTCTCTCTAACACCTTTAAGTTATTCCTATTATGTTTTGACTGGTACTGAACACAACTGAAACGACACCAATATTTTATAAAGCTGAGAACGATGTCTATCTTAACAGCTTTCCTTGCCACTTCCACAGTGCACGCACTGAATACTATCTACTGGATACTGAAAGGCCTGGATAGAGTAGATGTGGAGAAGATCTCCAGTATAGTGGGGGAAGTCTAGGACCAGAGGGCACAGCCTCAGGATAGTGGGACGTCCCTTGAGAACAGAGATGAGGAGGAATTTCTTTAGTCAGGTGGTGAATCTGAGGAACTCATTGCCCCAGGCAGCTGTGGAGGCCAAGTGACTGGATATATTTAAAGTGGAGGTTGATAGGTTCTTGATTAGTAAGTGGTCAAAGGATATAAGGAGAAGGCAAGAGATTGGGGTTGAGGGATAATGAATCAGCTATTAAGGAATGGTGGAGCAGACTCAATGGGCTGAATGGCCTAATTCTGCCCCTATGTCTTATGGTCTTGTGGTTGTCTCCCTTCTCAGGCAGAAGTTACAGAAGCCTGAAAGTACGTATCACCAGGCTAAAAGACAGATTCTATCCCACTGTTCTCGGTCTCTTGACGGACTTCTTGTACAATGACGTAAAGATTTAGAGATTAGCTTTATTTGCCACCTGTACATCAAAACATACAGTGAAATGCATCGTTTTGCATCGAGGATATGGTGGGTGCAGGCCTCACGCATTGCCGTGCTCCCAGTGTCAGAATGGCACGCTCACTGCTTTAGTATGCCTTCGGAATGTGGGAGGAAACCGGAACATCGTGCAGTCACAGGGAAAGTATGCAGATGCCTGACCGACAGTGGCCGGAGTTGAACCACGGTCTTTTTTTATATAATTCAAATTTTTATTATTATTTATTCTTATTTTACAAAGCAGCACAGAGCAGATACAGTACAGCATATTTACACAGCCATCCCATGACAGGAAAACAAATAAAACTTAGAGACAGAAAGAAGTTCTAATTTAAGGTTAAATTAATATACAACCAAAATTGATCCCACGCGTCTTGCACTTTTCCCTCAGTGTTAATTCTTCCCAACATGTGTTCCTATGGTTGGTGCTGTAAAGTGCCACACAATATGTTACAAGGCATTGTCAAAGAGTGCTAATAGACTGAGTATCGCATTTCTGTGTGACTAATGCACTAAGACCTGAGTTTGAGGTCACGGCTGATTGGTCAATCGAGCCTGCTTTCAATGGGTTATTGATTATATATCTAATCTGTCAGCAGATTTTATTGAGATAGTGTGCTATTTTTGTATGTAGAGGGAAGTGCACTCTCAGTTCATTTTATCCTTCTGGCTAATGTTTCTCTGTAATCTGCCACCTTTATGATTACAGGCAATGGCTTTACACTCAAGGTGCCTGGAGCTATCGAGCTTGGTTGTTTGGTCAGTTGGAGTCTCTTCAGGAGGGTAAAAGGTGGCAGTGGTTTGTGAGTTTTCAACCACACAGTGTTACGTAATGATAAAGTGCAGGCCTCTCCGTCCTCCACACTAAACTCCACCGCGCAGCTAGCAAACCGGATGCAAAGGGCAAACATTAGCCTAACGTCGGTGGTGGGGAAATTGCTGGAGTCAGTTATCAAGGATGTGATAACAGCACATTTGGAAAGCGGTGAAATGATCGGACAAAGTCAGCATGGATTTGTGAAAGGAAAATCATGTCTGACGAATCTCATAGAATTTTTTGAGGATGTAACTAGTAGAGTGGATAGGGGAGAACCAGTGGATGTGGTATATTTGGATTTTCAAAAGGCTTTTGACAAGGTCCCACACAGGAGATTAGTGTGCAAACTTAAAGCACACGGTATTGGGGGTAAGGTATTGGTGTGGGTGGAGAATTGGTTAGCAGACAGGAAGCAAAGAGTGGGAATAAACGGGACCTTTTCAGAATGGCAGGCGGTGACTAGTGGGGTACTGCAAGGCTCAGTGCTGGGACCCCAGTTGTTTACAATATATATTAATGACTTGGATGAGGGAATTAAATGCAGCATCTCCAAGTTTGCGGATGACACAAAGCTGGGTGGCAGTGTTAGCAGTGAGGAGGATGCTAAGAGGATGCAGGGTGACTTGGATAGGTTGGGTGAGTGGGCAAACTCATGGCAGATGCAATTTAATGTGGATAAATGTGAAGTTATCCACTTTGGTGGCAAAAATAGGAAAACAGATTATTATCTGAATGGTGGCCGATTAGGAAAAGGGGAGGTGCAACGAGACCTGGGTGTCATTATACACCAGTCATTGAAAGTGGGCATGCAGGTACAGAAGGCGGTGAAAAAGGCGAACGGTATGCTGGCATTTATAGCGAGAGGATTCGAGTACAGGAGCAGGGAGGTACTACTGCAGTTGTACAAGGCCTTGGTGAGACCACACCTGGAGTATTGTGTGCAGTTTTGGTCCCCTAATCTGAGGAAAGACATCTTTGCCATAGAGGGAGTACAAAGAAGGTTCACCAGATTGATTCCTGGGATGGCAGGTCTTTCATATGAAGAAAGACTGGATGAACTGGGCTTGTACTCGTTGGAATTTAGAAGATTGAGGGGGGATCTGATTGAAACGTATAAGATCCTAAAGGGATTGGACAGGCTAGATGCGGGAAGATTGTTCCCGATGTTGGGGAGGTCTAGAACGAGGGGTCACAGTTTGAGGATAGAGGGGAAGCCTTTTAGGACCGAGGTTAGGAAAAACTTCTTCACACAGAGAGTGGTGAATCTGTGGAATTCTCTGCCACAGCAAACTGTTGAGGCCAGTTCATTAGCTATGTTTAAAAGGAAGTTAGATATGGCCCTTGTGGCTACAGGGGTCAGGGGGTATGGAGGGAAGGCTGGGTTCTGAGTTGGATGATCAGCCATGATCATAATAAATGGCGGTGCAGGCTCGAAGGGCCGAATGGCCTACTCCTGCACCTATTTTCTATGTTTCTATGTTTCTATGTTTCTATGAGGAATTCTGCAGATGCTGGAATTTCCAGCAACACACATCAAAGTTGCTGGTGAACGCAGCAGGCCAGGCAGCATCTCTAGGAGGAGGCACAGTCGACGTTTCAGGCCGAGACCCTTCGTCAGGACTAACTGAAGGAAGAACTAGTAAGAGATTTGAAAGTGGGAGAGGGAGGAGGAGATCCAAAATGATAGAAGACAGGAGGGGGAGGGATGGAGCCAGGAGCTGGACAGGTGATAGGCAAAAGGGGATACGAGAGGATCATGGGACAGGAGGCCCAGGGAGAAGGAAAAGGGGGAGGGGGGAAAAAATCCCAGAGGATGGGCAAGGGGTATGGTGAGAGGGACAGAGGGAGAAAAAGGACAGAGAGAGAAAGAACGTGTGTATATAAATAAATAACGGATGGGGTACGAGGGGGAGGTGGGGCATTAATGGAAGTTAGAGAAATCCATGTTCATGCCATCAGGTTGGAGGCTACCCAGACAGAATATAAGGTGTTGTTCCTCCAGCCTGAGTGTGGCTTCATCTTTACAGTAGAGGAGGCCGTGGATAGACATATCAGAATGGGAATGGGATGTACAATTAAAATGTGTGGCCAC
Source organism: Mobula hypostoma (assembly GCF_963921235.1). Lineage (NCBI taxonomy): Eukaryota > Metazoa > Chordata > Chondrichthyes > Myliobatiformes > Myliobatidae > Mobula > Mobula hypostoma. The sequence goes on along the minus strand of NC_086100.1, from coordinate 8,387,974 downwards.
TGGGAGATCCTGCTTTCTCTGGCGGACAGAATGAAAAGGGCATTCGTGTTTCACAGGACAGTTGCAGTTCATTGGGGTGCAAAAAGAGTCTGTATTAAATATAACACAAGAACTTCTGCAGATGCTGGAAATCCTGAATGACATGCACAAAATGCAGGGGGAGACCTGCCCATCGTCTCCCTGTGGTGCCCCACTCCTTCCCTTTCTCTCACAGTCCGCTGTCCTCTCCTTTCAGATTCCTTCTTCTTCAGCCCTTTACCTCTTCCACCCACCACCTCCCAACCTCCCCCCACTTCCCCCGCTCACCTGGTCTCACCAGCCTGCCAGCTTGTCCTCCTTCCCCTCACCCCACATTCATACTCTGGCCCCCTTCCTCTCCAGTCCTGATGAAAGGTCTCAGCCTGAAACACAGTGATAGTCATCAAAAAGTACAGCACAGAAACAGGCCCTTCAACCCATCTTGACTGTGCCAAACCATTGAAACTGCCTGGCCCCACCGATCTGCGCCCAGATCATAACCCTCCGTACCCTTCCCATCCATGTACCTATCCACACTACTCTTAAACGTTGAAATCGAGCTCGCATGCACCACTTGTGCTGGCAGCTCATTCCACACTCTCACCACCCTCTGAGTAAAAACGTTTCCCCCTCGTGTTCCCCTTAGATGTTTCACCTTTCACCCTTAACCCATGACCTCTAGTTATAGTCCCTCCCAACCTTGGTAGAAAAAAGCCGGCTTGCATTTACCCTATCTATGCCCCTCATAATTTTGCGTACCTCTATCAAATCACCCCATGTCGACGGTCTATTCCTCCCCATTGATGCTGCCTGATCTGCAGAGTTTCTCTAGCATTTTGTGTGTGTATTAAATAAAAGCTCTCTGAAGAACACAATTCCAATCATTGAGAATCTAAAGACTGGAGTTTTAACAAAAAGGAAAGAAAATGAATTATCCATTAACCTTTTCACCTCTTCCAGAACAGCCCGAGAGCTTCAGCAAAGCATTGTCCAACTTATCATGTCTTCATTTTCTGAAGTGTTGCCACTGTTATAGGAAACTCTGAGGCCAGTTTAGATTAGATTTATTTGTCACATGTACATCGGAACACATGTTGAAGTCTGTTCTTTGTGTCAATCAATTCAGCGAGGAGGATACCTGGGGGCTGCTTGCAAATGGCACCAACGTGGCACGTCCACAACTCACTAACCCTAAACCATAAGTCTTTGGAATGCGGAGAAACCGGAGCACCCAGAGGAAACACACAAGGTCCTGGAGAGAACGTACAAATTCCTTACAGACTGCGGTAGGATCAAACTCCAATCTTTCAGCTAGCTTTGTTGTGCTATCTGCCACACTACCACGTCACCCAAGCACACAGCAATGTGGTAAAGCAGATGCACTATTTCAGTGAGGTTGATTGAGAGGTCATTATTGGCGAGGACATTGAGGAGAGGTCATTGATTGAGAGGACATTGATTGGGAGGTCATTATTGGCGAGGACATTGATTGGTGAGGACATTGAGGAGAGGTCATTATTGGCGAGGACATTGAGGAAAGGTCATTGATTGAGAGGTCATTATTGGCGAGGACATTGAGGAAAGGTCATTGATTGAGAGGTCATTATTGGCGAGGACATTGAGAAGCCCCCACTTCCCCTTCAATTTCACTGAAATTGGAGGTTGTGTTAGATTATAACTCAGAGGTCATGGGTTAAGGGCGAAAGGTTTGAGAGGTACATGTAGGGAAGCTTCTTCACTCAGAGGGGAGTGTGGAATGAGCTGCCAGCACAAGTGCCAGATGCAATTTTGATTTCAGCGTTTAAGAGAAGTCTGGATAAGTACATGGAAGGAAGGGGTATGGAGGGCTATGGTCCGGGTGCAGACCGATGGGAGTAGTCAGTTTAAATGGTTTGGCACAGACTAGATGGGCCAATGGGTCGAAGCACCTGTTTCTGTGCTGTACTTTTCTAGATCTCTATGATTCTATTCAAAAGGAAGCAGATTGGGCCTCGGTTTACTGTGAGTCAGTAATGGACCCATGATATCATTGCACATCCTTAGTAATGGACTGGGATTACCACTACGTGAACTCACTCATTCAGAGGTAGGAGTGCGGCCTGCTGAACCTCGTCTGGGCCACAGAATGGATGACAATTGTGAGGTGTGAGCCAACCCGAGATCACTCTCCCTTTGGACTCAGTGGCAAGTGCGTGAAACTGGTGAGTCGTCAGTCGTGTGTGTTTCTCAGTGTTGTGTCATCAGTGAGGCGGAGTGCAGAGATCATGAGGATGCTGGCATGCAGGACGTTCAACTAAACTTCATTGATGACACTGCTTGTTCACAGTGTCAACTCCTCCCGTGTGGGGACAGCGAACTGAGTGTCATAGCATTAACCCATTAACTACCACAACATCTCCCCTTCTTGAAGAACTAGATATTCACTTCTTGTCCACAGAGCTGGATTGAAATTATAGTCACTGAAATTGAGCAATTCAGTTCACCTTACCCATAACATGTAACTTATGCTCCTTACATAAACATAAAAAAGACTTGCCAACACTGTAACTGTCCTTCTCTTTCTTGTAATGGTTGCTCTTCTTTGTTTTCCTCCTTTTTTCCACCAAGCCCTTATTTTTTTTAAGAACAGTCTCATCTTGTGAAATCTTTTCTACATTAGAACTCTTTTTCAGAAACACTAAATCTAATGGAGGTCAGGCCAGGCTACCTGAAGACTCCAGCAAAGTGAGAGGTTTATTCTGCCTCTTCAGTCACTTGCCCTGAGTTAATAGGCGATGGAGTATATATCCGTGGTGGGAAAGATAAAAGACCATATCTGGTACAGGTTCCTGGAAGCATTGGAGCAGATGGAGATCCTTGACTGGGAGTGTCTACCTCAGGTAAGTTTTGCCTGATTTCACCTTGAGGTGTTCTGATCACAAGCAATCATGGTGCCAGACTATTGTTTCTCTGGTGGATGGGTCCAAAGCCCAAACAGCTTCGTCACTCCGGAGCAGCAACAAAGATTTTGCTCTGTGTCCGAGATCATGCATGCTCATTGTTTTCTCATGCTGTGTTGTCTCAAAATTTCTCACTGTCTCACTCTGCTAAGTGAGGTTGGAGAAGGGAAGGAGGAACACGTAGGCTTCTTCTCAGTCTCTGGTCCATTGACAGCTCCGATGGACTGTAGCCATTAGCAAGAGGTGTGGCGTGAGAAGCTAGCAGTGCTTTGCAGGGGTCTTTTTCCTTCAGTAGGAGACTCTTAACGCTTTCCGCCACTCTTTCCGCTTCTCAATTTGCCTGTGGGTGCTGTGGACTGCTTGTCTGGTGTTTGAACTCATAGTTCCGAGCAAAGGACAAACAAGAGAAAATCTGCAGATGCTGGAAATCCAAGTAACACACACGAAATGCCAGAGGACTCCACAGGCTGGGCAGCATCTATGGAAAAGAGTAGTCAATGTTTTGGGCTGAAACCCTTCAGCAGCCCTGTGTGTGTTGCACAGCTTTCAGTTGCTGTACTACTGAAGCTGAGGATGTAGAGGACAGTCTGGACACCTCAACATTCCAGGAGGAGTAATGCACAGTGAGAAGATATTTGTCCTCGGAAATGTCTCTCCCTGCAAGCTGCCACGGAAAGTCTGGGAATTCTGTGGGACAGAGAAGTTCAGAATGATTTTCGTGCAGTTTTCTACATGCTTCATATCGCTGACATAATCTCCCAGCTGTGTGCTCAGACATGACCACCACAAGGATTGCTCTTAAGATGACGTTTTTTTTGATGCCTTGATGTCCTTGGTAGATTTGACTCACGACCTTCAGGTCGCTAGTCGAATGCCTTAACCACTTGGTCACGTGTCCACACTAATGGAGCCCATTAGCAACAAACTATCTAGCCAATAATGTCTGGGTTTGTGATCCTCTTTTGGAACAGCTGGCCACCCTTGCTCACAATATTGCATGACCTTACTGCAGATTTGGTTCTTTTTCATCTCAGTGCAAATTTCGTCCAGTTTATTCTGTGATGCAGAAAAGCATCCACTCACTTTTGTATGGCATCCTTGAGAGAGTATCCAGTGTTGTGTAAGATTTGCTGGGGACTTGTTTGACGTTATAAGCCTCATTCTGAATCTTTGCAGATGCGGAGGTAAGTCATCCAAGTGTTTCAAGCTGAGGTTTATGGTCTGCTTCAAGTAGGAATTTTGTGCCTTTCAAGTAGCAGCGGAAGCATTCACAAGCCCACATGAGAGCCAGCGTCTCCTTTTCAATTTGCATAATGCTGCTCAGTGAGTCAGTGCTCTTTTTTTTAGATTTTTTTAGATTATGAAGACACGTAGTCCTCTTTTATTGTCATTTAGTAATGTATGCTTTAAAAAATGATACAATATTTCCTCCGGTGTGATATCACAAAACACAGGACAGACCAAGACTGAAAAAAACTAACAAAACCACATAGTTATAACATATAATTACAACAGCGCAACAATACCATAACTTGATGAAGAAGTCCATGAGCACAGTAGAAGTTCAAAGTCTCTCAAATGTCCCACCTCTCACGCAGATGGAGAGAAGGAAGAAAAACTCTCCTTACCATACCTGGCCACGGTCCGACTCTGAGTCGTCCGAAAACTTTGAGCTCTGATCAGCTCTCCAACACCGAGTACTGAGCGCCATCTCTATCCGAATGATTCAACCTCCTTCTCGGTCGCAGGCAAAGCCGGGGATTTTGAGGCCTTCCCTCCGAAAGATTCCCGACCACGCAGTAACGACAGCAGCGAACGAGTGTTTCAAAAATTTTTTCCAGATGTTCCTCTGTGCTTCCACGTCCATCTCCATCAAATCAGAATTGTCCATGGCCCCTATTTAACAGATACGATATCATTTTTCATCAGAGGGCTGCGCACGCACGGCGCGCTGCTCTCTCTCCTCCCACCATCTCTTGATGCATATGCCCCCGGTTTCCATACACCACTGCAATTTTGCATGAGCACACCCGCTAGGCCAAAGGAAGAGGCGTCTTCTGATACAATGGTTGCTTTGTTCAGGTCAATGTTGGTGGAGAGATAAGCTCTGCTTTAAGTGATGAGAATAATTCTCCTGTGGTGCATCACAGGTAAAAATATTTCTCTCAGAGAGGAGGGCACATAGTGGCTTTGTTCTCTCTGCCAAATCTAGAATGAATTTTCCCAGTTGGTATACCATGCCAAGGAAACTGCAGATCTCTGATACATTCGTAATTTATTCCATGTTCTGAACTCCCGCCAGTTTGTCTGAGTCTGATTGTACACTTTCTGAGGAAAGTTGGTGGCCTAAGAACTTGCTCTCCAACCTTGCAAATTCACATTTCTTTTTGTTCAGGGTGATCGCAGACTCAGTTTCTCCAAGGCAGCTTCCGCTCTTTTGTCATGTTCCTCACTTGAGCCTCCGCAGATGAGTTTATCGTCAATGTGGCAGACGACTCCTTACGGTCCCTTCAAAGTTTGGTTCATCCTCATCTGAAAGAGTTCAGGGAGTGATGAGATGGCAAAAAGGAGTCTCTTGGAGGCATAGCATCCATATGGTGTGATAAAGGGTGTGAACATCTGTGACTCAGAAACTAAACGGATCTGCCAGAACACTGAGTTTGCATCTAGTTTGGTGAAGAACTTTGCTCCACCCAGCGTACCCAATGTGTGCTCAAATGAGGGCACAATAAGCCTCCCCTGCCTTATTGCTTTATTCAATTTTGTTAGATCAACACAGATCCTCACTATGCCATCTGGCTTGGGAACAGAAACGATGCCCTCACACCAGTCAGTAGGTCCGTTCACTCTGGTTCTGGAGTCAAGCACCTCCATTTTTTCAGGCTCAGCTTTGACTTTGTTCATCAATGGGACAGGTATACACCTGCAGTAGGGCATCACTCCTGGCCTCGGGTTGATAGGTAACTCTCCTTTCAGTACCCCCTGGCCTGTGAGTAAATCTGGGCTCTTCTCCTGCCACTGAACACTTCTTTTGCTGGACAGAGCTCTTTAACGGAGTAGAATGAAGACGAACCACATCTCCTGCAGTTGGGCATTTTACCTGCTCTTTGTTTTGCTTGTCCGGTTTGGCTGAGCTGAGCTCTACTGTCCCCTCTTTCTGTAGTCTTTCTGACGGCAGCCTGTTTCCTCTCGAGTATCACATTTTCATTCCTGTGAAATATTCTTTGAATTTGTTCTACACTGCTTTGTAAACCTTGACCTGAGCAGCTGTCAGTTGTAACCCACCCATAATGTCCCCCATGCTGTATATTAGTGTGGTGCTTGATGCTCTTCTGAAGCCTGATTGAGATTGCTTGCAACCCTAAATCTCTCAAAGTCCCCTGGTTAAGAGATATCAAATATCTCGAGGTGGGGGGGGGCTTTATTGGGTAAGTAGATGTTGGCACTGCAGGTATTTGTTCCATTTTCATATTTGTTTGTTTAGTATTTAATTTATTTGGAATACAGAAATCATTACTTTTCTCTTCCTGAGAGTCTGACTGACTTCTCTGCTGTGTCTCTGTCTCTGTGTACTTTCCCAGGCTAGTGGCCCACAGAACATTACAAGGTATCCACTTTTGGGTGCAGCCTGGCAATCTTGGCCAGGTCTCAGCTCACAGTTAGCAACTAGCATAGGCAGTGTAGGTTGATAAGACTTTGGATATTTTTCATAAACATATGCAAACAAGAACAGACTATAAATTCTTTCACATTGGGGATCTTCTTTGGTCTGTAGCCACCTCTGACACCATGTTGTTCTCGAAAGTGAGGGAGAGTGCAGAGACCACAAGGATGTTCATGCAGGATATTCAACCAAACTTTATTGGTAACACTGGCTTGTCAACTCCTCCCATATAGGGAGTGGCTAACTGAGTGGCATAGGATTAACCCGTTAACTGCCACAACACTTAGCAAGCAAAGGTGCACTTGTCCTCAATGTTGTAGGGAAGTGGAGATTAAAGATTAGCTTTATTTCTCACATGTACATCACAGCATGCAGTATCGTTTGCATCAATGACCAACACAGTCTGAGGATGTCCAGGGCAGCCCACAAATGTTGCCCTGCTCCCTGCGCCAACTTAGCACGTCCACAACTCACTAACCCTAACCTGTACATCTTTGGAGTGTGGGAGGAACTGGAGCAACTGACGGAAACTCACGCGGTCAAGGGGAGAACATGCAAACTCCTCACAGATGATGGCAGGAAATGAACCCCAATATCTTACAGCTGGTGTAAAGAGTTATCCTTACTGCTACGCTACTGTGTCTCCACATACATAAGGAGTTTGGTAGTGAAGGGACCATAACACCATAAGATACAAGAGCAGAATTAGGCAGACCATTCAGCCCATCAAGACTGCTTTGCCATTCCATTGTGGCTGATTTATAACCATATAAACCATATAACCATATAACAATTACAGCACGGAAACAGGCCATCTTGGCCCTTCTAGTCTGTGCCAAATGCTTACTCTCACCTAGTCCCACCAACCTGCACTCAGCCCATAACCCTCCATTCCTTTCCTGTCCATATATCTATCCAATTTAACTTTAAATGACAACATCGAACCTGCCTCAACCACTTCTGCTGGAAGCTCATTCCACACCGCTACCACTCTCTGAGTAAAGAAGTTCCCCCTCACGTTACCCCTAAACATTTGCCCTTTAACTCTCAACTCATGTCCTCTTGTTTGAATCTCCCCCACTCTCAATGGAAAAAGCCTATCCACGTCAACTCTATCTATCCCCCTCATAATTTTAAATACCTCTATCAAGTCCCCCCTCAACCTTCTACGTTCCAAAGAATAAAGACCCAACTTGTTCAACCTTTCTCTGTAGGTTAGGTGATGAAACCCAGATAACATTCTAGTAAATCTTCTCTGTATTCTCTCTATTTTGTTGACATCTTTCCTATAGTTCGGTGACCAAAACTGTACACAATACTCCAAATTTGGCCTCACCAATGCCTTGTACAATTTCAACATTACATTCCAACTCCTATACTCAATGCTCTGATTTATAAAGGCCAGCATACCAAAAGCTTTCTTCACCACCCTATCCACTTGAGATTCCACCTTCAGAGAACTATGCACCATTATTCCTAGATCCCTCTGTTCTACTGCATTCTTCAATGCCCTACCATTTACCATGTATGTCCTATTTTGATTAGCCCTACCAAAATGTAGCACTTCACATTTATCAGCAATAAACTCCATCTGCCATCTTTCAGCCCACTCTTCTAACTGGCCTAAATCTCTCTGCAAGCTTTGAAAACCTACTTCATTATCTACAACTCCACCTATCTTACTATCATCTGCATACTTACTCATCCAATTTACCACCCCATCATCCAGATCATTAATGTATATGACAAATAACATTGGACCCGGTACGGATCCCTAAGGCACAGCACTAGTCACTGGCCTCCAATCTGACAAACAGTTTTCCACCACCGCTCTCTGGTGTCTCCCACCCAGCCACTGCGGAATCCATTTTACTACTTCAATATTAATACCTAATGACTGAACCTTCCTAACCAACCTTCCATGTGGGACCTTGTCAAAGGCCTTACTGAAGTCCATATAGATAACGTCCACCGCTTTACCCTTGTCAACTTTCCTAGTAACCTCTTCAAAAAATTCAATAAGATTTGTCAAACATGACCTTCCGTGCACAAATCCATGTTGACTGTTCCTAATCAGACTCTGTCTATCCAGATGATTATATATACCATCTCTAAGAATACTTTCCATCAATTTACCCACCACTGATGTCAAATTCATAGGCCGATAATTGCTAGGTTTACTCTTAGAACCCTTTTTAAACAATGGAACAACGTGAGCAATACGCCAATCCTCCGGCACCATCCCCGTTTCTAATGACATTTGAAACATTTCTGTCAGAGCCCCTGCTATTTCCGCACTAACTTCCCTCAATGTCCTGGAGAATATCCTGTCAGGACCCAAAGACTTATCCACTTTTATATTCCTTAAAAGCTCCAGTACTTCCTCTTCTTTAATCATCATCACTTCCCCACCTGTTTCCCTTATCTTACACACTTCAATATCCTTCTTCTTAGTGAATACCGAAGAAAAGAAATTGTTCAGAATCTCCCCCATCTCTTTTGGCTCCGCACATAGCCATCCACTGTGATTCTCTAAGGGACCAATTTTATCCCTCACTATCTTTTTGCTATTAATATAACTGTAGAAACCCTTGGGATTTATTTTCACCTTACTTGCCAAAGCAACCTCATATCTTCTTTTAGCTTTTCTAATCTGTTTCTTAAGATTCTTTTTACATCCTTTATTTTCCTCGAGCACCTCATTTACTCCATGCTGCCTATATTTATTGTAGATATCTCTCTCTTCCGAACCAAGTTTCCAATATCCCTTGAAAACTATGGCTCTCTCAAACTTTTATCCTTTCCTTTCAACCTAACAGGAACATAAAGATAGTGTACTCTCAAAATTTCACCTTTAAATGACCTCCATTTCTCTATTACATTCTTCCCATAAAACAAATTGACCCAATCCACTCCTTCTAAATTCTTTCACATCTCCTCAAAGTTAGCCTTTCTCCAATCAAAAATCTCAACTCTGGGTCCAGGCCTATCCTTCTCCATAATTATATTGAAATTAATAGCATTGAGATCACTGGACCTGAAGTGCTCCCCAACACAAACCTCTGTCACCTGACCTATCTCATTCCCTAACGGGAGATCCAACACTGCCCCTTCTCTAGTTGGTACCTTTATGTATTGCTGCAAAAAACTATCCTGCACACACTTTACAAACTCCAAACCATCCAGCCCTTTTACAGTATAGGCTTTCCAGTCTGTGTGGAAAATTAAAGTTCCCGCAATCACAACCTTGTGCTTACTACAAATATCTGCTACCTCCTTACAAGTTTGCTCCTCCAATTCTCACTCCCCATTTGGTGGTCTATAATACATCCCCATAAGAGTTACTACACCTTTCCCATTCCTCAATTCCACCCAAATAACCTCCCTAGACGAGCCCTCTAATCTATCCTGCCAGAGCACTGCTGTAATATTTTCTCTGACAAGCAATGCAACACCTTCCCTTCTTGTCCCTCCGATTCTATCACACCTGAAGCAATTAAATCCAGGAATATTTAGTTGCCAATCACACCCCTCCTGTAACCATGTTTCACTAATAGCTACCACATCATACTTCCAGGTATCAATCCATGCTTCAAGCTCATCCACCTTTCTTATAATGCTCCTAGCATTAAAATAAATGTATTTAAGAAATTTTCCACCTCTTTCTCTCTGTTTATCACCAACGGTGCAAACAATTTTACTATTTTCTTTTTCTTCCTTCTTCCCTACTTCTGTTCCTACACTCTGGTTCCCCTCCCCCCTTGTATCTAGTTTAAATCCACTGGAGCCTCTCTAGCAAACCTACCTGGAAGAATATTTGTCCCTCTCCAGTTCAGATGTAGACCGTCCCATTGGAACAGGTCCCACCTTCCCTGGAAAACTGCCCAATTATCTATAAATCTGAAGCCCTCCCTCCTGCACCATGTCTTCAGCCATGTGTTGATCTGCGCTATCTTACTATTTCTAAACCCACCTGCAAGTAGCACTAGTAGCAATCCTGAGCTTGCTATCCTGGAGGTCCTGTCCTTTAACTTGGTGCCTAACTCCCTAAACTCACCTTTCAGGACCTCCTCACTCTTCCTACCCACGTCATTGGTCCCTACATGGACCACGACATCCGGCTGTTCACCCTCCTTCTTGAGAATACCGAGAACTTGATCCGAGATATCGTGGACCTTGGCACCAAGGAGGCAACAGACCATTCGGGATTCTCGATCTCTTCCACAGAACCTCTTATCTGTCCCCCTAACTATCGAATCCCCTATCACTACTGCTCTCCTCTTTTTCCTCCTTCCCTTCTGAGTTGAGGGTCCCATCTGGGTGCCAGAGACACAACCACTGCAACTTGTCCCTGGTAGGCCGTCCCCATCAACAGTATCCAAAACGATGTACTTATTATTGGTGGGAATGGCCACAGGGATTCTCTGCTCATTCTGTCTATTCCCCTTCCCTCTCCTGACAGTCACCCAGCTACCTGTCTCCTGACTCTTAGGGGTGACTATCTCCCTGTAGCTCCTCTCTATTTCTGCCTCTGCCTCCCGAATGATTTATTATCCCTCTCAACCCCTTTTTCCTGCCTTCTCCCCATAACCTTTGACACTCTTACTAATCAAGAACCTATCAATCTATGCTTTAACTATACCCAATGATTTGGCCTCTACACCATCTGTGGAAGCAAATTCCACAGATTCACCACTCTCTGGCTATTAAGTGATGGAGAAGAGAGATTGTGATTGAAACAGCAGCACCCATCCAATCAGCAACAACCATGCGCGCAACGTCAGTAAGACCAAGGAATTGATTGAGGACTTCAGGAAGGGTGAATCAAGGGAATACACTCCAGTCCTCATCTGGTGCTCACCAGAGGGATCAGAAGATGAAAAGATGAGCAGTTTCAAGTTTCTGAGTGTCAACATCTCTGAGGATCTATCCTGGGCCCAACATATTGGTGTAATTACAAAGAAAGCACGACAGTGACTGTATTTCATTTGGAGTTTTAGGAGTCTTTGTATGTAATTGAAGACTCCGGCTGGTGGCCCAGTGAGATCAGCGCCGGACTCCGGAGCGAAGGTTCCCGAGTTCGAATCCAGGTCCAGCCACCCACGGGCACGCTTTCCATCTGTGCCGGGTTGAGTGTCGAGCTAGCCACTCGGCCTCATAAAAAATACAAGGGTCGAGTCAGGAATGTTCATAATGTGACCCAGTTAATCCTGACACCATGTGCCAGACAAGAATGGCTGAATGTCTGGTACGACACACTTAAAGAAAAACTGAAGACTCCAGCAAATTCCTACCGCTGTACTGTGGAGAGCATTCTGACTGGTTACATCACTGTCTGGTCTGGGGCAGGGGAGCACAGACTTGGGAAAAGCTGCTGAAAGTTGAAGGTTAATTGATTACAGGCATGTAATTGGGCAGCTCAGACTCGATAGGCTGGTTGGGCCTGGTACTCTGCTATAACTAACTAAAAGTAAAAATAAAATAAAGATTATCCATTCCTTCTGTCTGTCTGAACCAAACTGGCCATATTCACCAGCGACCTGAGTTCAATTCCCACTGCTACCTGCACGGGTTAGTAGGCTAATTGTTCTCATGGGTGTAATAGGCTGTCGCAGGCTCGTTAGGCCAGAAGGGCCTGTAATCGTGCTATACCGCTAACTAAAATAAATTTTAAATATTCCAGCTAAGGTCTGATGAATGTTTTATTAAGCTGGAACATAACCCTCTTGATCTTTTATACAATACCCCAGTGAACGAAGGCCTTTATGTCATATGCCACTTTAAATCTCTTACCTCCCTGTGATAACACCTTTCCGGATCTTTGGTCTTGTGCACCAAGGACCATCTGTTCCTCGATATTCCCCAAGGCCCTACCATTAACGTACATCTTAGTCTTATTAACATCTCAGAATGCATCACTTCATGCTCAGTAGCATTAAATTCCATCTGCCACTCAGAGTCACAGAACACTACAACACAGAAACTGGCCCTTTGGCCTATCTAGACTGTTCTGAACAATTAATCTTCCTGTTCCCATTGTCATGCACCTGGACCATACCCCATCCATGTATCTATCTAAATTTCTCTTAAATGTTGCAATTGAACCCGCATCTACCCCTTCCACTGGCGGCTTGTTCCACACTCACACCACCCATGGTGAAGTTGTTCATGAAGAAGTTCACTTCAAACATTTCACCTTTCACCTTTAACCCATGATATCTAGTCCAGTGTAACCTCAGTAAAACCCACATCTCCTCCATTTCCCTAACATCACTTTCACCCCATCTTCCTGCCACATTAACAGTGATAGAGTTCCTCTTGTCCTTACCTACCACCCTATCAGTCTCCGCATCCAACACATCATCCCCTCCAACTTACACTATCTTCGGAAACATCCCACAACTAAACATATCTTTCCATCCCTACCCCTCTCCACTTTCCGCAGGGACCACTCCCTCCACGATTCCCTTGTCCAATCATCCCAGCCCATTAATCTCCCTCTTGGCACTTATCCATACAAGGAACCAAAGTGCTACACCTGACCATTCACCTCCTCCCTCATGTCTATTCAGGGCCCCCAGCAGTACACCTGTGAATCTGCTGGTGTCATCTATTGTGTCCAGTGCTCCTCTACACTGGTGAGACCCATTGTAAATTGGGGCACTGCTTCGTCAAGCACCTCCACTCCATCTGCCCCAAATGGAACTTCCCAGTGGCCAAACATTTTAATTCCCATTCCCATTCCAACATGTTAGTCTATGGCTTCCTCTTGTGCCAAGATGAGGCCACCTTCAGGGAGGGGGAGAAACACCTTATTTTCCATCTGGGTAACATAGATATTGATTTCCCACCCACTTCCTTACTCCCCACTCCAACCTTTACCTCCTCTCACCTGCCTATTACTTCTCCAGGGTTCCTTCCTCCTATGAGTCCACTCTCCTCTCCTATCAGGTTCCTTCCTCTCCAGCTCTTTACCTTTCCCACTCATCTGGCTTCAACTATCACCTTCTAGCTACTCTCCTTCCCCTCCCCTACCTTTTTATTCTGGCATCTTCCCCCTTTCTAAAGAAGAGTCTCGGCCTGAAAGATTGACTGTTCATTCATTTCCATAGATGCTGCCTACCCTACTGAGTTCCTCCAGCATTTTGCGTGTGTTGCTGTGGAAAAAACCTGCTTGAATTTATCCTATCTATACCACTCATAATTACATATGTCTATCAAATCTCCATACATTATCCTACACTCCAGGGAATGAAGTCCTAACCCATTTAATCTCTCAGGTATAACTCAGGTCCTCAAGTCCCGGCAACATCCTTGTACAGGAAGCCATCAGCTCATTTCACCAGCATAATAAAATACCACCTTGTAGCTCAAGTCCAGTCTGAACAGGAATCAACAGGATGGTAGACAAGCTGGAGCTGAGTGCTTCCAGGAAGAAGACTCACACAGACCAGTACCTGAATTCCCAGTCACATCATCCAAAGAAGACAATGCATAGCATTGATCGAGGCATGGCATGAGGAGCAAATACCTTGTGCACAGCTCGAGCTGCAGAGGAGGAAGAGTGCAAGAAGATCAGAGGAGCATTCAAACACATAATTGAGAAAGGAATGGAGTGCAACACAACACCGCAAAAAAGACGAGCTCCAGATAGAACGGTTATTGTGGCATCTTAACTGAAAAGTGAATACGAATTTGCCAAAAGTATGGTGTCCAGTTAATAGCAAAAAGTGAGGACACAGTTAGTAAAGGGCCAAGCCAAGTGGCATCTGAAAGACCTAAAGAAATATGTCAGGGATTTGTGTACTCCATACCTTCATCACCATGCCTAAAAGTAGACATTGGTGAGACTGGAAGGCCATTGAAGACCAGGATGGCAGAACATAAGAGTGCCTTAAAAAAAACTTGAGTGCAGAAAAATATGGGATTGCTGAACACTGCCTATCATGCTCATATCGATCAAGATTTGATGAGGCCAACATCCTCAGCTTACAAGAGAAAGAATAATGAATCACCAGAGGTAGAGCATGTGGGGGACCTAAATGTAGGTTCTGAGAGTCTAGAGATGGTTCCAGCCTGAGACTACACATTCCTAAAGAGGGTTTGACCAGAAAAAATCAACCAATCAGAACAAGGCCAATTCAAATTAACCAATCAGGAATAGCCAATTCAGATCCAGGCAATCATGATCGACCATTAAGCCCGCTCATGCCCTGCTTACTTGAGAGGGTATACAAGGAGATGTCTCTGGGGGCCACTTGTCATTGGGCTAATTTGTGCTTGAGGAAGATGGTTGGGTTTACTGTTGAAAAGTTTCAATCACTATCTATAAATGTGACTGTGAAGGCCAAAGGATAGTAGGGATAGGAATCATGAGGGCCGGGGTCATCAGGACTGGAGATCCGTGTGCACCCAGAAATCAAAGACCAAAGGTCAAACTTACAGATCATATCTCCTACATCCACGTCCTAGTCATTTTCATGTAGTCCAAACAGCCAGGATCCCAGCACTGAAACCATGGGACGTTAGGCACAGGCAGCCAATCACAAGAACAGAGAAAACCCCTGTCACCTATTGCCAAGTGAATTTTGGATCCAGTTTATCAAACTATTCTAGATTCCATGACCACTAATCTTCTGGATAAATCATCCCTGTAACTGTATAACTGTCTAATACCAGAAGGCATGCGTTGAAGGTGAGAGAAGATAGGTTCAACGGGGATGTGAGGGTTAAGTGTTTTTATTCAGAGAGTGGTGGACATAGGCGGCCTTAGCTATGTTTCACCCGTTTCAACTGAAACGGGCCCCGCCCTCCCAGGGGCCCCTGACTGACATGCAAAAATTTAATGCACCCCTCTCAGATGCCACAATATTATCCTGCTATTGCCAGCTGAACTATCAGTGGGTGCTAGCTGACTGACATCTGAGAAAATAGATTAAAATATTTACTTCACTTGCAAACATTGCTCCTAGCAAAGAAGGCTACTTTTCAATGAGAGGAAAATGAAACGCTCCTATCCCAGTGGTGCTGAAAAACGGAAAATATTAGGCAACAAAACAAAACGTCTAAATATCTCCCAAAAGTTACATCTTTCTTTGGTCCAGCATCTGTAAAAGACCCGCCGACTGCAGTTGCTGCTGCACCATCGTCACAGCGTGGGGCTGCAGTGCTAAGTGACAGTGTGAGCGGTACAGGAGATGTTGATAATCAGAGCAATGAAAATGAGAAGAACAATTCTACTCAAACAGATGGTGATAATGATGACCAAACTTTGTCTGATGACCAAGCACCACAGCACGATGACAGTCCTACAACTGAGACAGGTGAGGGAGATGCCGCCACCAGCACACCAGACAGAGAAAAAGCCCCACTAACATTCACAGAGACCGATCCAGCACGTTGGCCAACGCATATTACCAGTGACCAACAGATCAACATTGTTAGGGGAGGTCCAGTTCAATTAGAGGACATTAACTTTCCACAGAGCCAATCACGCCGTCGTTTTACCTAGGACAGATATCTTATGAAGATGAAAAATGGAGAAACCATTCGTAGGTCATGGTTACTGTACTCAGAATCATCTGATTCAATCTTCTGTTTCTGCAGTACCCTATTTGGCAAGCGAAATCACAGTCTCACTTGCGGAGGTTTCAGAGTGTGGGAGCAACTCACTCTCACACTCCAGGATCATGAGAAGTCAAATGCTTATCGTGCCAACGTGGATAGCTGACGCGAGCTGGAAACGCGCTTAAGAACACACAGTGCCATTGACAGCACGTACCAAGAAATGCAAATACTGGAAAAAAAAAACACTGGAATGATGTCATGAAGAGGTTCATTGCCATAGTCAGTCACCTTGCAGAACGAAACCTTGCTTTCCGTGGCCACAATTCCACCCTACATGAACCAAATAATGGGAACTTTCTAGGTCTGATGGAGCTGCTTGCTGAGTTCGACTCAATGATGAGCGAACACGTCAGACGAGCAGAGAAGAAAGAGATTGCTGACCACTACATGGGGAAAACCATACAAAATGAGTTAATCACACTTATTGGAGACAAGACATTGGAAGCGATAACAGAGAGAGTAAAACAATCACGTTACTACTCGGTGATAATGGACTGCACCACTGACGCTGCACACATAGAGCAGCTCTCTGTGACACTGCGCATTGTCACACGCCAAGTAAATGTCGGAGCTACTGTTAGTGAGCATTTTGTCGGTTTCCTACCAGTGCTTGACACAACAGGTGCAGGCCGAACCGAGGTTTTCTTAACGCATGTGGAGAAATTTGGATTAAATATCTCAAAATGCAGCGGGCAGGCATGTGATAATGGGAGCAATATGCGGGGGAAATAGCGGGGTGCAGAAGGGGGTGCTAGATATTAACAAAAAAAGCACTGTTCATGGCATGCGCCAGCCACAGCCTAAACCCAGTCATTGTCGATGCTGCGAAATCAACAGCGGAGTCTGTGAGCTTCTTTGGGGCGCTGCAATGTCTATACACACTATTCAGCTCATCGACACAGAGATGGGAGCTTTTCAAGGAGAACGTGCCACAGATGACCCTCAAGGCCATATCCAACACGCGATGGGAGTGCAGCGTGGAAAGTGTGAAAGTTCTGTGCTACCAGCTTCCCGGTGTTGGCAATGTGCTCCTGTCACTGATTGAACATGCCACACAGAAAGGTGACAGTGAAACCACATCTGCAGCCAGAGGCTTAGAACAGGAGATCACGTCATGGAAATTCCTGCTGACTGTTATCATCTGGTACAACGTTTTACATGAGGTGAATCGTGCCAGCAAGCTGCTCCAGAGCCCACAAGTGGGAATCGATGTGTTACAGCGCGAGGTGGAATATGTTCCGAAATTTCTCAAGGAATACTGAGAGAACGGCCTTTCATCTGCCCAAACAGATGCCAGAGACATAGCCGAAGAGATAGGGATGCCAATGGTCTTTCCTACTGCACGTATCAGAAAACCAAAACGCCAGTTCCAGTACGAATTCCAAAGTGCAGATCCTTCCGTGACAGTGGCACCCCAAGGAACGGTACAAGAGAGAAGTTTTCCTTCCACCTGTGGACTCTGCCATCACAGGCATTAGTGAGCGCTTCAAGCTGATGGAGTCATTTTACAGTCTGTTTGGTTTCATTTATGGAAGAGAGGAAATCAAAAAAGCCACCCAAAGTCGCACACTAAAAGACAGCTGCGTAAACATGGAGAGGACACTTGGTGATGTGGATGCTGAGGACCTTTTGCGTGAGGTGTCGGCTGCTGTCAGTGCCGTGCCTGCGAAAGAAACCACTGGCCTGCAGATTCTGAGCTACATTTACAGCAACAATCTGGTTGAACTGTATCCTAACCTCACCATTGCTCTAAGACTCATGCTGACAGTGCCTGTGACTGTAGCGAGTGGAGAGAGAAGTTTTTCGAGGCTAAAGCTCATCAAAACGCATCTGAGGACGACCATGCTCCAGGAGCGTCTGTCAGCTCTTGCTCAGATAGCAACTGAGCATGAAATAACAAGATCGCTGGACAAAGATGAGCTCATTAAAGCATTCTCAGCACTCAAGCACAGGAGGGTGGTGAAGTTCTAGTGGTAAGTCTTATAACACATTTTAGCAGAAATAAAGTTTATAATTAAAATAATAAAATAAACCACGTATTTCACTCAAAATGTGTATAGGCGATTAGGCGGCGTTTCCACAAATCGTAATTTCTCTCTCTCGCTTGCATCCCCTCTCTCTCTCTCACTCTCCTCCTGTTCGCTCTCCAGGTCTTACGTGAGCTGTCCGTGGTGCTGAAAGAGCGCGAGTCGCAGTTTGTTGTAAACTTCCAGTAGTTAACTTTCCGACACTGTTCATTGAATAAATAAATTGTGAATTTTCATTAAATATGACACTGCTTTTGTTATTAATTTAATTAGAGGGAAATTGTTTAAGCTGTTCTTATGTCAGCTGATACCTAACACATAGGGCCATTCAATGCAGACTTCGTTGCTGAAAAGGGCAAGGCTTCTCACTCCAAAGCAAAAAATGTCATTGTTTCAGTTTTTAATTAAGAGAATTGTTTGGATTATGTTGAGCTGTCTGTCCATTATGCTGGAAGAGCATATAATGCATCAACGTTTAAGTCCAAAAATTATACCATTATTGATGCAAACCAACTTGAATATTCGCTTTTTTTCTTTCTTCTTCTTGAGAAGTGGGGGTAGGGCCCCACATTACCTCTTGAAACCGGCCCCCATATGCTTAAGGCTGCCTATGGTGGTGGATGCTTGGAATGCGCTGCCTGGTATGGTGGTAGAGACAAATACATCAGAGATTTTTAAAGAGATGTTTGGATAGGCACACGGCTGTAGGGAAGATGGAGGGATATGAACATGGTGTAGGTAGGAGGGATTAGTGTTTGGGTGTTCTTGATTTGCTTTTTAGCTGGTTCAGCACAATATTGTGGGCCGAATGGCCTGTTCCTGTGCTGCTCTGTTCTGTTATGTCTAATTTATACACTCAGGTTGGAGCAGTTCCCTTTGGGTAACCTCCATCCTGCTGGCATGAACATCGATATCTCCAGCATAGGGTATTTTTCCCCTCTGTCTTCCCTCATCTTCTGTTCCTCATTCTAGCTCCCCCCTTAACTCTTCTCTTTCTACCCACTCTTTCCCTTTCTCCCATGGTCTTTGCTCCTCTCCTATCAGATTCCTTCTTCTCCAGCCCTTTACCCCTTCCCCTCCCAGCTTCTCACTTCATCCCTCCTCCCCTGCCCACCTGGCTTCACTTACCACCTTCTAGCTTTCCTCCTTCCCCTCCCCCCACCTTCCTATTCTGGCTTCTTCCTTTTTCCTTTCCAGTTCTGAAGAAGGGCCTTGGCCCAAAATAGCGACTGTTTTTCCCTCTCCATAGATGCTGCCTGACCTGCTGATTTCCGCCAGCAGTTTGTGAGTATTCCTCTGGACTTCCAGCATCTGCAGAATCTCTTGTGTTTGTGCACTCGATGGCCACTTTATGAGATACACCTGTACTCCAGCTCGTTAACGCAAATATCTAATCAGCCAATCACGTGGAAGCAAATCAATGCATAAGAGCATCAGGGCATGGTCAAGAGGTTCAATTGTTGTTCAGACCAAACATCAGAATGGGGAAGTAATGTGATCTAAGTGACTTTACACAGAACATAGAACATAGAAATCTACAGCACATTACAGAACCTCTGGCCCACAATATTGTGCCGACCATGTAACCTACCCCAGAAACTGCCCAGAATTTCCCTACTGCAGAGCCCTCTATTTTTCTAAGCTTTGACTGTGATTGTAGGTGCCAGATGGGGTGGTTTGAGTATCTCAAAAACTGCCGATCTCCTGGGATTTTCCCACACGGCAGTCTCTAGAGATTACAGAGAATGGTGCAAAAAACAAAAATCAGCCAGTGAGGGGCAGCTCTGTTGTTGAAAACACTTTGTTAATGAAAGAAGTCAGAGGAGAATGGTCAGGCTGATTCAGGCCTGTCAGGAAGGTGACAGTAACTCATGGTTCAGCAAGGATTACATGGGCCAAAGGGCCTGTTCCTGTGCTGTATTTCTCTATGACTCCATGTTATTTACATGTGTCTAACAAGCTTTAAGTATTCAGTCCTCTAAGTCAGACACTCCTGTGAAGACAGAAGCAGATTTAATATATCAGATCAACGATCAGAATCAGGTTTAATACCACTGGCAGATGTCAGGATATTTGTTGTTTTGCGGCAGTACACTGCAACACATAGTAATAAAAAACCATAAATTACAATAAGAAATATATATACGAATTAAATCAAATAATTTGTGCAAAAAGAGGGAAATATTATTGAGGTAGTGTAAATAGGTTCATTGTCCATTCGGATATACGATGGTAGAGGGGAAGAAGCTGTTCCTGAAACGTTGAAAATGCAGATGAAGACCTGAGAGCTTGAGCAGGATTATAAAATAAAAATGATTCTGTGCTGTACTCCAGTCCCAGGCCATTAAGAGCTTTAAAATCAACTCTAAAAGATACAGGAAGCCAATGCAGAGCAGGTGGGATGGAAGAATGTGCTCCCTCATCCTGGTTTGGTTAGAAATCGAGCAGTGGTGTTGAAGTGAAATGAGATGAAGTTTGTCAATAGATTACTTTGAAAGGCCAGTAAAAAAGTGCATTGCAGTAATCTAGTCTATTTGAGATAAAGGTGTGAATAATCTCGAATGGGTATATGAACAAAAGAAAGTTTCATGTAGGACCACAACCTGACCCCAGTAGCACTGTACCCCAGTGTTAGTGATAAACTATACATCAACCTTTTATTCACACATCACTCCCTTACACGTGGTTAGCAATAGGGCACTGAGGAGTGTGGCAGAACAGAGGGATCTGGAATACAGATTCATCATTCCTTGAAAGTGGCATCACAGGTAGACAGGCTCATAAAGAGATCATCTGGCACATTAGCCTTTATAAATCAAAATATTGAGTACAGGAGTTGGGATGTTATGTTGAAATTGTATAAGACGTTGGTGAGGTCTTATTTGGAGTATTGTGTGCAGTTTTGATCAATATTCCTACCTACAGGGAAGATGTAAGTAACATGGAAAGAGTACAGAGGAAATGTACAAGAATGTTGCCAGGACTTGAGGACCTGAGTTATAGGGAGAGGTTAAATAGGTTAAGACTTTATTCCCTGGAGTGTAGGAGAATGAGGGGAGATTTGATAGAGGTATACAAAATTATGAGAGGCATAGATAGGGTAAATGCAAGAGATGAGGTCATAGGTTAAGAGTGAAAGATAAAATATTTAAGGGGAACATGAGGGGAAACTTTTTCGCTCAGAGTGGCTGAGTGTGGAATGAGATGCCAGCAGAAGTGAGTGATGTGGGGTTGATTTCAACAGGGGAAATTTGGATAGGTGCACGGCTGGGAGGGGTATGGTCCAGCTGTGGGTCAATGGGACTAGGCAGCATTACAGTCCAGCACTGACCAGATGGGCCAAAAGGCCTGCTTCTGTTCTGTAGTGTTCTATAAGTCTAAGATAATATTTAACAGTCCTGCTTGCTGCTTTGTACACTTTCCAGTTTGAGGATTACAGTGCTTGCCAATATCCTGCAATGAAATCCCAGTAACAACACACAAATGTTTTATTACGTTATTAGATTGCTGTGTTAAAACTTAAAGTCTGAAAAATATGCAAACAGCTGATTGAAGTTCTAATGGATGTCACATTTGATTTTCTCCCCACCCAAAACACACAAATGCTACCGACAGAGAACAATTGATCCTTATAGTGGAGACTGACAGTGTTTCCTCCAGAGTGTGTCCTCTCCATCTCACCATCCCAAAGTCAGCGAGTATCACTCCTCCAGCAAGTAGCAGGCACTCAGGGTCACGGGCACACCTTGAACATATTCCGCAGGGCAATGCTGCACCGTCAGAAGTGTCACATTCTGGATATTCTTAAAGCAAGGTTCCAGCTGCCTTCTCCAGTGGCCCCTGGGAGACTGGGAGGGTTCAAAGCACTGTTTGGAAGCAAAGCTTGTCCTCCTGCCCAGCAATCCCCAGTGTAACACCAGCCCAATCACAGTGACCAATTAACCTACCAACTGGTACATCTTCGGACCATGGGTGGAAACCGGAGCACCCGGAGGAAACCCACGTGGTTCTCGGGGAGAACGTGCAGGCTCCTTACAGATGGCGCTGGAATTGAACTCCGAACTCCGATGCCGCACTGAAATGGCTTTACATTTTATCATGCCATACAAACAAGCTTAAGACCTCACTGTCCTCTCCCACTGCAGATGCCACAAATAATTACAAGCCCATTCAATTCAAATTTCTGACAAGGAACACACACAAAATGCTGGAGGAACTCAGCAGATTAAGGCAAAATCTATTGAGGGGAATAAACAGTCAATGTTTCTAGCCAAATCCTTCAGCAGGACTAATAAAAAAGTGATGTTTTGGGCCAAGTCATTCATCAGGACTTATGAAGGGTCTCAGCCTAAAATGTCGGCTTGGATAGTTTAAGCACAGGGGTAGATTGAAAAGGTCAGGGTGTTGGGGCTGGAGGAGGAGGGTGGGCCAGTGTTCAGCTTGCTGGTGCGTGAGGTTAATTCATCTCTGTGCTGAACTCAGGCTGTGGCTGACAACTAACAGGCCCTGGACTGGCTTTGTGGCTGTGAACACATTTTAGTTCTCATGTTATTGTCTTACTTTTATTGTTTGCACAATTTGTTTTTTTTCTGCACATTGGGTGTTTGACAGTCTGTTTTTTAACGGGTTCCGTTAGGTTTCTTTGTTTTGTGGCTGCCTGTAAGGAGACGAATCTCAAGGTATGCACACTTTGATAATCAATATTCTTTGAACTTGAACTTTGAAGGTAGAGCAGTTGATGCAGTGTGCATGGATTTTAGTAAGGCATTTGATAAGATTCCACATTCAGGAAGACAGGAGGCGTGGGATCCAGGGAAATGTGGCTGTGTGGATTGAGAACTGGCTTGTCCACAGAAGGCAGAGGGGCGTATTTGTGTCCGGTGGTGTTCCACACCAATCTGTTCTGAGACCCAATCTTGCAACTTTTATAAACTACTTAGATGAAGAAATTGAAGGGTGGGTTAGTAAGTTTGCAGATGACATGTAGGTTGGTGGAGGAGTGATTAATGTAGAAGGTCGCAGGTGCAAAGGGACATTGACAGGATGCAGAGCTGGGCTGCGATGTGGCAGATGAGTTCAGCACGGAGAACTCTGAACTGCTTCACTTTGGGAGGTTGAACTTGAAGGCAGAGTACAGGGCTAATGGCAAGATTCTTAGCGGTGTGAAGGAACTAAGGGATCTTGGGCTCCATATCTATAGGTCCCTAAAAGTTGCTGTGCAAGCTGATAGGGTGGTTAAGAAGGTGAATGGTCTGTTGGCGTTTGTTAGTCAGGTGGGGGGAGGGGTTTGAGTGCGAGAGCTGCAAGATAATGTTGCAGTTCCATGAAACTCTGCAAGACCACACTGTTCTAGTCGCCTCATTATAGGAAGGCTGCTGAAGCTTTAGAGGGTGTAGAGGAGATTTACCTGGATTAGAGAGCATGGGTTGTGATGCTACTCAAAGCAAGCTAGGGCTTTTCTCTTTGGGGCGAAGGAGGATGACTTGATAAAGGTACCCTTCAGGGACTTGTACTAATATTATATTGTGACTGTATGTACTGTGCTTTGCAAATCTCATTAGGAATACATTAGCTCCGGCCAGACCTCATACAGAGGGATATACAATCAGTGGCCACTTCATTAGTTACCTCCTGTGCCTAATAAGGTGGCCATTGTGTGTGTTTGTGGTCTTCTGCTGCTAAAGCCCATCCACTTCAAGGCTCGATGTGCTGTGCATTCAGAAAAACTCCAATGCACACCACTGTTATAATGTGTGATAATAAACACAAAATACTCTGCAGATGCTGGGGTCAAAGCAACACTCACGACACGCTGGAGGAATTCAGCAGGTCGGGTAGCATCCGTGGAAAAGATCAGTCGACGTTCTGGCCCAAAACGTTGACTGATCTTTTCCACGGATGCTGCCCGACCTGCTGAGTTCCTCCAGCGTGTTGTGAGTGTTGTAATGTGTGGTTATTTGAGTTACCGTCTCCTTCCTGTCAGTTTAAACTAGACTGACCATTCTCCTCTGGTCTCCCTCATCAATAAGGTGTTTTCATCCACTGAATGACACACATTGGATATTTTTGTTTGTACTATTCTCTGTAAACTTTGTGTGAAAATTCCAGGAGATCAATAGTTTCTGAGATACTCGAACCACCTCGGCTAGCACTAACGATCATTCCATGGTCAGAGTCACTTACATCAGATTTCCTCCCCACTCTGATATTTGGTCTGAAAAACAACTGAACCTCTTGACCATGTCTGCATGCTTTTATGCATTGAGCTGCTGCCATATGATTGGCTGGTTGGATATTTGCATTAATAGGCAGGTGTGCCAAAGTGGCCACTGAGTTTATCGCAGATGTGAGTCAGCAAGAGAATCACTTAGGTGGATGTCCAAAGTATGCCTTGCAGTTAAGCTGTGGTGGATTCGTGACGTAACAGGGTTTTATTGCTGGGTTCCGGAGATGTGCCAGTGGGTTTTATGGTCAAGGAGGCAATGGGTGAATTCCAGATACTGTCTTAAATCAAGGATTCAAGGGCAGCTGTCATTGATTTAACATTTAAATTCAAACATCTCCAGATTTAAACTTGAAAACAGGTGGCCAGGAGAAGGGCATCGGAGTCGGTGCCCAGAGGCAGTGTGGCGCAGCATCCATGTGTCAGTGCTGCCCCCCAGTATTCACTTGATGGAAGATGAGCTGGATTGCATTCAACAGCCGAGGGCTTGCTCTTGCTGACAACGTTCATGGACTCAGGAACTCGGGGTATATTATATTTTTATTGTGTGACTGAATGTTTATTGCTATCTTATATCCGCTATATGTGCCTCATGCTGTGTGTAACTGTTGGCACTGAGTTTTGCAGAGGAGCACTGTTCCTTTTGGCTGTATTGGTTATGGTTCACTGACAATTTAACTTGAACTTCGATCCTCGAGTGCTGCTTTTATTGAAGTCAAACAAGTCTCGACATTTGGATTTGAATTTGAATTTAAATGAATTTGAATATTGCTGAGATCAAATTTTATAGTTATATACAGTATTTGGCACTCGGGGCACTTGGCTTAGCAAAAATTCAAAAATGACAGACTTTCTTCGCAGAAATGTGCAAAAATTATAATCACAAACTACTCTTAGGATGATTAATGTGTTTCAATTATTTTATGGATGATTAAAACAGAGAATATAAATTCCTACTGTAAAGACATCTTACAAGGATGTTGCCAGGATTCAAGTTACGGAGAAATGCTGAATAGATTAGAACTTTATTCCCTGGAGCTGTTCAGATAACTATGTGGATGGGAGGTGTATGGAGGGTTATAATGGAGCACAGGTCAATGGCACTTTACTTCCTGGAGATGTTTGGATAACTATATGGATGAGAGGTGTATGGAGGGTTATAATGTAGTGCAGGTCGATGGGACTTTACTCCCTGGAGATGTTCGGATAACTATGCGAATGGGAGGTGTATGAAGGGTTATAATGTGGCGCAGGTCAATGGGCCTTTGCAGATTAATAGATCAGCATAAATAGGATACTACGACTGTCTTTTCAGGAAGTTCACTGACGTGTACCCAGATTAGATTCGATCCTGATGAAGGGGCTCAGAGATGTCAACTCCCAATTCCTCTCTGTGGGTGCTGCCTAATCTCCCCATGGACAGTTCCAAGCCCGGCTGCGGAAGGAGGAAGGTCAGCCATAGGGTTGGCACCCCCATACTATAAAAAGCCAGAGCTACAGCAACACCAACAGAAGCTTCAAGTACCTCATCTCTGGGAGAGGTAGGACCTTTAGAAGGAGAGAGAGAGACTTTAGAGTAAGAAAAATGTGCTGCATATTTTTCTTCTGAAGGGGAATGAGACGTTAGTTAAAAATAGGTGGAAAATGAATGGAATTAAAAAAAAGTGTACGGCCACAGTCAGAACTTGGTGACAATAGTAAAAAAAAATATAAAAAAGAAATGGCTGGCTATATTAGGAAGATAGACACATTCGATTGCATAATAGAGAACTGGATAATGTACACTGAATAAATTGATCAGCATTTTGAAGCAAATGGAATAACCAATAAGAAATGATTGTTGTGTTTCTGAGTGTAATGAGTGGAAAAACATACAATTTGCTTAGATGTTTAACTGCTCCTACCAAACCAGCTGAAACGAGCTTTGCTGATATTGTGAATGTAATACATGAACATTTAGAACCAAAACATTGTTGCTAGCATAACGCTTTAGGTTACATAAGCAGAACCAAGAGGAAGGGGAGTCCATTGCAGTGCACGTGACTGAATTAAAGAAACTGTGAGCATTGGCAGCTTAGTAATGGGCTTAATGATGCACTGAGGTCCTTTAGTTTGTTGAATCTTACAAGAAAACATTCTAATACAGCTCCTAACTGAAGCAGGACTCACATTTAAAAGAGCAGTTAAAATTGCTGTATTAATAGAAACAGTAACCAGAGACAAACTGAGTTGCAGTCAGGAATGAAAGTGATCGTGAACAAAATTGCAATGTCTAATTTAGTGATTCCCATTGGGGGCAGTACCAACACCCCCCCCCCCAGGTGGAAGTTACGTGTCCCAAAGGGGTGTAGGGGAAATAGAGATCATCGGGGGGCATACAATATCCTTGGGGTCACGGTAAGCAGCACCCTAACTTGAGGCACGAGACCTGAATGACCTTTAGTAGAGCAAGCACTTCCAAAAAAATAAAAAGGATGAGGCACTGGAACTCAGGAAGAACCACAGCTCTGCAGGCGGGGAGCACTCATCATCACAATACATCTGAAACTCGGCCATCTCAACTGACCTTATCAACCAAAGACATTATTGGGGATTTGGAGGTGCATAAATTAGCAACCAGGGTGCCCAACAATTCCCCTTGACTTGCAGCACGGGGCGAGTTCATGCAATTTAATAGTTGATAAGTCAAGTACACCCTCTCAACTTTCTGTACAGATCTACAGAAAACAGGCTGCAGAACGACACAGCGCTGGTCAGAACCAAACAGTGAAATAGAGTCAATCAGTGACCCTGCCAATCCTGAGGATTCCTCTTGAGGTGTTCAAAGTGACCTGGGCTTCATCTGTGCAGTCAAAAACCATCTTTGGGGATTATCAGACCTTACGGGATTGGTCATTCGTGCTAAATGGAATAGTATAAAGGTAGCTTGCCGAACACCAACTAACATTCAGATTCTAATCTGAATCCTTGTCAATGTAATTTTTGCTGTTGTGATCGTCTTCATCTTCGCCTCACGGTTCCTCTGCGTGCCGCTGCCATCATTCCATCCGTGTCAACTTGCTGCCATCATCAACATCTGACAGGTATTCCCAGTTTGTGTTAATTTTTTATTTTAATTTATCTCTGTTAATGATGGATAAATACTACAGTGTGATCTCTATGAGTCTGAAGGTGGTGAAGCCTTGAATTCTAACCCTGCTAAGAAACAGAAGCAACAGAGAGTGTGTTAATACAATGTTACGTACCTGGAGTATGGTTTTATTTCATTCCTGTCAGATCAGTGATGCCCCATGTGGCTCATTTGTAATATTGTACTGTCTAATAAAGAAATCAAGATTGCAGGAACGCTTCCATAAAAGACACCCTAAAAAGACTACTTGTGATATTACTCAATTCCAGAAGATGAAAGACGCATTTGAAAAGTGTTGCACACTCGAGTCATTTGCCAAGAAAGCTAAAAATGCCCTTGATAGTGGTCTCATTGCTTCCTATAACATTTCCAAAATGATAGCAAAGTGTGGAAAATCTCATAAAATTGGTGAAAGATTAATAATGCCTGCTGTATCAGAAGTGCTCACCACTGTTCTCAAAATGGATACCAGTATTTTAAAATCAATTCCTCGGAATAACAACTCTTTAGATTGTTGTATTGATGAAATGAGTGAAGACATTGAGTATCAACTATGCACAGATCTACAAAAAACAGAATTTGGGATACAACCGTGCAAGACAATGAGGCATTGCTAATGGTATATGTATGGTTTATCAAAAATGGACAAGTTTATGAAGTGATTCTCATAAACAAATATCAACAGAGAATCAATCTACAACGAGCTCAAAATGTATATTGAGGATAAAAGTATTCCGATTAGGGACATGATTTCTTGTGCAACAGATGGTGCACCGTATAATGACAGATTGCCGTGCTGGTTAAGTGGCATTTATGAATAAGGAAATTCCAATTCTGTATGGGGGCGCCTGAAAGTATATTGTGCCTACACCAACAGGGGGCATTGGCAAGTATGAAACATCTGTCGGACGATGCTGAGGATGTTCTACTAGTCTGTGGTGGCCAGTACGATCATGTTTGCTGTTGTGTGCTGGGGCAGCAGCCTGAGGGTAGAGACACCAACAGAATCAACAAACTCATTCGTAAGGCCAGTGATGTTGTGGGGATGGAACTGGACTCTCTGACGGTGGTGTCTGAAAAGAGGATGCTGTCAAGTTGCATGCCATCTTGGACAATGTCTCCCATCCACTACATAATGTACTGGTTGGGCACAGGAGTACATTCAGCCAGAGACTCATTCCACTGAGATGCAACACAGAGTGTCATAGGAAGTCATTCCTGCCTGTGGCCATCAAACTTTACAACTCCTCCCTTGGAAGGTCAGACACCCCGAGCCGATAGGCTGGTCCTGGACTTATTTCCTGGCATAATTTGCATATTATTATTTAATTATTTATGGTTTTATTACTATTTAATTATTTACAGTGCAACTGTAACAAAAACCAATTTCCCCCAGGATCAATAAAGTATGACTATGACTAACACTATGAAAGTGCTTTGGGGGACGTCGGGCTAAAAAAAAAGGTCGGGAAACACTGGTCTAAATGGAAACCTGCCTGACTGAACAAACTGTGCCACCATCGTGGCAGGGCTCACATACACCAGAACGATCAAAAACAAGAGAAATCTGAAGATGCTGGAAATCCAAACAACACACCCAAAATGCTGGAGGAACTCAGCAGGCAGTATCTGTGGAAAAACGCACAGTCAACATTTCAGGCCGAAACCCTTCATCAGTCCACTTTGTGTGTGTTACACCAGAACAATGCAGCTTTAAAGGCAAAACTTATAGAAAATGCAACAAAGTAGGGGACATACAAAAATAGAAACACTGCACAGAGGAGAGAAAAGGGTACAATGTCAAGTTGCAGTTTCAAAAAGAGAACTAATCTGCACACTGTTGCAGAAAAATCTGATGGGGTGAGAATGACACAGGACTGGGTACCCTTGAGATTTACAATGTGAAAACTAACAGGAGACAAGCAATATGGCTTACACCAGTAGTGAATGGCAAATTAATTAAAATGGAATTGAACACTGGCTCTGTTGTTTCAATTATTGCACAAAATGAGCTTGAATGGTATTTCAAAGATACTGAAGCCCGTAAATATCCAATTTACACTGGAGAAAAGATAACTCCTGTGGGAATGACATTTGTAACAGTGACATACACAACCAACAAGCCAAACTGGGCTTGTATGTGGTAGAAACAGGAAGGCCAGCACTGTGGGGCTGGGATCGGCTCCAACAACTACCACTTGATTGGAGATCCATCCACCATTTTCATGCCACATCCTCTGCAATGGAGTCAACTGAAAATGAATTAAGAAAGGGACTGGATGATGCCACAGCCAAGTT
The DNA here is from genome assembly GCF_963921235.1 of Mobula hypostoma. Taxonomy (NCBI): domain Eukaryota; kingdom Metazoa; phylum Chordata; class Chondrichthyes; order Myliobatiformes; family Myliobatidae; genus Mobula; species Mobula hypostoma. The sequence goes on along the minus strand of NC_086100.1, from coordinate 8,358,048 downwards.
CAGCAATAGCATTGAAAAACCCAAATATATCAAGTGCAAAACAGTGCTAAATGAAAATGCCACACCCGAGTTTCACAAAGGTCATCTGGTTCCTTATACCATCTGTGATAGAGTAGCCCGTGAGCTGGATCAGATGGAGGCTGAAGGAATTCTTTCCAAGGTTGAGAGAAGCCCACAGGCAATGCCAGTGATCCCAGTAGCCCAGAATAATGGGTCTGTCAGGTTAACATCAACCTAGCACATCAATACCCTCTGCCCAGATATAGAGGATACCTTTGCAAAACTTTCTGGAGGGAAAGACTTCAACAAAATCGACCTAGCTGAGGCTTACCCACAGATGAAGATGGAAGAAGAGCCCAACATACTCTTCTTATGGTGAGTGTTTCACCATAAACACTCACATAGGGCTTCATCGCTATAATAGGCTTATCTTTGGAGTAGCCTCTCTAGCTGTACTCTGGCAGTTAGCTATTGACCATGTACTGCAAAGCTGGCCAGGCACTCAGTGTTACCTGGACAACATCATTGTTGCCAGTAAGGATGACAAGGAACATCTTCAAAATCTCAAGACAGTGTTAAAAAGATGATTAGATTATGGGCTCAGAGCACAATGCAACAAGTGTGAATCCTTCAAACAAAGCATCACTTACTGTGGTCACGCCATTGACACACAAAAATTACACAAGTGTGTGAGAAAATTCAAGCAGCGGTAGATGCCCCAAGGCCAAACGACATTTCACAGTGGCAGCCGTTTTTAGGATTTGTCAATTACTATGACAGGTTCCTACCAAAACTTACTGCTGCGCTCCACTCCTTGAACTCATTACTACAGATCAGAAAGAAATGGCAATGGACAAAGCAGTGTGATATGGTTTTAAAAAAGACAAAGGAATTGGTGACGTCAGATGTTGCACTGACACATAATGATCCACATCACCCAGTGAAGCTGGCCTGTGATGCCTTGCCTTATGCAGTCATGTCACATAATATGAGTGATGGAAGTGAATGACTCATAGCCTTTGCATCACCTTCCCTTACTGCTGCAGAGAAAAATTACACACGAATTGACAGAGGGGCCTTGAGTCTGGTTTGGGGTGTAAAATGTTTCAACCAGTACCTGTAAGGGAGTGAGTTTACCCTCATTACTGATCATCAACTGCCTGTGTTAATTTTCAATCCACAGTGTGGTGCTCCACTCACAGCAGGTTTACAAATGCAAAGGTGGGCTTTGTTTCTTGGAGGACACAGTTACAAACTGAATTCAAGAGGACAACTAATTATGGAAATTCTGATGGATTGTTCCATTTACCCTTGGAAAAGGAAATACCTGAAAAATTTACAAAAGACGACACTCCTCTTGACGTATTCTCCCTAATGCAAATGAATGTCTCCCTGTTATGGCAGAGATAGTCCAGAAGAGACCCCACATTGCTCCAGTGTATATGGCCACTCAAAATGGCTGGAATGGGTAGCTGGGGGACTCCAGTTCCCCCATTTTTACCAGCACCTTATGCGTGAAATGACAATTGTTGCACCGCCCAAGCTTAGAACTAAACTGTTGGAGATATCTCACTGCCCAATCTCACTGTTCAAATTAATAGAGCATTTCCTATAAGCAAGAATGAGCACTTGAATCACATGGTCGAGCAAGCTGGGGCTTTTCTCTCTGGAGCAAAGGGGAATGAGAGATGACTTGATAGAGTCATCAAAAGCTATGATGGTAATGCTCTATAACTATCAACTGTAGAAAGGAAGGGGACTGAAGTCAAAATAGGAAGGATGTGGAAGCTTTACAGATGGTACAGAGGTGACTCACCAAGATGCTGCCAGGATCAGAGAGCGTTTGATGACTCTGGACCTGTAATCACTGGAGTTTAGAAGAATGGGGTTGGGAGATCTCATTGAATCCTATTGAATACTGAAAGGCCTAGATCAGGGGATCCCAGCCTAGGATCTCCATACCCTTGCTTAATGGTATTTGTCCGTGGTATTGAAAAAAGTTGCGAACCCCTGGCCTACACAGAGCGCGTGTGGAGAGGATGTTTCCAATAGCGGAAGAGTCTGAGAGCAGAGGGCACAGCCTCAGAATAGAACAGAGATGAGGAGGAATTTCTCTAGCTAGAGGGTGGTGAATCTGTGGAATTCATTGCCACAGACGGCTATGGGGGTCAAGTCATTGGGTAATTTAAAGTGGGTTCTTGATTAGTCAGGGCATCAAAGGTTACAGGGAGAAGGTGGGAGAATGAGTAGGAGAGGGATAATACATTAGCCATGATGGGCTGAATGGCCGAAGGCTAATGTTACGCCTTGTGTACTAATGTTAAAGAAGGGTATAAGAACAAGGACAAGAAACTGGGTGAATAAACTTCTCCATCTAAATTTACATAAAAACCATCCACATGTAAAAATGGGCTTTTTTAAACCTCACTGATCCACAAGGTCTGTCTGGATCAGTTAGACAGACACCAGCTCAGCAATAATACTGGACTACAAGCAGGGTAGCTAAAGCTGATGGAGCAAGGCAATGATCATCTACAGGCAATTGGCTCACCACCACCCAGATCCTCTGCTGTAGGTCGAGCCACCACCCTGCTCAGATTTAGATGGTACATCTGAGCCATATCGGATCGAATGCGAGAAAGTGGCAAACGCACACGTGGCCAATTGATTGCTTGTTGAACTGACCGGGCCTCCTACGTGCAGGAGGCCATCTTTTAGCATGGGCTTTCAGCTCCACTTGTTTTCGTCTTGGCAGGCCCAGTTTGTTGCTCTCACACTAAGTTGCCCAGAATGTACCATGGCTAACACGATTCAGTGAAAATGTTCAAACCTACTGCTCCTTTGCCATTCTTACTCTGCACATACACAACAACAGACAAATGCAAACCCATGCCCAGCCTCCCTCCTCCAGTGGCTTGCCCACAAATCTGGTCACTCGCAGAGGGAAGCAACTGGACAATGAGGAACCTTATTCTACTCTCTCACACCCTTACTGCTCCATTGTTATGAAGGCTGTCTGGATCCCATTCTTGAGTAGAGCCCACTCGTTCCCAACTTGTTGGTTTTAGAACATCTCAAGGTCATCCCAATGGAACAGCCAAACAAGTTTGGGCAATGACCTTCAAAAGAAGACAATCCCAGGATTTACAGAGTCCCTTGGCATAAAACCTTCAACCAAATGCCAAGAAAACAAAAGGAATTCAGAGTCTAATGCCCCCTGCTCTGGAATTCCAAGTAGCAGCCTTTAAAACCATCTCTGGTCTCTTTAAATCACCAGGTCAGTTGAGTGATGGAGTAGAGTTGCCTTCATTTGCCACAGGGACTGCCACACTCTGAGGCAAATGCCTATAAACAGGGAGTTAATAGTGAAGACACAACCTTAGAATCAGTCCAAAGAAACAAAGAGTGCATTGGAATCTTCCCAAGACATCTTGGACTCTGGTTGATCTGGGGTATCAGTATGCAGATCTGTGCATTGGCCCCTCCAATTCTGGTCCATGTTGAGGGCCATGAATTCAGTTCCGTCCATCCTCAACACCACGTCAGAAGAACTTGTCATCTATGCGGAAGTGGGGCCGGGTGACGTCGTTGGGGTTGATGAAGACTGAGATGGACTTGCCTGGGTTCTCTGTCACTAATTGCTGCAGCTTCTTGGCCAGCCGGTCATCTGACTGCTGACCGTCGCCGGAGCCGGGGTCCGAGGACGGCGATGGGGTGCCGGAGCTGCTGCCCCTCCGCGGGACAGTCTCGCGCCCCAGCCGGTTGGCCTCCTTGGCACCCTCGGCGGCCATCCGCAGATGCCCGGCGGGGTCTGAGCGGACCGAGGATAGCCGGCAGGCGTGGAGGAGGGCCGACTCCTCAGACAGGTGCTCGAACATGTTACACTGAGGGATGAAGTAGTTTGGACACAGCCTGTTGACCAGACAGTGCTGGAGGTCATCGATGAGCCCCAGTAGGTAGACGGCCGGCCCATCTTCCCTGGCGAGGAACGCCGGCGGGAGGCGGTCGCAAGCCCAAAGCATCATACTCCGCAGGTGGTAGGGACTGACGGCTTTGGGCTCAAACAGCAGCTTTGCTACTACAGCCTTGCATGCTTGGTAGGCCTGCATGAGGCCGCTGGGTATACATTTCTTCAACTGGACCTCACTGCGGGCAAAAGAAAGCCTCCACTCATTTTCCTTCCGCCCCTGAATGGAAGCAGAGGGCACCAGGTAGAAGCCGCTGATCACCTCCTCCTCGGTGATCTTGCCGTCCCAGAAGTGGTTCTCCGTGAGCCAGCTCTGGGCCACGGCCGGCCAGCCTTTGAAGGAAACCACGGGGATGATGTCGTAGAGCATGCGGCTGGAGCCCACAGCCAGGACGACCGAGACCACGGTGTGGTGCTTCTCCAGCCTCTCCACCTTGGGCGTCCCCCGTTGGGGCTTCTTCAGGACCTCGGCCAGCACCAGGGCGACGGCCTCGAAGAACCAGTCTGCCACGCGGGTGGGTGAGAAGTAGAAGTTGACACCGCTGCCGGCCTGGTCTGCCGCCGGGGCACAGCAGTCCCTCCACTTGCTGATGGTGCCCTCGTCGAAGAGCCGCAGGCTGAGCCAGGAGTGGCAGAGGGCGGAGTGGCGCATGTCGAGGGTGACCGGCTGGTTGCGGTCGTGCAGCTTGAGGGCTGGCACCAGCAGGGTGAAGTCCATGTCGTAGTCCATGCCCCGGATGTACTGGCCGAGTTCCTCCAGGTCCATATCCACCACGCCTTCACGCACACCGCCAGACAGCAGGAGGTATTCATTAGCAACCGGCAGCTTCTGGTCCAGTTTCTGTACCATGCCTGGAACAGACAAAATAAGAAGAAAAACCGTTTAGGTGAATAATTACCTCCTCCAAACCTGCATAAGGGAAGTTTGTTAGAGTCATAAAGCACTACAGCAGAGAAACAGGCCCCTCCCAACCATATACAGCAGATTCTGGCTAATAGAGCCATCCAATTATCAGGGTAGCCACTTATTTGGGACAGCTCTGAAAGAACAAAATTCTAATCGAGAAAATCGCCAGGATTCGCTTCATTTATTTGGAACATTATGCCATTTAATTGGCACAGGACTGCTGCCGAACAGTTTCTAATTAGCTTCAGTCACGTGCATTTGTGTGGCCATTAGACACTACATCGTGCTTAGAGCGAACAGTTCTCAAATAGTGTCTTTCAGGTGTGCTTTTGTTACGTTATCCATTTAGGACAACGGCCACCAATTCAAACAGCAGCAGGAATATGAACGGAAGTGATGAAGATGACACTTCGGAATCTCTGGGAACAAGATTTACAGACATCAATATCTGAGGAAACTTGGAATGAAATTTTTAAACTGGTTAATACTTTATCGCTATGTGCTCGCCATTCCCCCATACAATTTAGGGTGATACATAGAGCCCATACGACTACGGATAAGCTATCTCGTTTTTATTCGGATATATCTCCCTGCTGTGACAGATGTAATAATGGAGAAGCTTCATTAATTCATATGTTTTGGACTTGTCCGTGTCTTGAAAAATATTGAAAGAAAGTTTTTCTAAACTTTTTCTTCACTTTTCAAAGTCAATTTTAAGCCTAAACCTCTGACGGCCCTATTCGGTATTGTTGCAGGACAAGATATCAAGCTGAACACATATGATTTACATATTTTGGCCTTTAGCTCTCTTATAGCTAGGAGGGCACTTTTGGTTAAGTGGAAAGATATTTTTCCTCCTACTCATGCTCAATGGTTATGCGACATTATGTCATGCTTAGATTTAGAGAAGATTCGTGGTTCAATTTCTGAATCTTGTCAAGAATTTCAAACATTGTGGGGACCCTTTCTGAATTATTTTCAAAACTTTCAAAACCATCAGTTTGCTGTTTAAATTCAGATGTTGGCTATTATTAATTTTTTTATTATACGAGAAGGTATTTTACCTTTTTTCTCATTAATAAACAGCTTCGGTCAAGGTAGGGGTTAGACTCTTTCTTTGTAATAAATTAGTATAATTCAATATATCTATTGACTAACTTACATGAATATGGGGTAATGAGATTGTTATTATGAATTGATATAATGTAATTGGTAATTTAAAAAAAAATCTTTTTTGACCTTTTATACACACTTTCTTGTACGCTGTATTCTTCTATATAGAAACTAATAAAAATATTGAAAAGAAGGAACTTGTTAATGACTACACAGGATGCCTGGAAAATTATTGTTGAATTACAAAATTAATTCATGCAGGAACACGATGAAGGAAGTCCATTAACTGGACCAGGTGTCTGCACTGATTTTGCTAATTTACACTCAATCAACAGAATAGGGCAGTGTACACTGGATGAATTCTTCCATCAATAACTATTAGGAACTAATACAGTTTTATAGTACTAAAAACATAGAAAACATACAGCACAATACAGGCCCTTCGGTCCACAAAGCTGAGCCAAACATGTCCCTACCTTAGAACTACCTAGGCTTTACCCATTGCCCTCTATTTTTCTAAGCTCCATGTACCCATCCAGGAGTCTCTTAAAAGACCCTATCATTTCCACCTCCACCACTGCCGCCAGCAGCCCATTCCACACACTCACCACTCTGCGCAAAAAACTTACCCGACATCTGCTCTGTACCTACTTCCACACACCTTAAATCTAGCCCTCTTGTGTTAGCCATTTCAGCCCTGGGAGAAAGCCTCTGACTATCCACACGATCAATGCCTCACTGTAGTAGTATTGGTAGTGATCTGTGTTCTGTATTTCATTTAAATACATAATTTGATACTCAGTTAAACAGCAGTTTGTCTTTTTTTTAAAAATAAGTTTTAAAACTATTTCCATGAAACTTTGGCTAACTGGGGCAGTAGCTTAATCGGGCCAAAATGTACTGGGCCCAAGGCGTCTCAATGAACTGGAATCCACTGTACCTATCCAAACTCCTTCTAAATGCTGCAATCAAACCAACATCCACCACATCCACTGGTGGCTTTTTCCACACTTCCTTCACCCTCTGAGTGAAGGAGGTCTTCCTTAGGTTCCTTTAAATATTTCATCTTTCACTCTTACCCTATGACCTCTAGTGCTAGTCTTTTAATTTGCAAATCAATTAAACACTATGCCATTGAAGTGCATGGTACAAAGTGGAGATTTAACAAAAGTAATTAAACTTCTGGGTGGCAGGGTGGAGATATGTCTCTTCCAAAGGAGGTGTAAGGCGCTCCTTCCCTCCGCTAGCCTATAGGTCATCCCTGGGCAAGGTGTAGCCTCTGATTAGACCCACCCCACCAACTAGATCAGGGTCACGTGAAGCCTAGTGTCTGCACAGATGAGCAGGATGGTCATATGAGCAGCTGCTGCTGATCACAAGTCTTGGTTATGCAACCACTGACGCCAGGCAGACAATCTGAAGATTATTAATAATGGCTGGGATCACCCGTCTTGTGAAGACACTGGCCAGAAGAAAGCAATGGCAAAGCTCTGTATAAAAGATTTGCCAAGATCAATCATGGTCAAGACCATGATTGCCCATGTCACATGACACAGCACATAATAAACAAATGATTGAATTAAACTTTGCAATTAAAGTCAAGAGTAATTAAATAGAATTAGTGATTTAATTAAAAGCTGCTCCACTCCCAGAGGGGAACATTAACCGTCATTATAATGTTCCCTCTCTACCATCTTGGCATCCTTACCTTAGCATATTGAAGTGGTCAGATTCTACAGGGTTTGGAACTGGACTAGTTCAAAGTAAATTTATTATTGAAGTACATACATGTCATCATATACTACCCCGAGATTAATTTTCTTGCAGACGTTCACAGTAAATACAAAGAAACACAATATAATCAATGAAAGACAAACAAGCAGTATGCAAAAGACAATAAAAAGAGAAAACAAAGAAAGAAAATAATAATAATAAATAAATAACAAATATCAAGAACACCTCTCAACATCCAACCCTACATCCCTGCCATGAGAGGTGGAAATGAGTAAGGTCGGCCACCGGAGTTCCGGTGAAGCTGTACAGGCCAATCTCCTGTACAGCAGATACAATGGATTACAGAAACATTGATGAACTCCAACCGGACCATCGACTTTGGACAACGGAGGCAGGAGGTCATCAGTGGCTGATGCTCCACTGTGAGCTAAGGGCCCAAAAAGAAGAAATATCAAGAAGATGAGGGGAAGAGTTCTTGAAAGTACTTCCCTCTATTATTTCGGAAGACCAAACGGGTTTTATTAAAGGTCGTTACTCTTTTTATAATATTCGCACACTGTTAAATATCGTTTATACTCCCTCACAAAATGTTCCTGAGTGTGTTATCTCTTTAGATGCCGAGAAAGCTTTTGATAGAGTAGAATGGCCTTATTTATTTAAGGTGCTTGAAAGGTTTAATTTCAGCTTGAAATTTATATCCTGGATTAAACTCTTATATTATTCTCCTGTGGCCTCGGTCCGTACTAACTCTTTAAGTTCACCTTTTTTCCCTCTTTTTCGAGGTACTCGACAAGGCTGTCCTCTTAGTCCCTTATTATTTGATATTGCATTAGAACCTCTTGCAATTGCCATTCGAGAATCTCCAAATATTACTGGGATAACTCGGGGCTTAAAGTCCCATAAATTATCACTCTATGGTGATGATTTACTTTTATATATTTCTAATCCTCAAAAATCCATCCCGGCTGTTTTAGAGTTATTAGCACAATTTGGTCTTTTTTCAGGTTATAAATTAAATCTTAGTAAGAGTGAACTCTTTCCGATTAATAAACAACTTCCCTTATATTATAAATTTCCATTTAAATTGATTAATAATTATTTTTCATATCTTGGGATTAAAATTACTTGTAAATACAAAGATTTATTTAAGACTAACTTTTTACCATTAGTAGACCATATTACTCAACTTTCATCTAAATGGCTTCCTTTATATTTAACTTTGATTGGTCGTATTAACGCAGTTAAGATGTTTTTTTGGCCAAAATTTTTATATATATTTCAGGCGTTACCAATCTTTGTTCCAAAATCTTTTTTTGACAAAGTTGACTCTAAAATTTCTTCATTTATTTGGCAGAATAAAAACCCGAGACTGGGTAAAATACATTTACAGAAAGCTAAGAGAGATGGAGGCTTAGCATTACCTAACTTTAGATTTTATTATTGGGCAATTAATATTCGACATATGAAATTCTGGTTACTGGACCAGGATATACTATCCATTCCTAAATGGGTAGTATTGGAATTACAATCTGTTCAGGGTTTTACACTTGGCTCCATTTTAGGTTCCTCTCTTCCTTTTGATTGGAAACGCCTTAAACAGGTGTCTAACCCGATAGTTAAATATACCTTACGTATTTGGTTTCAATTCAGAAAACTTTTTGATCTTAATCCATTTGGGTTAGCGATTCCTATTTTAGGTAACATATCTTTTCCTCCCTCTTTTACGGATCGTGCTTTTCAAATTTGGAAGACTAAGGGTATTTCACGGTTTTTGGATTTATTTTTAGATGGTTCCCTTATGTCTTTTGAACAATTATCTAATAAATATAACTTATCAAGAATACATTTTTTTAGATATTTACAAGTTAGAAATTTTCTAAGTACTATACTTTCTTCCTTTCCAATGCTCCCTCCTACATACATTTTAGATACTATAATCAACCTTAATCCATGTCAGAAAGGTGCATCGGCTATGATTTATAATATTATTATGAAACTTAGGAAAGCTCCATTTGATAAGATTAGGGTAGATTGGGAACAGGAATTGGGGTTTACCATTTCCGTGGATGACTGGGGGCAGATTTTACAATTAGTCAATACTTCCTCTATCTGTGCTAAACATTCCCTAATTCAATTTAAAGTTGTTCATAGAGCACATATGTCCAAAGATAAGTTAGCGCGCTTTTATTCTCATATTAATCCTTTTTGTGATAGATGTCCGGGGCAGATAGCCTCTTTAACTCATATGTTTTGGTCTTGCCCTACTTTGGAAACTTTTTGGAGAGACATTTTTAATATTATCTCCAAGGTATTGAATATAGATATTTCTCCTCACCCTATTACTGCTATCTTTGGACTACCTAAAATTTCCAGTAATCTCTCCCCTTCAGCCCGTAGAATGATTGCATTTCTTACTTTAATGGCGAAAAGATGTATCTTACAACATTGGAAAGAGCTTAATACTCCAACTACCTTTTTTTGGTTTTCTCAGACGATATTATGCTTGAATTTGGAGAAAATTAGAAGCAATCTTTATGACTCCTCTTTTAAATTTGAACAGACTTGGAGATCTTTTATTCAATATTTTCATTTAATGTAATATATACCCTTCTTGTTTTTTTCACTGTTTTTAATGGAGGTCGGGATTGAGGACGTGATTTTAAGTTTAACTCTGTTTGGTTTCAAGTTAGCCCATTGCTTTGCGTTGCTTTTAGTTAGTTGCACGGTGGGTTTTTTTTTGGGGTTTTTTTTTCTTTTTCTCTATTGATATATATATAAAATTAGTATACTATTATGTTACCTTGGTATATTATGTTTAAATTACATTGTTTGTAGTTTTTTTTTGTATTAATATCTTCTGTAATTTTATTATATTCTAACAATGTATTAGTGTCTATATGGCTTACCTTTTTGTATACTTACTTAATAAAAAGATTTAAAAAGAAAGAAAGCTGGAGCGGGAGGAGGAGATGCAAAATGATAGGAGAAGACAGGAGGGGGAGGGATAGAGCCGAGAGCTGGACAGGTGATAGGCAAAAGGGGATACGAGAGGATCATGGGACAGGAGGTCCGGGAAGAAAGACAACGGGGGGGGACCCAGAGGATGGGCAAGAGGTATATTCAGAGGGACAGAGGGAGAAAAAGGAGAGTGAGAGAAAGAATGTGTGCATAAAAATGAGTAACAGATGGGGTACGAGGGGGAGGTGGGGCCTTAGCGGAAGTTAGAGAAGTCGATGTTCATGCCATCAGGTTGGAGGCTACCCAGACGGAATATAAGGTGTTGTTCCTCCAACCTGAGTGTGGCTTCATCTTTACAGTAGAGGAGGCTGTGGATAGACATGTCAGAATGGGAATGGGATGTGGAATTAAAATGTGTGGCCACTGGGAGATCCTGCTTTCTCTGGTGGACAGAGCGTAGATGTTCAGCAAAGCGGTCTCCCAGTCTGCGTCGGGTCTCACCAATATATAAAAGGCCACATCGGGAGCACCGGACGCATTATATCACCCCAGTCGACTCACAGGTGAAGTGATGCCTCACCTGGAAGGACTGTTTGGGGCCCTGAATGGTGGTAAGGGAGGAAGTGTAAGGGCATGTGTAGCACTTGTTCCGCTTACACGGATAAGTACACATTCTACACATGCCCTTACACTTCCTCCCTTACCACCATTCAGGGCCCCAAACAGTCCTTCCAGGTGAGGCATCACTTCACCTGTGAGTCGACTGGGGTGATATACTGCGTCCGGTGCTCCCGATGTGGCCTTTTATATATTGGTGAGACCCGACGCAGACTGGGAGACCGCTTTGCTGAACATCTACGCTCTGTCCGCCAGAGAAAGCAGGATCTCCCAGTGGCCACACATTTTAATTCCACATCCCATTCCCATTCTGACATGTCTATCCACGGCCTCCTCTACTGTAAAGATGAAGCCACACTCAGGTTGGAGGAACAACACCTTATATTCCGTCTGGGTAGCCTCCAACCTGATGGCATGAACATCGACTTCTCTAACTTCCGCTAAGGCCCCACCTCCCCCTCGTACCCCATCTGTTACTCATTTGTATGCACACATTCTTTCTCTCACTCTCCTTTTTCTCCCTCTGTCCCTCTGAATATACCTCTTGCCCATCCTCTGGGTCACCCCCCCCCACCTTGTCTTTCTTCCCGGACCTCCTGGTCCCATGATCCTCTCATATCCCCTTTTGCCTATCACCTGTCCAGCTCTTGGCTCTATCCCTCCCCCTCCTGTCTTCTCCTATCATTTTGCATCTCCCCCTCCCCCTCCAACTTTCAAATCCCTTACTCACTCTTCCTTCAGTTAGGCCTGACGAAGGGTCTCGGCCTGAAACGTCGACTGCACCTCTTCCTAGACATGCTGCTTGGCCTGCTGCGTTCACCAGCAACTTTGATGTATGTTGCTTGAATTTCCAGCATCTGCAGAATTCCTGTTGTTTCCATAGGTTGTGGGAACAGTTCAGTGTTGGGGTGAGTGAAGTTGAGTGACGTTATCCCCCCGTAGTTCAAGAGCCTGATGGTTGAGGGGTAATAACTGTTCCTGAACCTGTTGGTGTGGGTCATAAGGGTGTTGTATCTTCTTCCCAATGGCAGTGGGGAGAAGAGAGCATAGTTTGGATGGTGGCGGGGGGGGGGGGGGTTGTCCTTGATGACAGTTGGTGCTTTCCTGCGACAGTGCTCCTTGTGGATGTGCTTGAGGGATGGGGGGGATCTACCCGTGACGGAATAGACCATATCCATCACTTTTTGTATGCCTTTCCATTCAAGTGTGTTGGTGTTTCCGTACAAGGCCACCATGCACCTAGCCAATAAACTCTCCACCCCACATCTATAGAGCTTGTCAGAGTTTTAGATGATGTGCCAAATCTTTGCAAACTAAGAAAGTAGAGGTGCTGTCCTGCCTCTAACATGCTGGACTAGAGAAATGGACACCAGCTCAATGACAGTGAGCAACAGAGGACGTAACTAGGGTTGTTCTCTCAAGCAGAGAATGAAGAGACCGGATAAAGATTTTACAATTGAGATAGAAACAGTCGGGCTTCTTCATTCTGGCCGTCTTCTTATTGCTACCATCAAGGAGAATGTACAGGAATCTGAAGGTACACACTCAGCATCTTATTTTGTACTTATTTTATTTTATATACAGTGGATTCCAGTTAACTGAGATACATTTTGGCCCAACTAGCTGAGGACTCATGGAAATAGTTAAAAAAGTATAAAAAAGACAATCTACCATTTAATGTATTTAAACAAATGAGAACACTACCAATGGTACTACAGGACTATAAATCTACGGATTAGTTTGTAATAGCTATCAGTGGAGGAATTCAGCTGGTGTATGTTGCTGAGTATGGGATGTCCAGGGGGAGGGTTGCACCTCTGGTGAGGGGGTTTGTCATATTCACTCTGGGGCAGCGCACTCACCTTTGACCCCACCAGATACTCAGCTCTCCCCTGTGGCTCCGAGTAGCTGTTCGCGTGCAACAGACGCCACGCCCTATTACATTGCCTAGACAGGTGGGATATACTAGGTAGGGTAGCCAGCAGGCCACATACCCCAGTGAAATAGGGACAAGCCTGTCCTAACAGATGAAGTCAGCTCCAGCCGACTGGGCGGATAAGATCTACAGTGAGATCCAATGGCCAGGAAGGTGGTTCTGTAACACTCTGTGGAGAGCGAAGAGCATGACAAGGCACAGAAGACGTCAAGGCCATCCACTGCAACCAAGGAAACCCCAGTTGTGACAATTACTCGTACCACTAGACCCAGACTTCTGAGGTCGAGAGAGCGGAACTGTCCCAGTCCAATGGCTCTCCCACTGCACAGGTTTCACTGTCGGCATTGGACACAGCGGCCGATCACCGCATAGACGGTAAGGCTTATTCATTCAGAATTCTTTGCTCTTCCTTTCCAATTCTGATGAAGGGTCTCAGCCTGAAATACTGACTCTTATCCCCTCCATAGATGCTGCCTGACCTGCTGAGTTCCTCCAGCACTTTGTATGTGCTACTCAGGATCTCCAGCTGCGGCAGAACCTTCCGTTTAAGGTAGGCAGTCAGAATCAATTTTTTTTAAATTCCCAGGGTAGAAATGCCAGACAGCAGGGGGCAGCGGTGTTACAGAAATAAATAACATTGTAATCAGCGTCATTAAGACCAAGGAATTGATTGTGGACTTCAGGAAGGAGAAGTACACTAGTCCTCATGGAGGGATCAGTATGCAAAGCGGGTGCAGTTTCATGTTCCTGGCACTCAGCATCGCTGGAGATCTATCCTGGGCCCAGCATTTTGATACAATTACAAGGGAAAGGCGATGGATATAGTTCATTAGACGTTTGAGGATATTTGGTATGTCACCAAAGACACGAGCAAATTTCCACAGACGTACCGCGTTCTACAGATGGAGATCATTCTGACTGGTGGCATCACTGCACAGGATCGGAGAAAGCTGCAGAAAGTTGCAAACTCAGTCAGCTCCATCATGGGCACGAGCCTCCCCAGCATTGAGGACATCTTCAAAAGGCAATGTCTCAAAAAGGTAGCATCCATCAAAAAGGACCCTCACCATCCAGGTCATGTCCTCTCCTTGTTACTATCATCGAGGAGGTGGTACAGGAGCCTGTAGACATTACAGGAACAACCTCCACCCTTCCACGAATGGTCCATGAATACTACCTCACTCTTTTACTCAACAATGAACACCGAGTGCCAGAGGAACTCAGGAGCTGAGGCAGCATCTATGGAGGGGAATAGACAATTGACGTTTCAGGCCGAGACCTTTCATCAGGACTGCAGCCTGACCTACTGAGGAGTTCCTCCAGCACTCTGTGTGTGTTACTGTTTCCAGCACGCTGCCTGAATCTCCCAAGCTCACTGTCGTGTTCTTTATTTTTACACATTATAATTTATCATTTTTATTATGTACTGCACTGTACCACTGTGGCACATTTCACAGCATCTGCTAGTGGTGATACAGCTGATTCTGGCCAACCGAGATATGACGGACTAGAGGGACTATTTCTGTTCAAAGATTACGTCCCGTCATCCAGTCCCATACGACAGCACAGTAGCGCAAGACTCACTTCAGTTAGGGTGCAAACAATTGCAAAGCGCCTGTGTACCCCTGAATTGGCATCTTCCCACTGAAAGTTCACCCTGAGATTTTGCAGGCGGCTCCCGCAGTGAGAGATGGCAGCACTCTGACCTTCTGGTGCAAGGATCAATACCCTGAAGTCAGCAGTTACATCACTGGGGAGATACTGATCCACATCACACCACCCCCGACGTCGCTGTGATGTCAGGCACCTTTCACCTTCACCTTCTGACAGTGAGAAGCAGAACTACAGAGGCCGGAAAGCTGGACCAATGCTGGAAGTATGGTTGCCGATTAATGGGAGCCTGAACAGGGCGCCCTTGATCCTCAATCACACTTTAGTTACTCGTGCACGAGGAGAGGGGCCCGGCCCGTCACCACACCGTTCCGAAGTCTGAACGGAAAACTCTCAGCGCTCCACAGTAGTATAGAAGTTAGCGTGATGCTATTACAGCCCAGGGTTTCAGAGTTCAGAGTTCAATTCCTGCAGCCGGGGGGAGGGGAATCTGTGGAATTTAATACCGTGGGCAGTCTTACAGGCCGCGTCACTGGGTGCATTTAAGGCAGAGGTTGATAGGTTCTTCAATAGCCAGGGTGTGAAATGTGACGGGGAGAAGGCAGGAAAATGGGGTTGACAGCAAAAAGGATCAGCCATGGTGAAATGGTAGAGCAAGCTTGATGGGCTGAATGGCCTAATTCTGCTCCTCTGTCTTATGGTCTAGTTCTGGCGCCGTCTGTAAGGAAACTCTGTGCATCCTCCCCATTGGTGATCCAGTTCCTCCCACAGTCCAAAGACGTGTTGATTAGTAATAAACCAGCGCGATCATGTTTGCTGTTGTGTGCTGGGGCAGCAGGCTGAGGGTAGCAGACACCAACAGAATCAACAAACTCATTCGGAAGGCCAGTGATGTTGTGGGGATGGAACTGGACTCTCTCACTGTGGTGTCTGAAAAGAGGATGCTGTCCAAGTTGCATGCCACTTATGCTTTTATTACTATTATTTATGGTGCAACTGTAACGAAAAACAATTTCCCCCGGGATCAATAAAGTATGACTATGACTAAATGGGGACATTGTAAATTGTCCTGTGACGAGGCGAGTGTTAAACAGGTGGGTGGGCTGGGCCGGAACAGCCTGTTCTGCACTGTATCACTAAATTAAAAAAAATACATTTTTTTTAATACAGAATTGACTAGCAGTTACGGATATTGACCATCTGATAAACTGTACGTGTTCAAAATCCTTACTTTCAAGAACAGTCACCATTCACAAAACTCAATGGAAACTGCAAGCTGAAAACCAGTGATACTTTGAAGTTAGTAAAGTAGGGTGGTAGAGTGGAATTAAGTCTCTACCAAAGGAGGTGTCGGGCACTCCATTCCTTCCGCTAGCCTGCAGGTCCCCTTGGGCAAAGTGTAGCACCTGCTGAGCTGTCACCTCCGCCCCCCCACCGATCACGTGAAGCCATGGGAACAGGTGGCGGATGGTCGTATGAGCAGGTTATGTGACCACTGACACCAGGCAGACCATTTCTGAATGGCATTGATAACGGCTGGGGTCACCCAGCTTGAGAAAGACACTGTCCAGAAGTAGGCAGTGGTAAACCACTTCTGTGGAAGAATTTGTCAAGAACAATCATGGTCTTGGATCACGGCACGTAATAATGACGATGATGAAAGTAATCAAGTTGTGTACAACTTAAGAGACCCAGATTGAACGGAGAGCCGAAGACTTTTTCCTCTGGGTGGAAATGACGAGAGGGCTTAATTTTAAGGTGACTGGAGGAACGGTTAGTGGGGAGGGGCAGTGGGGATGTCAGAGCCAGGGAGTGGTGGGTGCGTGGAACACTCTGCCACTGGTGGAGGCAGATAAATCGGGGGCATTGGAGGGACTCCTACATTGGCTCATAGGTGGCATAAAAATGGAGGGTTAAGTTGATACGACCCTAAGACCACAAGATATCGGAGCAGAAATTGGCCATTTGGCCCATCGAGTCTGCTCAGCCATTTCATCATGGCCGATCTAACTCTCCTCTCAGTCCCAAGCTCCTGCCTTCATCCCCTATCCCTTCATTCCCTGACCAGTCAAGACCCTATCAACCTCTGCCTTAAAGATACATGAAGACTTGGCTTCCACAGCTGCCCGTGACATCGAATTCCACAGATTCATTGCTCTCCGGCTAAAGCAGCTCCCCCTCATCTCCGTACTAAAAGGACACCCCTCTATTCCGAGACCGTGTCCTCTGATCTTATACTCTCCCACCATGAGGAACATCCTCTCTACATCCATGCTATCGAAGCCTTTCACCATTCGATGGATCTAAGAGCAAGTTGAAAAGTCAGAACATTGTGAGTCAAAGGACTTGCACTGTGCTTAATGTTCTATGGTCCAGATTTTATGTTCTTAATTGACCCCTGGCTGGCGGGTGTGCCTTGTATCCTTCTGACATATCCGTACCTCGTCGGATCTCGAGATTCCCAACCTTCTTAATGCCATGGACCAATACTAATAAGCAAGGGATTATTAACCCCAGGTTGGCAACCCCTATGCCAAATGGCCACAGTTCCCTGCTCTGCAAAAGGAAGCTTATACTCTTCAAAGAACTAAACACAAACACACACACACACTCCTACCTGGAGGAACTCGGCAGGATAGGCAGAATCCAGGAAATGAATAAACAGTCGACATTTTGGGAGGAGACTTTTCTTCAGGACCGGAAAGTAAGGGAGAAGATGCCAGAATAAAAAGGTTGGACGGGGGGGCGGGGTGCAGGTTAGAAGGCGGATAGCCAGGTGGGTGGGAAAGGTCAAAGGTGGAGAAGGAGGAGGAATCTGACCAGAGAGAAAAGACCATTGGAGAAAGGGGAGGAGGGGACCCAGGGGAAAGTGATGGGCAGGTAAGAAGAGGTGAAAGGGCTGGAGTAGAAGAAGAGGAGATGTGGAGGGAATTTTTTTTTACTGCAAGGGGAAATCGATATTTATGCCATCAGGTTGGAGGCTACCCAGATGGAATATATCATATAACATGGCAGAATGGGAATTAAAATGTTTGACCACTGGGAAATTCTGCTTTTGGCAGATGGAGCAGAGGTGCTAGACAAAGCAGACTCCCAATTTATGAGAGGTCTCACCAATATAGAGTAGGCCACATTGGGAGCACAAGACACAATAGATGACCCCAGCAGATTTGCAGGTGAAATGTTGTCTCACCTGGAAGGACTGTCTGAGACCCTCTTTATGGGCAGGTGCTGCATTTAGGCCATTTGCAAGGATAAGTTCCAGGAGGGAGACTGGGGGGGGGGGGAGGGGAGGGGGTTTTGCGGAGAAGGGAATAGCGGAGGAAGTGATCCCTGAGGAAAGTGGGGGGTTGAGGTAAAGATATGTTTAGTGGGAGTCCCTTTAGAGATGGGGAAAGATGTTGAAGATGATGTGTTGGATGTGGAGGCTCACGGGGTTTTAGGAAAGGACAAAGGGAACTCTATCACTGCTAAGGTGGCGGGAAGATGGGGTGAGCGCAGATGTTCGGGAAATTGAGGAGATGCAGGTGGGGCCAGTGCCAGAAGTAAAGGAAGAGAAACCCTGTGCCCTGGAAAGGGAAGCTGCATACTGGGAAAAGATGTGATGGAAGGAAAGGTGAAGGAACAGAGAAAAGCTCATTTCACACTCTCACCACCTGCTGAATGAAAAAGTTTCCCCTCATGTTCCCCTTAACCTTTTCACCTTTCACCCTTAACCCACAACCTCTAGTTATAGACCCACCCAACCTCAGTGGAAAAAGCCTGCTTGCATTTACCCCATCTATACCCCTCATAATTTAGCATTCCTCTATGAAATCTCCCCTGAAGCTTCAACGTTCGAGGGCAGGGGTTCCCAGCATTTTTTATGCCATGGACCGATACCATTAAGCAAGGGTCCGTGAACCCCAGATTGGGAACTACTCTCTCAAGGAATAAAGTTCTAACTTATTCAGCCTTTCCTCGTAACTCAGGTCCTGGCAACACCCTTGCAGATTTTCTCTGTACTCGTTCAACTTTATTGACATTTTTCCTGTAGGTAGATGACCAAATCTGCACACAATACTCCAAATTAGGCCTCAACAACATCTTATACAACTTCAACATCACATCCTATCTCCTGCACTCAGTACATTGATTTATGAAGGTCAATGTACCAAAAGCTTTCTTTTGATTGTACACCAGCTGTAAACAGTCTTTGCCTGGACATTGTCTTACTCATTATCTTGCTGCAACATCTATGGAATCACCCGCACCAGGCAGCATCTACTGAAGAGTTCCAGGCTCAAGACCTTTCACTTACCTCTATTCCCAAACGTTATCTCATATCATTAAGATTTGTTGAGGATCCCTACCACCCACCCCACAATCTCCTTGACCCACTACTCCGTCAGGAAGGAGGTACGGGAGCATCAGGACCAGGACTGTCAGACTGGGTAACAGCTTCTTCCCTCAGGCTGTGAGACTAATGACTACCCTGTCACCAACAAGGTCTCGTCATTACGACAGTGAGCTGCTTACTGTTTACCTGTGCTGTGCACTGCGTGCTTTTTGAATTATATTTTACAAACCTATTTATGGTAACCTTTTATGTGCTATGTGTGACTGTGTGGGTGCACCGTGGTCCAGACGTTGTATATATGTACAGTCAGATGACAATAAACTTCAACTTAACTCACTAACAGTGTGAGATAGAACCAGAAAAAAGCCAGTCTAAAAAAAAAATCAATGCTCTCTTCCCTCCAATAGAACCAAATAGGAAAGAAAATATTATCCTATATATTTTAATGGAAAAATGGAGAAGCTGCAATTATTCTCCTTCAAGGAGTGAGTGAGAATCAGGTTTATTATCACAGTCCATAAGACACAGAGTAGGAGCAGCATTACACCGTTCAGCTCATCGAGACTGCTCTGCCATTAAATCATGGCTGCTTTATTAGCCCTCTCAACCTGCATTTCTTCCCATAACCTTTGACACCATTACCAATCAAGAACCTATCGACGTCCGCTTTAGATACACTCAATGACTTGGCCTCCACAGCTGTCCATGGCAATGAATTTCACAGATTCATCTCCCTCTGGCTCAAGAAATTCCTCCTCATCTCCATCCCAAAGGGACATCCTTCTATTCTGAGGCTGTACCCTCTGGTCCTAGACAAAATTTCTATAAAAATCAACTGAAAGGCACCCGTTAGTCTTGCGAGACCATGGATCTGCGCCTGGAAAGTCTTCACTCTCCAGGGCGCAGGCCTGGGCAAGGTTGTACGGAAGACCAGCAGTTGCCCATGCTGCAAGTCTCCCCTCTCCATGACACCAATGTTGTCCAAGGGAAGGGCATTAGGACCCATACAGCTTGGCACCAGTGTCGTCGCAGAGCAATGTGTGATTAAGTGCCTTGCTCAAGAACACAACACGTTCCCTCGGCTGGGGCTCGAACTCACAACCTTCAGGTCGCTAGTCCAATGCCTTAACCACTTGGCCACATGCCCACACATAAAAAAAAAATCAAATAGTGCAGGGAATAATGAGGTTGTGTTCATGATCCATTCAGAAATCTGGCAGAGGGGAAGAAGCAGTTCCCAAATCATTGACATTAGCTTGGTCATATTTACATGGAAACCGTGAATTGGGTTGTTTGTGTCATGGATGCATTGGGGTCAGCCTGTAAGTGTCACCATGCTTCTGGCACCATTGTAGGCTGCCCACAACTTACTGACTGCACTCCTGTGTTTTTTGGAAACCAGAGGAAACCCATGGAATTAAGTGGGCTTCCTCAGTCAGCAGCAGAAGTGAATGCAGATCACTGGCACTGCAAGGCATTACACTAACCGCTACGCTGCCGTGCTGCCACTGAAATGTATGGGTCTTCAGGCTTCTGTACCTTCTGGTAGCAGTGGTGGGGGGGGGGAATGTCCCGGATGGTGAGGGGCCTAAATGATGGATTTGATTTTTTTTGTGGCACCACTTTCAAGGCAAATTCATTTGGCATTCAACCCTACACATGCATTCAGGTAAATGAAACAGTGTTCCTCTGGGTCCAAGGTCAACTCACAGTACATATAGTCACATAATAATATTAGTACAAGTGGGTTGAAGATGGATGATGCATGGGATGTTGTCCTGCAGCCATGTTTCTGCAAGGAAAAGTACGTAGCAGTTCCTCACCACGTGCTAGTGTAGCCGCAGATGATGGAAAATCAGCTTGTCTTCCACGGAACGAACACCAGACAGCAGCACTGAGGAGAGTGCCAACAGTACGTATTCCTGTCTGCCCGCTGTGTCTGTTCTCTCCTACACCCCTGACAGCTGCAAAAATTTACACTCCGGCATGATGGCCAGGTCTGTGCAATAAGAGGCCACATAACTTCCATGCTGTCAGTCTCACCAATGAACTGGGCTTACAGTACGGTCTTAATGGGGAAAGGTGAATAAAGGGATTTTAGAATCAATTTGGGGAAATTAAGGAGAAGCTGTCAGAAATATTTAAAAGAAGATCAAACTCTCCCTTTAGGAAGAAGCAAGCTGCTGCCTTTAATGAATTTGCTAAGACTTTTTATGAAATGGGGAGAAAATTCAAATCAGAGGTGCAAGGGGACATAGTAGTCCTCATGCAAGATTCCCTAAAGCAGGGGTTCCCAACCTGGGGTGCACAGATTCCTTAGTTAATGGCAGGGGTCCATGGCATGAAAAAGGTTGGGAACCCCTGCCCTGAAGGTTAACTTGCAGGTTGAGTCGGTGGTAAGGAAGACAAAAGCAATGTTAGCATTCGTTTTTAAGGGACTAGAATATAAAAGCATGTGCAGCTGAGGCTTTATAAGGGATCTGTCAGACCGCACTTGGATCATTGAGAGCAGTTTTGGGCTTTTATCTGAGAAAGGGTGTGATGGCATTGGAGATGGCTCAGTGAAGGTTCATGAGATCGATTCTGGGAATGAAAGGCTTAATGTCAGAACTGGACTCGGGTTTCAAATCACCGGCCTATGTCATGAAATTTGTTAACTTAGTGACAGCAGTTCAACGCAATACATGATAATATGGAAAAAAGGTACAGTAAGCATATGTATACTAAATTGTTAAATTAAGAATAATAGTGCAAAAACATTTTTTTTTAAGTGAGGTAGTGTTCTTCAGAAATGGGAAGAAGCTGTTCCTGAATTGCTGAGTGTGTGCCTACAGGTTTCTGTACTTCCTTCCTGACGGTAACAGTGAGAAGAGGGCAGGTCCTGGGTGACAATGGACACCTTAATAATGGACGCTGCCTTTCTGAGGCACCGCTCCCTGAAACACACACAAAATGCTAGGGGAACTCAGTAGACCAGGCAGTCCTGCTGAAGGGTCTCGGCCCAAAATGTCAACTGTACTTCTCACCGCGCCCCCCCAACCCCATAGATGCTGCCTGGCCAGCTGAGTTCCTCCAGCACCTACAGATTTTCTCTCGTTTGTCACCACTCTTTGAAGATTTCTTGGATACTACGGAGTAGTATAATGTATTAGATAGTGTAGCTCTGGGTCTGTACTTGCTGGAGTTTAGAGAACGAAGGGGAGTCTAGGACCAAACGGTGCAGCCTCAGAATAGAGGGACGTCCACTTAGAAAAGACATGAGAAGGAATTTCTATAACCAGAGATTAGTGAATCTGTGGAATTTGTTTCCACAGATGGCTATGGAGGCCAAGTCATTAGGTACATTTAAAGCTGAGGTTGATAGTTTCTATGATTAGTCAGGGTGTCAAAGATTATGGGGAGAAGGCAGGGGAATGAGGTTGAGAGGCAGAATAAATTAGCCATAATGGAATGGTGGAGCAGACTTGATGAGCAGAATGGCCTAATTCTGCTCCTACATCCTGTGGTCTTTGAGAGTGAAGCAGATTTAATAACGTTAAAAGATATGGAATTACACAGCAGTGAAAAGGAAGTATAGTGAAAAAGGTAATTTCAGAGTCCATTAACTTGCTCTTCCCAACCTTCAAATAAAGTTGTAAACTGGAGCGCTGGCATATTAACCTTAGAACAGAACAACACAGCTCAGAAACAGGCCCTTTGGCCCACAATGTTGTGCCAAGCCAATTAAATTAATCAAGTGACTAACTAATCTCTTCTACCTACACAATATCCTTATCGCTCCATTTTCCTCACACTCATGACCCTATCTAAGCGTCTCTTAAAAGTCTCGAATGCCTCTGCCTTTACACCAAACCGCGCATTCCAGGTACCCTGCACTCTCCGTGTAAAAAAAAACTTGCCCTTCACACCTCCTTTGAGATTAATACCAAACAAGAGAGGGGGTAAACATTTTAACCCCTGGAAAAAGATACTGTCTGTCTGCTCCATGTCTCTCATAATCTTTTCAGCCCTTATCAGATTTATCCTCAGCCTTTGCCATTCCAGAGAAAACAACCCAAGTTTATCGAACCTCTCATCTTAGCACATGCCCTCTAATCCTGGTGAAACTTTTCCGCACCGTCTCCATTAACTAACAATGCGACAGACGGAGGTTTTAAAGTCCTGCTGATCTCTGCTAATTTAGACCTTCAGTGGAGCATCGAGGCAGCGAACAGTGAACAGGTGCCCAAACTGGAAAAGAGCAGAGACTGAATTTGAATCTGGTGTATAATCACAGACACATGCCATGTAACTTGTTTGGCAGCAGCAGTCCAGTGCAATACAAAACCGAAAGTACAGTACATATATATCACCATATACATCCGAGACTCATTTTCTTTCTTAATAAATCCAGTAACCTAAATAGAACCAATGAAAGACTGCACCATTTGGGGATACTACCATTGTGAAAAACAACGAACTGTGCAAATACAAAAAGAAAGAAAACTAATAAGCAATAAATATCGAGAACACTAAATGAAGAGTCCTTGAAAGTGATGGCAACAGTTCAGTGATGGGGTGAGTGAAGTTATCACCTCAACCGTCAGGTTCAAGAGCCTGACGGTTGAGGGGTGATAACTGTTCCCGAAGCTGGTGGTGTGGGACCTGACGGTTGAGGGGTAATAACTGTTCCCGAAGCTGGTGGTGTGGGACCTGACGGTTGAGGGGTGATAACTGTTCCCGAAGCTGGTGGTGTGGGACCTGACGGTTGAGGGGTGATAACTGTTCCCGAAGCTGGTGGTGTGGGACCTGACGGTTGAGGGGTAATAACTGTTCCTGAACCTGGTGCTGTGAGACCCGAGGTTCCTGTACCTTCTTAATGGCAGCAGCAAGAGAACATGTCCTGGGTGGAGGGTGACCCTGATGATGGACAATGCTTCCCTGCGACAGTGCTCCATGTAGATGTGCTCATTGGTGGGGAGGCTTTACCCGTGTTGGACTGGGCCGTATCTACTACTTTTTGTAATATTTTCCATTCAAGGGCAAACACATAAAATTTGCAAAAAATACCAGAATATGGCAGTGGGGAAGATGATGTTGTTAAAAAAAAGTGCATGTTTTAAGGCTCCTGTAGCTCCTCTCCTCTAAGATGGTAGTAATGAGAAGAGGGCACGTCGTGAATGGTGAGGGTCATCCATGGTTGGGAAGCAAGTGTGCGTGAGGGATCTGGCTGAGTTTAGAACGTTCTGCAGCTTTTTCCAGTTCTGTGCAGTGGCCCCGCCACACCAGACAGTGATGAAACCAGTTAGAATGCTCTCCACAGTACTTCTGTAGGATCTTGTTCAGGACCTCGATGACATGCCAAAAGATTTGAAAACTTTTCAAAACAAAGATTTGAAATAAAAGAAGGTTTGAATTGTGCCAGTCTACAGGACAACTACCAGAAGAACTTAAAAGCTTATCCATTCATTCTCAAAAAGTGAACAAATGAATATCCATTGTGCTTAAATCTAGTGCCAAATTAGGGTCAAGCAACTCAAGTTTCCATTACAGCAACAGTCCAGGACAGCAAACACAAGTCATCATCTTCAAAAGCTGAACTATAGAGGCTGGTATATACAAAAATATTGTCTACATACTCAAAGACACCTTTATTAGATATTTCCTGTACCTAACAAAGTGGCCACTGAATTTATGTTCATGGTCATCTGCTGTTGTAGCCCATCCACTTCAAGGTTCAACTTGTTGTGCTTTCAGAGATGCTCTTCTGCACACCACCGTTGTAATGTGTGGTTATTTGAGTTGCTATTGCCTTCCTGTCAGCTTGAACAAGTCCAGCCATTCTCCTCTGACACCAATAATCATCCCACAGCCAAAGTCACTTAGATCACATTTTTTCCCCAATTCTGCTGTTTGATCTGAACAACAGCTAAACCCCTTGACCATGTACATATGCTTTTGTGCAGAGTTGCTGACACATGAGATAATTACATTAATATGTACATGTGTACCTAATAAAGTGGCCACTGTGTGTATGTGTACATCGTTTTTAGCCTGCACAAGTCCTGAAATGCTTAAGCACGAGATTCTAGAAATCTTGACCAACACAAAATGCCGGTGGAATTCAACAGGTCAGGCAGCATCAATGGATGGGAATAAGTATCGATATTTTGGGCAGAGAACATTCATTATACTGGAAAGTAAGGACAGATGATAGGTGATAAGCCACAAGGAGCAGAGTTAGGTCATTTATGCCATCGAGTCTGTTCCGCCATTTCATCATGGCTGATCCCGGATCCCACTCAACACCATAAACCTGCCTTCTCATCATATCCTTTGATGCCCCAACCCATCAGGAAATGATCAAATTCCACACCACAGTCTGGGGCAGAGCATTGCACAGATTTACTACCCTGGCTGAAAAAAAATTCTTCCTTACCTCTGTTCTAAAGGGTCACCCCTCGGTTTTGAGGTTGTGTTCTCTGGTTCTGGATATATTATAGAACATAGAATAGTACAGCACAGTACAGGGCCCTTCGGCCCACAATGTTGTGACGACCCTCAAACCCTGCCTCCCATATAAGCCCCCACCTTAGATTCCTCCATATACCTGTCTAGTAGTCTCTTAAACTTCACTAGTGTATCTGCCTCCACCACTGACTCGGGCAGTGCATTCCACGCACCAACCACTCTCTGAGTAAAAAACCTTCCTCTAATATCCCCCTTGAACTTCCCACCCCTTACCTTAAAGCCATGTCCTCTTGTATTGAGCAGTGGTGCCCTGGGGAATAGGTGCTGGCTATCCACTCTATCTGTTCCTCTTATTATCTGGTACTCCTCTATCATGTCTCCTCTCATCCTCCTTCTCTCCAAAGAGTAAAGCCCTAGCTCCCTTAATCTCTGATCATAATGCATACTTTCTAAAACAGGCAGTATCCTGGTAAATCTCCTCTGCACCCTTTCCAATGCTTCCACATCCTTCCTATAGTGAGGTGACCAGAACTGGACACAATACTCCATGTGTGGCCTAACCAGAGTTTTATAGAGCTGCATCATTACATCGCGACTCTTAAACTCTATCCCTTGACTTATGAAAGCTAACACCCCATAAGCTTTCTTAACTACCCTATCCACCTGTGAGGCAACTTTCAGGGATCTGTGGACATGTACCCCGAGATCCCTCTGCTCCTCCACACTACCAAGTATCCTGCCATTTACTTCGTACTCTGCCTTGGAGTTTGTCCTTCCAAAGTGTACCACCTCACACTTCTCCGGGTTGAACTCTATCTGCCACCTCTCAGCCCACTTCTGCATCCTATCAATGACTTTCTGCAATCTTTGACAATCCTCTACACTATCTGCAACACCTCCAACCTTTGTGTCATCTGCAAACTTGCCAACCCACCCTTCTACCCGCCACATCCAGGTCGTTAATAAAAATCACGAAAAGTAGAGGTCCCAGAACAGATCCTTGTGGGACACCACTAGTCACAATCCTCCAATCTGAATGTACTCCCTCCACCACTACCCTCTGCCTTCTGCAGGCAAGCCAATTCTGAATCCACCTGGTCAAACTTCCCTGGATCCCATGCCTTCTAACTTTCTGAATAAGCCTACCGTGTGGAACCTTGTCAAATACCTTACTAAAATCCATATAGATCACATCCACTGCACTATCCTCATCTATATGCCTGGTCACCTCCTCAAAGAACTCTATCAGGCTTGTTAGACATGATCTGCCCTTCACAAAGCCATGCTGACTGTCCCTGATCAGACCATGATTCTCTAAATGCTTATAGATCCTATCTCTAAGAATCTTTTCCAACAGCTTTCCCACCACAGACGTAAGGCTCACTGGTCTATAATTACCCAGACTATCCCTACTACCTTTTTTGAACAAGGGAACAACATTTGCCTCCCTCCAATCCTCCAGTACCAGTCCAGTGGACAACGAGGACATAAAGATCCTAGCCAGAGGCTCAGCAATCTCTTCTCTCGCCTCGTGGAGCAGCCTGGGGAATATTCCGTCAGGCCCTGGGGACTTATCTGTCCTAATGTGTTTTAACAACTCCAACACCTCCTTTTCCTTAATATCAACATGCTCCAGAACATCAACCTCACTCATATTGTCCTCACCATCATCAAGTTCACTCTCATTGGTGAATACCGAAGAGAAGTATTCATTGAGGACCTCGCTCACTTCCACAGCCTCCAGGCACATCTTCCCACCTTTATCTCTAATCGGTCCTACCTTCACTCCTGTCATCCTTTTTTTCTTCACATAATTGAAGAATGCCTTGGGGTTTTCCTTTACCCTACTCGCCAAGGCCTTCTCATGCCCCTTTTTGCTCTTCTCAGCCCCTTCATAAGCTCCTTTCTTGCTTCCCTATATTCCTCAATAGACCCATCTGATCCTTGCTTCCTAAACCTCATGTATGCTGCCTTCTTCCACCTGACTAGATTTTCCACCTCACTTGTCACCCATGGTTCCTTCACCCTACCATTCTTTATCTTCCTCACCAGGACAAATTTATCCCTTACATCCCGCAAGAGATCTCTAAACATCGACCACATGTCCATAGTACATTTCCCTGCAAAAACATCATCCCAATTCACACCCACAAGTTCTAGCCTTATAGCCTCATAATTTGCCTTTCCCCAATTAAAAATTTTCCTGTCCTCTTTGATTCTATCCTTTTCCATGATAATTATAAAGGCCAGGGAGCGGTGGTCACTGTCCCCCAGATGCTCACCCACTGAGAGATCTGTGACCTGACCCGGTTCATTACCTAGTACTAGATCTAGTATGGCATTCCCCCTGGTCGGCCTGTCCACATACCGTGACAGGAATCCATCCTAGACACACCTAACAAATTCTGCCCCATCTAAACCCTTGGAACTAATCAGGTGCCAATCAATATTAGGGAAGTTAAAGTCACCCATGATAACAACCCTGTTATTTTTGCACCTTTCCAAAATCTGCTCCTCTGTATCTCTGCTGCTACCAGGGGGCCTATAGAATACCCCCAGTAGAGTAACTGCTCCCTTCCTGTTCCTGACTTCCAACCATATTGACTCAAAAGAGGATCCTGCTACATTACCCACCCTTTCTGTAGCTGTAATAGTATCCCTGACCAGTAATGCCACCCGTCCTCCCCTTTTTCCGCCCTCTCTATCCCTTTTAAAGCACTGAAATCCAGGAATATTGAGAATCCATTTCTGCCCTGGTGCCAGCCAAGTCTCTGTAATGGCCACTACATCATAATTCCATGTATGTATCCAATCTCAGTTCATCACCTTTGTTCCTGATGCTTCTTGCATTGAGGTACACACATTTCAGTCCTTCTACCTTACTGTCTTTACACCGTTAATTTTGCTTCTCTTTCCTCAAAGCCTCTCTATATGTTAGATCTGGCTTTACTCCATGCACTTCTTTCACTGCTCTATCGCTCTGGGTCCCATCCCCCTCGCAAATTAGTTTAAACACTCCCGAACCATGCTAGCAAACCTACCTGCAAGGATATTGCTCCCCCTCGAGTTCAGGTACAACCCATCCAATCTGTACAGGTCCCACCTTCCCCAGAAGAGATCCCAATGATCCAAAAATCTGAATCCCTGCTCCCTGCACCAACTCCTCAGCCACGCATTCAACTGCCATCTCCTCCAATTCTTACCATCTCTGTCACGTAGCACTGGCAGCAATCCTGAGAACGTCACCCTTGAGGTCCTGTTCTTCAGCCTTCTGCCTAGTTCCCGAAACTCACACCTCAGGACCTCATCCCTCTTCCTGCCTATGTTGTTGGTCCCAAGATGTATCACGATTTCTGGTTGCTTTCCCTCTCGTACCAGGATGTCGTGCACCCCATCAGAGACATCCCGGACCCTGGCACCCGGGAGGCAACAAACCATGCGGGTGTCCTTCTCACGTCCACAAAATCTCCTGTCTGCTCCCGACTATAGAGTCTCCAATGACGACAGCTCTCCTATTCTCCATCCCACCCTTCTGCACCACAGGGTCAGACTCAGTGCCAGAGGCCCTGCCACCGTGGCTCACGCCTGGTCGGTCGTCCCCGCCAACAGTATCCAGGACAGTAAACTTATTATTCAGGGGAATGGCTACAGGGGTGCTCTGCACTACCTGTCTGCTCACCTTCGCTTTCCCCCCTCTGACTGTCACCCAACGACCTGCTTCCGACAGCCTAGGTGTGACTACCTCCTTGTAGCTCTCATCAATGACTGCCTCATTCTCCCTTATGAGTCAAAGGTCATCCAGTTGCTGCTCCAGATTCCTTACACGGTCTTCCAGATCACCCAGCCGTATGCACTTCTGGCAGATGTGACTCTGCGGGAGAGGGGCGGACTGCCACATCTCACATGAGAGGCACATCACCATCTGAGGAGACATTGTAAAGACTAACTGCGAGCTAGCTTGTCCTCTGCCTCTTCTCGTCGAAGCCTCTCGAGTCAAAGCCTCAAAGCTCCACTCCTTCACTGGCCCACTCACGCTCTGGCCGCTTTCCACATTATGATTCTACATTAATGTAAATATCTCAAGAGGGTACAGCCTCAGGATAGAGGGGCATTCATTCAAAACAGAAATACAGAGAAATTTCTTTAGCCAGAGGGTGGTGAATTTATGGAATTTGTTGCCACGTGCAGCTGTGGAGGCCAGGTTGTTGGGCGTATTTAAGCCAGAGATTGGTAGGTTCTTGGCATCAAAGGTTTTGAGGAGAAGGCTGGGAAATGTGGTTGAGGAGGGGAAAGATAAAGGATCAGCCATGATTGAACGGCGGAGCAGGTGCGATGGACCAAATGGCTTAATTCTGCTCTGATGTCTTACATCCCCACCATAGGAAACATTCTCTCCACATTCACCCTATCTAGTCCTTTCAATATTCGATAGGTTTAATGAGATTCCCCCGCATTCTTCTAAATTCCAGTGAGTTCAGGCTCAAAGCTACAAAATGCTCCCTTGATTCCAAAAATCTTCCTTGTGAACTGCTTCTGACTCTCTCCAATGACAACACATAGTTTGAGATATGGTGCCCAAAACTGTTCAATATACTCCAAATGCAGCCTGACTAGTGTCTTATAAAACCTCAGCATTATCTCCTTGCCTTTTATTCTATTCCCCTTGAAATAAATGCCAACATTGCATTTGTCTTCTTTACCACAGATTCAACCTATAAATTAACCTTCTGAGAGTCTTGCACGAGGACCCCCAAGTCCCTCTGCACCACTGATGTTTGAACTTTCTGCCCAGTTAGATAATAGTCCACACTACTGTTCCTTGTACCAAAATACATTGAATTGTGCCAGTCTACAGGACAACCACCAGAAGAACTTGAAAGCTTATCCATTCACTCTCAAAGAGCGAACAAATGAATATCCATTGTGCTTAAATCTAGTGCCAAATTAGGGAGAAGGTGGGTGGGGGAAAGAGAGGATTTGAAGAAAAGAGTGGGACAGCGGTTCATATCCTCCTTCCATGGTCTACTTTCTATCAGATTCTTCCTTCTTCAGCCCATTACCTCTTCCACCTATCACCTCCAACTTCTTACTTTGTCCCTTCCTCCCCCACCATCCTTCCCCACCACACCTCCCCCTCCCCTCACCTCCCAATACCGGTTTCTTCCCCCTTTCCTTTCCAGTCCTGATAAAGTACCTGCCCCACACGTTGACTGCTTATCCATTTCTATTGATGCCAAGTTTCTCCAGCATTTTGTGTGTGTTGCCCTGGATTTCCAGTACCTGCAGAATCTCGTGTTTAATAATCCAGATGGAGATGCACCGAGTACAGAATGAAAGAAGAGGGGCTCTTCCATCCAACGAGGGTCCATTCTGAACCATTTGCCTGGAGCCCAGGCCAGAAATGGCCAAGATTCAGTACATGAACATATTTGTGATTTAAAACATTTCTCATTTGTCTCCTTCCCACTGACAGCATGTCAAGCTGTGCTGAAACATTTATACAGCTCGAAGGCTCAACATGGCAGCACCCTTTGTACACAGAGAAACTTCATCTACACGTGTGTCATTGGGTCACAACTGAAACATTGACCACAAGACATGGGAGCAGAATTAGGCCGTTTGGCCCATTGAGTCTACTCTACCATTCCATCATGGCTGACTTATAATTCCTCTCAACCCCATTCTCCTTGTAAATGTTGACACCCTCATCAATCATGAACCTATCAACCTCCGCCTTAAATATACCTAATGACTTAGCCTCCACAGCCACCTGTGGCAATGAACTCCTCCTTTCCTACACTCTGGCTAAAGAAATTCCTTCTATCTCTGTTCTGAGGCTGTGCCCTCTGGTCCTGGATTCACCCACTATAGAAATGATTCTCTCCACGTCCACTCTCTAAGCTTTTCAATATTCAATAAGTTTCAATGAGATTCTCCCCCACCCCCATTCTTCTAAACTCCAGTGAGTACAGGTCCAGAGTCATCAAAATGTCCTCGTACATTAACCCTTTCATTCCCGGATCATTCTCATGATTGGAGAATCTCTTCCCCAAGACCTATGAAACTCCAATTTCAGATAAGCAGACAGTTCTCATCCAAAGCATGCCAGCCCACCCAACACATACGAAGACAAAGGAATCATCAGTGTAATTCCACCATCAACGCTGTCCTCAATGCATCCTTTCCATTTCACTATCCTCATCCCCTCCTCCTGTCACCCCACCAAGGACTGGCTACCACCCCATCAGCCTCCACGTCCAACACATAATTCTCCATAACATCTGCCATCTCCAGCGGGATCCCACCACAAAGCACAGCTTTCCCTACCCCCCACTTTCCGCAGGGATCGCTCCCTACGTGACTCAATTGTCTGTTCGTTCCTCCCCACTGATCTCTCTTCTGACACTTATCCTCGCAAGTGGAACAAGTGCTACACCTACCCCTACACCTCTTCCCTCACTACCATTCAGAGTCCCAAACAGTCCTTCCAGGTGAGGCGACACTTCACCTGAGAGTCTGTTGGGGTCATTTACTGCATCCGGTGCAGCCTTCTGTATATCGATGGGACCCAAAGCAAATTGAGAGACCGCTTCGCCGAGTATCTATGCTCCGTCTGCCAGAAAAAGCGGGATCTCCCAGTGGCCACCCCTTTTAATTCTGCTTCCCGTTCCCACATGCCAGTCCATGGCCTCCTCTACTGTCGTGATGAGGCCGCACTCAGGTTGGAGGAGCAACACCTTGTATTCCAGCTAGGTAAGCTCTAGGCTGATGGCTTGAACTTAGATTTCTCAAACTTCTGGTAATGGCCCCCCCCACCATTCCCCTCTCTTACCTTATCACCTCCCCCTCGGTGTCCCTCTCTTTTTCTTTCTTCCATGGTCTTCTGTCCTCTATCAGACTCCTTCTCCAACCCTGTATCCCTTTTACTAATCAACTTTCCAGCTCATTACTTCACCCCTCCCCTCCCAGTTTCACCTTGAGGTTCTTCCGTCCTTCCCCCCCCCCCCACTTTCTTACTCTGACATCAACTTTTTTCTGCAGTCCCGATGAAGGGTCTCAGTCTGAAATGTCGACTATTTTCCATAGGCGCTGCCTGCCCTGCTGAGTTCCTCCAGCATTGTGTGTGTGTTGCTTGGATTTCCAGCATCTGCAGATATTCTCTTGTTTGTCAGTGCTACATGTCTGAAGAGTGGGAGAGAGGGGTGAAACAGGGGCCAGTAGGTGATAGGCAGACTGAGGAGTAGTGAGGAACGAGGGACGGATGGAGCCAAGAGGGGACTAAATGTGTTCTAAATGTTCGTGTTTAAGTATTAACTGTAATATCGCAAACTATAGAGCAGCTTTTCAAGATCAAGTTCATTGATATTCAGAGTATTGTGTACAGTTCTGGTCACCGAATTACAGGAAAGATGTCAATAAAATTGAGAGAGTACAGAGGAGGTTTACTAAAATGTTGCCTGGGTTTCATCTCCTAAGTTACAGAGAAAGGTTGAACAAGTTAGGTCTTTATTCTTTGGAGCGTAGAAGGTTGAGGGGGGGACTTGATAGAGGTGTTTAAAATTATGAGGGGGATTGATAGAGTTGACGTGGATAGGCTTTTTCCATTGAGAGTGGGGGAGATTCAAACAAGAGGACATGAGTTGAGAGTTAAAGGGCAAAAGTTTAGGGGTAACATGAGGGGGAACTTCTTTACTCAGAGAGTGGTAGCTGTGTGGAACAAGCTTCCAGCAGAAGTGGTTGAGGTAGGTTCGATGTTGTCGTTTAAAGTTAAATTGGATAGATATATGGACAGGAAAGGAATGGAGGGTTATGGGCTGAGTGCAGGTCGGTGGGACTAGGTGAGAGTAAGAGTTCAGCACGGACCAGAAGGGCCGAGATGGCCTGTTTCCGTGCTGTAATTGTTATATGGTTATATTCAATCATATAAAGTTCAAAATTCATTGTCAAAGTACATATATGTCAACATGTATAACTCAAATTTATAAGCAATAAATATCGAGAATGAGAGGAGTCCTTGAAAGTGGGTCTATTGGCTGTGGGAACAGTTCAGTAATGGGGCAAGTGAAGTTGAGCGAAGTTATCCCACTGGTTCAAGAACCTGATGGTTGAGGAGTAGCTGTTCCTGAACCTGGTGTGTGAGTCCTGAGGCTTCTGTATCTTCCTGATGGCATCAGCAGGAAAACAGCTGGGTGGTGGGGGTCCCTGGTGATGGACGTCCTGAGATAACACTCTGTGTAGATGTGCTGAATAGTAGGGAGGGCTTTACAGACTGGACTTTATCCATTAATTCTTGTGGGATTTTCCATTCAAGGGCATTGGTGTTTCAATAATAGGCCATGATAGAACCAGTCAAAATACTCTCCACTACAGGACTATAGAAGCTTGTCAAGTTTTAGAAGTCACGCCGAATCACACAAACCGCAGAAGTAGAGACGCTGCTGTGCTTTCTTCATAATTGCAGTTACATGCTGGGCCCAAGACAGGTCCTCCAAAATGATATCCCTCAGGAACTTTAAGCTGCTGATCCTTGCAATAGCTCATGGACCTCTGGATCCTCCTGAACTCCATAATCAGCTTGTTATTCTTGCTGACATTGGGTAAGAAGTTGTTGTGACACCACTCAGCCACATTTTCAAATCTCCCTCCAAAATGTTGATTCATCGCCACCTTTGATTCAGCCTGTGGCAGTGGGGTCATCAGCAAACTTAAATATGGCATTGGAGCTGTGTTTACCACACAGTCCAAAGTGTAAAGTGAGTACAGCAGGAGACTAAGCACACAGGATTATGGTGCATCTGTGCTGATGGAGATTGTGGAGGAGAGGTCATTGCCAATTCAAATTGAACTGAAGTATATGTGTATTACCATACAAAGCAATGTTCTTCCAGACCATGGTGCACAACACAGTACATATAACTTACACACATAGTACAAAGTAATATTACCATAGATTTATCAATAACAACATGCCAGAAGATTGACATTTTTCATAAGGTGCATTTACAATCCAAGCTAAAAAGCCAACAGTACAACTCTACTCAACCAACACACACAAGATGTTGGGAGGAACTCGGCAGGTCACGCAGCATCCATGGAAAAGAGTAAACAGTCAACATTTCAGGCTGAGACCCCTCGTCAGGACTCTGCAGCATACACAGATTGTCTCGTTTTAGTGTGATGCTTCATGAGTGATGAGACCTGGGTGCTGGCAGGGAATTCAGCAGCCTTACAGCCTGGGGGAAGAAGCTGTTCCCATCCTGACAGTCTTTGTCCTGATACTACAATATGTTCTGCCTGATGGTAGGGGGGCAATGAGATTGTAGGACAATATATACTGGGGCACAATGATCCCGATTCAAGAATTTGCTCAAATTATGCTAACTACCAAAGACCAACCCGTTGGTAAGCTGCTATCCATGACTCAGATGTTTAAGATGAATTTAAGGTGCAAGGAGCACAGGAGAAAAAACACACACGAAATGTTGCCAGGACTAGACACCACAAGACCAGGAACAGAATTAGGCCTTTTTGCCCATTAAGTCTGCTCTGCCAGTCCACCATAGCAGATTTATTATTCCACTCAACCCCATTCTCCTGCCTTCTCCCTGTGACCTTTGACACCCTTAGGGCCTGAGTTATGGGGAGGTTGGCCAGGTTAGGTCATCATTCCTTGGAATGGAGGAGAATGAGGCGCAACATTATAGAAATATTTAAAATTATGAGACATGGATAAGCATTTATGATGATCAATAGATGATAACAGTATTTTCCCCAGTGCAGGAGAGTCCAAGACTAGTGTGCATAGATTTTGGGTGAGGGAAAAGATTTTAAGGGGGACCAAGGAGTAACCTTTACCACAGAGGGTGGTGAGACGAGTGTAAGGAACGAGCTGCCAGAGGAAGTGGTTGAGGCAGGTACAATAGTCTCATAAACACAAGAGGTACCAACCTGATGGTATGAACATCGATTTCTCCAACTTCCAGTAATTTTACCCCTCCCCCACTTCCATTTCCCACTCTGGCACCCCTCTTCCTTCTCTTTTCCTCATCACCCACCCCCCCCCGGTGTCCCACCTCCTTCCCTTTCTCCCATGGTCCACTCTCCCCTATCAGATTCCTTCTCCAGCCTTTCATCTTTTCCACCCATCACCTCTCAGCTCCCCACTTCCTCCCTCTCCCCTGTACTCCTTCCCCCTTCTACCATCTTGTTCTGGTTTCACTCCCCTTCATTTCTAGTCCTGAAACGCCAGCTGTACATCCCCTCCATAGATGCTGCCCGACCTGTGGAGTTGCTCCATGTGTTGGTCTGGATTTCCAGTATCTTCAGAATCTCTTGTGACCATCATCTCTTTCCACAACTTCCCCTGGCAGTATGTTTGAACTCAGTGCTAAAAAAAAATCCTGCTTCAAACTTTCCCTCTCTCACATTAACACCCTCCGCTATTTGGCACTATTGAGAAGGAAGAACCCCCCCCCCCACCTTCCCCCCTCCTGGTTCACCCATCACCTTCTAGCTCATACTACTTCCCCTCTCCCCACCATCTTATTCTGGCTTCCTCCCCCTTCCTTTCCAGTGCTGATGAACTGTCTCAGCCCAAATTGTCAACTTAAATCCTTAAATTTATCCAACTTTCTTGTAATTTCAATATTTATCCCATTCTTTTTAAAGAGTTGTACTGCATTAATATTGCTGATTGTTGGCAACTTGTCTGTAACCAGGGAGGATGGGAATGAGGCCAAAGCTTTCACTAATTCCACTCTGCTTTCATCAGCTCTGAAAGCATTTTACCCAGGCCAGGACATTTATTCACCAAAGCAACTGAACCGTGTACTAGAGCCTTGAGTTTACCCCGTCATACAACCACCATTCTTCATGAAGTAAGAAGCACTCACTTTCTTTTCCAATATTTTTATAGAAGCACTCCCATATCTTCCACCCGTGGGAGGAATAAATTCAAGCAAAGGGTACACTAAATACACAGCCTTGATGTCCAACTTTTGTGACTGCTGGTAGCATCATATAATCAACAGTCAAGTCTATCATCTAGCCTGATACTTGGAAGTCACTTTAATGTGTCATAGAAAATACACGCAGTGGTCGCCATTAGGTACAGCAGTCCACATATTAAACTGGCCACGAATGTGGTCCTCTGCTGCCACAGCCCATGCTATATTACCATGATGGGAGTTGTATTTAGACCTCCAAATTGTAGTAAGAATGTTGCCTACAATTTACAACAGAAGATTAAAAAATGCACACCAAAGGGGCAATGTTACAATGGGGGACTTCAATACGCAAGTATATTGGGAAAAATCGGGTTGGTGCTGGATTCCAGGAGGGGGGATTTCTAGAGTGTCTACAAGATGGCTTTTTAGAGCAGCTCGTGGTTGAGCCCACTAGAGGATTAGCTATTCTAGACTGGGTGTTGTGCAATGAACCAGAACTGTTTAGAGAGCTTAAAGTAAATGAACCCTGAGGGGTCAGTGATCATATGATCAAATTCATCCTGAAATTTGAAAAGGAGAAACTAAAGTCAAATGTATCAGTATTGCGGTAGAGTAATGGGAATTAGAGGCATGAGAGAGGAGTTGGCCAAAATTGATTGGAAAAGAACATTGGCAGGGATGACAGCAGAGCAGCGATGGCTGGGATTTCTGGAAGCAATTCAGAAGGCACAGGATATACACATCCCAAAGAGGAAGAAGTATTCTAGAGGAAAGATGACACAACCATGGCTAACAAGAGAAGTGAAAGCCAACATAAAAGCCAAGTAGAGGGCATATAATAATGAGTGGGAAGTTGGAGGATTGGGAATCTTTTAAAACTAACAGAAGGCAACTAAAAAGAAATTAAGGTAAAGATGGAATATGAAAATAAGCTAGCCAATAATATTAAAGAGGATACCAAAAGTTTCTTCAAATAAAAAAGTGTAAAGGGAGGTGCAAGTGGATATCAGACTGCTGGAAAATGATGCTGGAAAGGTAGTAATTAGGGACAACAAAATAGCAGATGAACAGACTGAATATTTTGTATCAGTCTTCATTATGGAAGACATTAACAGTATGATGGAAGTTCCAGGTGTCAGGGGTCAAGAAATGTGTGAAGTTACCATAACTGGAGAAGGGTTCTTGGGAAACTGAAAGGTCTGAAGGTAGATAAGTAACCTGGACCAGACGGTGTACACCCCAGAGTTCTGAAAGAGGTGGCTGAAGAGATTGTGCAGACATTAGTAATGATCCTTCAAGAATTACTAGATTCTGGAATGGTTCCACAAGACTGGAAAATTTTAAGTCACTCCACTCTTCAAGAAGAGAGAGAGGCAGAAGAAAGGAAACTATAGGCCAGTTAGTCTGACCTCAGTGGTTGGGAAGATGTTGGCGTCGATTAGTAAGGATGAAATCTCAGGGTACTAGGAGGCACATGATAAAATAGGCCATAGTCAGTATGGTTTCCTCAAGGGAAAATCTTGCCTGACATATCTGTTGAAATTCTTTGAAGGAGTAATAAGTAGAATAGACAAAGGAGAATTGGTTGATGTTGTGTACTTGGAATTTCAGAAGGCCTTTGACAAGGTGCCACACATGAGGCTGCTTAACAAGCTACAAACTCATGGGATTACAGGAAAGATTCTAGCATGGATAAGGCAGTGGCTGATTGACTGGAGGCAAAGAGTGGGAATAAAGGCAGCCTCTTCTGGCTGGCTGCCAGTGACTACTGGTAGACTCCACTAGTGGGGTTTGTGATGGGACCGATTCTTTTTACGTTATATCAATGATCTAAATGATGGAATTGATGGTTTTGTTGCAAAGTTTGCAGATGATACAAACATAGTTGGAGGGGCAGGTAGTTTTAAGGAAGTAGAAAGGCTGGTGAAGGACTTAAGACAGATTATGAGAATGGGCAAAGAAATAGCAGGTGGAATACAGTATCGGGAAGTGTATGATCATGCACATTGATAGAAAAAATGAAAGGGTTGACTATTTTCCAAATGGAGAGAAGATACAAAAATCTGAAGTGCAAAGGGACTTGGGAGTCCTTGTGCAGGATTCCCTAAAGGTTAATTTGCAGGCTGAGTCGGTGGTGAGGAAGGCAAATGCAATGTTAGCATTCATTTCAAGAGGATTCAAATATAAAAGCAAGGATGTAACACTGAAATTTTAGAAAGCAGGTGAGGCCTCAATTGGAGTTTTGTGAGCAGGTTTATCTTAGAAAGGATGTGCTGAAACTGGAGAGGGCTCAAAGGAGGTTCACAAAAATGATTCCAAGTTTGAATGGCTTGTCATATGAAGAACAACTGATGGCTCTGGGCTTTATTCACCAGAATTCAGAAGAACTGAAACCTCATTGAAACCTATCAACTTGACAGAGTGGATGTGGAGAGGACGTTTCCTATGGTGGGACAGTCTAAGACCAGAGGACACAGCCTCAGAATAGAGGGGTGTCCTTTCAGAATGGAGCAGAAGAGGAATTTCTTCAGCCAGATGGTGGGGAGTCTGTGGAATTAGTTGCCACAATTAGCTGCACAGGCCAAGTCTTTATGCAGATTTATGGCAGAGGTTGAGGGATTCTTGAGTGGTCAGGACATGAAGGGATTGGGGGAGAAGCCAGGAGATTGGGGCCGAGGGGAAAATTGGGTCTGCCATGATGATATGGTGGAGCAGACTCGATGGGCCAAATGGCCTAATTCTGCTCCGACATCTTATGATCTTAATAACTGAGGGGGTTCATGAAACCAAGTTAGGAACTCCTGGTCTAGAGACTGTTGTGCATGAAAATAACAGAAGATCAGCAGTTTCTGAGATACTCAAACCACCCCATCTAGCACCAAACATTCCATGGTCAAAGTCACTTAGATCACATTTCTTCCCCATTCTGATATTTGGCCTGAACAACAACTGAACCTCTTGACCATGTCTGCGTGCTTTTATATATTGAGTTGCTTCCACATAATTGTCAGATTAGATATTTGCATTAACGAGCAGGTATACCTAATAAAGTGGCCCTTGACTGTGTGTTACCTTACACCACCAAGATTTATTTTATTGCAGGCATTTACAGGATAAATAAAACCATGAAAAACTAAACATAAACAAATGGTTGTGACGGCTGGTTCAAGAACAAGGTAGTCAGTGTTCGGGAGCCATTGATGCCAGGATTTTGTAATATCCAACAGATTAAGCAAACAACTTCTCTGCTTGTTGGAAGAACAGCTGCAAGGGTTTGTAAAACCTGCGTGCAAGTTCGTCCATCGCTTTGCTTTAAATTAGTTGCTTAGAAGTTGAACCTTTTCAAACGCTGCTCTGCAAACCTGAAATGTTCAATGCCTGCAATTCTTCTAGTCACAGGATTCACAAAGGGTTTGTGCAGATCTGTGGCTGTGGGAGGGAATCTGCCTTCATCCAGCAAGCTGGATCTTTCTTCATTGTCGATGCCAAGTGTGCATTGGCAGGAGCTGGTGCTGGCCCTCGTCCAACTGGTACAGCATCACACTTCAGCTCCAGCCGGCTTAATTTTACCCCTTCACAATCCCAGCTTGTCTGCCTAATGTAGATTTTAAAATCTGAAGACAAAATTGTCTTGACTAGCAATATCCCGGTGTAGGAAATCATTTCCTTCCAATTCAATGATACTGTGATGGTATTGGAATCCCTGTCCACAAAGCCCAAAACCAAAAAAGGTTTTAAGCCCCATCTGATATGTTTCCTTAAGGTTGTTGTAACCAGGGGTGGTAATGAGGAGAAGCTCCCACTACCTATTAAATGCTCCCAATGGCGTGCACCTCAAATAGCCTCTGACAAACAAGTCCAGCTCCTGGCTTTCACATGGGCTACTAAGCCTGGTGGGACCATTACTACCGACTAGAGAAGGGGCAAAGGCAGATTACTGGCACCTTTAAATCAGTCACTTCGTGCAGATAGGGCTCACTTAGCCATGGATGGCAGCTCACCTATGAGAAAGAAAACCCTGGTCACAAACGTCTGCTGCATTGCAGATCTACCCACTCATGGGGAAGGCTTGGGGAGTAAACTCCAAGGGAAAAATCTGGAACTGGAGTTCCCAAAACATTGAGTTCAATGTTGACTGACAACTCCTGTGACGCTGCTGGTACCAGACTGTCTCTGCCATTTCTTTGGGTTCATCAGATGCGTGGAGAGGGGGAGCTTGGTACACAGGCAACAGCTTGCTCTCCAAATTGTACTGCCCAGACTTGCATACCTAGCCAGCTAACGACTCCTCCATCGCAGAACTGAAAGTTGAGGAGTGAATTATAGTTCTTTGTCACCCCATCTTTCTCTTATTCTCCTTGTCATTTATAAGGATCTCCAATGCCTTTTATCTTTTATACCATTTTACTACTTGATGAGATTATCTGCATGTGATGTTTTCCAGACAGCTTCCCTGGACAAACCAATTCACACAGATGGTCTGAAAGTCTCAAACGACTATTGGTTGACTGTCTGGCTTTGTCATGGGTGGTTTATCCCTGATTCTTTTGTTTTTCTTTGTTATTTCTTTGTATTTACTGCAAATGTCCACAAGAAAACAAATCTCAGAGTTGAACTTTGATCTTTGAGTTCTTGCAAGTTGAGCAAACATATTTGTTAGAAGTTTAACTCTCTCAAACAGCTGACCCTTTGGAAAGGGCACACTGCTGTAGTAGAAAGCTGAGATTAGCAATAAGCCTTTGGGGCCCTGGAAAGTGAATATCTATCATAACACCAGACAGTAACCCTCTATTCCAACCAGTTAGCTTACCCGAGCCCATCACCCCTATTGGGGCATAGGTTGCTGACAGGAGTTCACCAGAGTCCTTTGTCCTGGGACAGTCTTTCAAGTCATCCCAGGTGTAGCCCACCTTTTTCCTCTCCCAGGGAAGGGGTTTTCAGAGCTTCCCCTGACTCTTCTGTAGCTCTGGGTTTTTAAAAGGGACAGGAACACTAACCCCAACCCTGTACCCAACCCTCCTTCTTTCAGAGCCAGGCTTGGGACTGTCCATGCAGAGTTATTTTGCCCAGTGGAGGCAATTTATCTTCAGTACCACAGATTTTAAATTCAATCTAAGATTCATTGTCTTTCCAAAATCCATATATAGGTCCATACACACACTGACTGGCCAATAATCCTTTGTCCCAATCAAAGGCTATTGGCATGGTATATTATCTCCCCACTAATACAGTCCTCCCTTCAGACAGTGAACATCTCCCTCAGACTTCAGTTTTCAATAAATTTCATCAACTCTGATCTTCCTATTAAAAACCCATGAGAGATCCTAATTTACTGAAATTACTTTGTAATGAGCATGGTCCTGTTTGGCTTCAATAACAGGCTGGAAAACTCAGACATGAGGAAATCTGCAGATGCTGGAAATTCAAGGCAACACACACAAAAATTGCTGGTGAACGCAGCAGACCAGGAGCATCTATAGGAAGAGGTACAGTCGCCATTTCGGGCCGGGACCCTTCCCCTCCCCCTCCCATTTTCAAATCTCTTACCATCTCTTCTTTCAGTTAGTCCTGACGAAGGGTCTCGGCCCAAAACATCGACTGTACCTCTTCATATAGATGCTGCCTGGCCTGCTGCGTTCACCAGCATTTTTTGTGTGGGAGGCTGGAAAACTGGTGTTTTTCAGGAAACAACCTGCTGGGAGAACTTATCAAGATCTATGGGAGGGAAGGAATTATCAGAAGTTTTTGGGCTGAAACTTGTATTGGACTGTTAACACTTTGCAGATCCAGTCTGGAATCACAAGCCATGGGTGCAGTCTATAGGCAGCAACATTACTAACTCGGTCCATTCCTCGTTTTTGGTTAAAAACACTGCCTTCTGCACCTTTGTTACTCAGATTTATCAATCACACATACACCCAAGTATGATGAAGTGTACTGTTGCATTAACAACTGACACACAAGGATGGGCTGGTGGCAGCCCACAAGTAATGGCACAAGTTGTTGTGCATAGCATTCCCGCCACATTCAGCAGAACAATTCAAGATTGTTTAATGTCATTTCCAGTGCAGAAGTGTAAAGGAGAACACGCACATGAAATTAAATTAAACAGTCTTGAATCTCTAGCTAGATAAATTCCTCACCTGTCCAAAGGGACATCCTCCTTTTCTGAGGCTCTGCCCTCTGACCTTAGACTTCCCCAGCAATCAGAATACCCAAGGATTTGACGAGGGCAGCCCGCAAGTGTCACCACACATTCTGGCACCAGCATAGCACGCCCACCATGTTCAGCAGAACACCACGAAACGAGGCACCAGCAAAACGAGCCATGTTCCTGTCCACCCCTTCAAGCTCAGGCCTCCAGCCCAGAACAGGCTGCCCTCAGGCCTTCAGTCCTTCACCCTGCACTCGGGCATCGGGCTGGCAGCCTCCACTCCCTGACCTGGACTCAGAGACATCAAACCTGTAGACAATTGTCCAGGGGCTGCGACAAAGATTCCCAGCAGAACCTCAGCTTATCCAACCCATAACACTACCATGGGGGAGGTATGTCTCTACCCAAAGGAGGTGCAAGGCACTCCTTCCCTCCACGTCCGCAGGTCACCCTTGGGCAAGGTGTAGCACCTGCTTAGCCAACACTACCCCCCCCCCCCCCGTCCCGGATCAGGGTCATGAGAAGCCAAGGGAGCAGGTGGTGGATGGTCGTATGAGCAGCTGGTGCATATCACAAGTCCTGGTTATGTGACCACTGTTGCCAGGCAGTCAATCTCTGAAGAGCATTGCTAATGGCTGGGGTCACCTGTCTTGTAAAGACACTGTCCAGAAGGCAATTGCAAACCACTTGTGTAGAAACATTTGCCAAGAACAATCATTATCATGAAAAAACCATGATCGTCTATGTCATACAACATGGCACATACAGCTCAGCACTCACGGACCCGCGCCTCTTCCGCTGCTTGTCACACTTCAGTGGCAACAAG
The DNA here is from genome assembly GCF_963921235.1 of Mobula hypostoma. NCBI lineage: Eukaryota > Metazoa > Chordata > Chondrichthyes > Myliobatiformes > Myliobatidae > Mobula > Mobula hypostoma. The sequence goes on along the minus strand of NC_086100.1, from coordinate 8,314,489 downwards.
CAATTCTGACCACTTCAGAATGGAACTGGGAAGCTTCTCTCGAGAGGTGGGGGCTAGGTGGAGATCTGGCAGAAGTTTATCAGATTGTGAGAGGAGAGGCATAGATAGAGTTTGCCAGGGTTGAAATGTCTAATACCAGAGGACATGCATTTAAGGTGAGAAGGGGTAGTTTCAAAGGAGATGAGGGTCAGGGAGCGCTGGTTGCCTGGAATGTGCTGTCTGGGGTGGTGGTAGAGGCAGATATATTAGGGACATTTAAGAGACAAAGGTAAGCGCACAACTGCACCGTGAATGGACCCAAGCCCGGCCATGAAAGGAGCAGGGTTGGACATGGGGCTAGCAAACCCATCCATAAAACCTCAGAGCCACAAGAACGCCAACAGGAGCTTCAGAGATCTCATCCCTGGGAGAGGAGGGAACTTCAGCTGGAAGACCATTGAAGTCGTGCAGTAAAAATGGAAGCCACAAGGCCGATCAACCCTCCAGCCCAGGACAGAGGACCCTGGCAAGCTGCTGCCGGTGGCCTTTGCCCCAGGAGGGGTGAATGGCTTAAGGAAGGCACGTGAATGCGAGGAAAGTGAAGGGGTGTGGACATTGTGTAGGCAGAAGGCCATTTGATTACTAATTTATCTGGTTTGGGCCGGCTTTGTTTCTGTGCTGTACTGTTCTATGTTCTCTGTTGTTCAGTATCCAAGTGAAGGTTCAACAATAACCAAGCATTCAAGAGGGGCGTCCAGGATGATTCATGAGGTCAAGTGTCCAAGAGTAATGAAACTAGGACATAGAAAACTCAATCACTCTGGCTGTCGGACTTCAGAGTTCAATTCCAGTGCCGTCTGTACGTTCTCCCATGGCTCTGTGGGTTTCCTCCAGGTGCTCCGGTTTCTTCCCGCAGTCCATAGATGTACCGGTTAGTAGGCTCGTTTGTCACTGTAAAGTATCCTGTGATTAGGCTGGAGGTGAACAGATGGTTTGCTGGGCAGCGCCACTCATTGGGAATTATCCAGAAGTAAAAAAGTCACCCCACAACATGGAGTAGAGGGCAAGAGTCATACTTCAGCTTGGCAGATCCACAAGACAAGGACACAAGAGGCAGAGAGGAGAGATTAAATGATCTTAACCCTTCCCCCTACAGGGACAATGAACTCGGTATTACTCAAAGGCCAGCTTTGTTCCTCTTGTGAATGGCAGAAATGTGACCTCATTCCACTCTAATCCTTTATTCACAAAGCCAGCCCTGACTGGCTTACCACAATCTGAAACATTAGTATTTCCGTTCTGAATAACATCAGACTCCTTTCAGGATTATGTCATCCGACTGTGAAGATGTACAACCAAACAAAATAACATTTCTCTAGACCACAGTGCACCCACAAAACATATCACACACAGCACATAAAATAATCAAGTACATAAAATATAATTCCAAATGGATGTTGTGCACAGCGCAGGTAAACTGTAAACAGTTTGCTGCCCTAGTGACGAGAACTCGGTGGTGGCAGGGTATTCGTTAGTCTCACAGCCCGAGGGAAGAAGCTCTTACCCAGTCTGGCAGTCCCACATCACATTAGCACTCCACAAGGCATTTTCGACATCGTAGGACATAGAAAAAGCTGCTGCACAATAAATTACTGACCAGCCATTCAAACCAGAGTGGAAAGAGGCACTGTGCCAGATCAGCTACCCTGCAAGAGCTTTAATGTACAGAGGTATGGTACGGGGCGGCATGGTGGTTAGAGCAGTTAGCCATTACAGGGACAGCTTCAGTTCCTGCTGCTGTCTGCAAGGAGTTTGTACGTTCTCCCCACGATCGTGTGGGTTTCCTCCGAGTGCTCCGGTTTCCTCCCACAGCCCAAAGGCGCAGGATTAGTGAGTTGTAGGCATGCCAGGTTGATGCCAGAAGCCAGGCAACACTTGTGGGCTGCCCCCAGCACATCATCAGACTGAGCTGATCATTAGCACAAACAACCTGATAGAGGTGTACAAGATGAGAGGCATTGATCGTGTGGATAGTCAGAGGCTTTTCCCCAGGGCTGAAATGGCTAACATGAGAGGGCATAGTTTTAAGGTGCTTGAAAGTAGGTACAGAGGGGATATCAGGGGTAAGTTTTTTTTTTAAAAATATGAAGAGTGGCGAAATGGGCTGCTGGTGACTGGTGGAGGTGGACATGATAGGGTCTTTTAAGAGACTCCTGGATAAGTACATGGAGCTTAGAAAAATGTAAGGCTATGGGTAATCCCAGGTAATTTCTAAAGTAAGGACATGTTCA